>NC_135531.1:276016226-276320277 GCF_045843805.1 Urocitellus parryii | reverse complement strand
AGCTTGCCCCGTCCCTCTTCTCGGCCCACCTGCTCTGTCACCTCCATGAAGTCCCCTTGGAGCTTGCCCTCCATACAGTGGTGTGAAAGGGGCTGCTTGTGCACTGCTCATGAACAGACACTACTGCCTTTATTACCAGCTATCAGGACGCAGCTTCGGGCGCGTGGCCCGGGAGGGAATCACCTGCAGCTAGGGGATGTTTCAGGCCCCCAGCTCATCCGCGCTCATCCCGAAAGGCCAGAGAACTCCGCGGGCCCTGAACTTCTGGCGCTTTTGTGCTCATCAGCAGGAACACACACAGAGCGAACCCTTTTCTCCAGGGCCGCCTGGAGGCCCGGCGTGAAGCGCAGGCTGGGGCCGTGCGCGGCGACTCCGCGAACTCCAAGGCCGACCGAGTCTATAGGACCAGCAGGGTCCAGGAATAGGAGACCGCGCGATTACGTCGCCCCCGCGCTCTGGGCCCAGCCGGCGCCAAAAAACTCCAGTTAGAGGGCGCAGGCGCCGCGAGAGCAGGCAGCGTAGAAACGTTCGGGAACCCGCGCGTCCGCCGGCCAATCAGCGCCGGCCTTGCACAAAGCGAGTTCCGCCCACAGAGCACTACCTCCAAGCTTCTCCCCCTCCCTGACAGCCTCGGCCCGCCCACTCCGCCCGCGCCCCGCCCCGCGCTGTCCTGGGTTAGAGGCTCGCGATTGGGTCACAGGACGGGAGCGAACGGTGGTTGGTCGAGGCGGAGTCACGGGGGCGCCGTCGTCGCCTTTCCAGAGGCGATTACTGGGCAGGCTCAGTCTTTCGCCTCAGTCTCTAGCTGTAGCTGGCAGCTAGGGGTACGCGCTCCGGCATCTTCTGTACCCGAGGGCCGCCATCGACGTTGCTTCAGTTCCTCTAGGTTTATCTGCGCCACTCGCCCGCCACACACTCCGTCGTCATAACCCGCCATCATGGTGAAGCTCGCAAAGGTAAGAGGCCTGGTGCCCGAGCAGCTACGTCTAGAGGCCTGCTTTCCGAAGGACGCGCGCGCGCGGCGCCGCGGGGAGGAGGGCCTGCGCGCAGTCCCGGGCGCGTTCGAGGGCGCCATGCTGCGGGAAGTCTCGCGCGACTGGTCGGAGGTCTCGCGGCTTTTGGCTAGCGGGTGGCGAAGTGAAGACTTTAGGCAGGTGCCGGAGGCCGCTGACGGGCGGCGGAACGCCTCGGCGGGGTGTGGGGAGGGGGCGCTGCGTCTCGGCGCGTGGGGATGAGGCTGAACTCCTGCGACCGGAGCAAGCTGGGCCCCGCCTCCTGGCGCACGTGTCCCGGCTCGCGGCCCGCCACGTGGGCCACTACGCGTGGGGCTCCGAGTCTTCCGAGGGGCTGGGGCCCTGGGGCGGGCAACAGCAGGATTGGCCTCGGTGGGAGGCTCGGCGGCCTGCGGACCTCTCCGCCTGGGCCGGGCGGGCCGGCACGTGGTGGGCACCAGGAGGCGCTGAACTGCGGCACATGGTAGCGTGGCGGATGCACCCACGTGGTCCCGATAGGTCTGGGAACGGAAGTTTATGAGAAGAACCAAGTTCGGTTAAAGGGAAATTTGTAATATCCCAAGGTGCCTTTAACATCTTCACACTGAATTAAGGCCAGAACTGCCAACAGGCTGTGCATAACTAGTTGGCTTTTTAAAACAAGAGGGCCTAACTGAGATAAAGGGAGGAAATACTTTTTTACCTATTTATGATGGTTTTATTTAGTTTGTTTTTCTGTTTGTAAACCTGATAAAAAAAGTGCGCTGCTAGTATTAATGTTCACTGTGAACTTATGCTGCATAGAAAACGGAATCTAAGAAAGGAGATGGTTGAATTACTGTGGTGGAGAAACATAAACTAGGAATGGCTCGAAGGAGAGTGGGTGGCGCAGGCCTGTAATGCCAGCGACTGGGGAGGCCCAGGGCAGGATGATTGCAAGTTTGAGGCTAACCTCAGCAACCTAGCAAGCCCCTGTCTCAAAAAAATACAGAAGGGCGGGGGTTATAGCTTCGAAAGTAGAGCTCCTTTGGATTCAATTCCCAATACCAGAAAAAAAAGTATGTTTTGAAATGTGGATGGAAATCTAATATTTTAATTGTGGCCATTTCTAGGCCGGTAAAAATCAAGGTGACCCTAAGAAAATGGCTCCTCCCCCAAAGGAGGTAGAAGAAGATAGTGAAGATGAGGAATCTTCAGATGAAGAAGATGACAGCAGTGGAGAAGAGGTAATTTTATCAACTCAGTACAGAACTGCATAAAGTTAAAGTCCAATGCAGTGGCACACACTTGTAATTCCACGTACCCAGGAGACAGACTGAGAGCAGGAGGATCCTGAGCTAGAGGCCAACCTGGGCAACTTAGGTCCTGTCTCAAAAAATACTGTGTAAAATCGGAGAGTTAAAGCAGGTGGTGGTGGATATCTTCTTAAGTCTGCTCTTCAGGGTTTTGTGTGGTGTGGTATGTTAAATCATTACGTCTTTCCAGTTTTAATGTATTGTCTTGGCGTCACATGCTAAAATGAAGGAAAAGCTCTTGTTCTGTAAGTGGCCAACCTGAATGTTATATTCATGTATATATTCATGAACTTTTCCAGATTCGTAAACTTCAAGCAAGAAGAATTGGTCTTTATCCCATTATGTATAAACTTTGAAGCAATCACTAAGTATCTGGATTGAGGGCAACGATCTTCCTGAAGATATAGCTTAATAGTTGGCTCTCTTCAGCTCTTCTGCCAGTTTGCTCACTGTAAAGAAAACTGATCTACAGTTGTTCTTCCATTTTTTAAAAATATTTTTCATTGTAGATGGACACAATACTTTATTGTATTATTTATTTTTATGTGGTGCTGAGGATTGAACCCAGGGCCTCACACATGTTTTTTTGGGAGTATGATAAAATTATCTGCTAAAACTAACAAAAAGCATCTTGTAAGACTAGATAAATGATAATTAGCTCACTTGTGCTATAATTTACAGGGGTTGTAAAGTTTGTTATTTTTTATTTCGGGCCTTAAGAATTAAACTTTTTATTAATTAAGCTCTATATTACTGCCACCCACTCTGGAGCCCCAAATGATTAAATTAATGGGTGTAATGTTTTGAATGATTAAGTGTATTTAGCCATAATCCTTAAACACTGTGGTTTAGATTAACCTTTACAAGTGATAAGTTTTGAGATTTCAAAAGCATAAGATGCAGGAATTAGACATTTGGTTCAAAAATATTTTAAGTGTTACTCCTTATGCTTGAGTATTTTACCTGGCATTGAGAACTCTGGCATCACAGATATAAGACACATAATCTGACTAAAGATTAACATGGGTATAGTCTTGAACCACAGGCAATGCCAAAGATCTAACAATTTTTAACACTGAGGCTGTTTGAATGTGTGGAAATATTTAGTGTTTTTATTTATTCTTAAGGTTGTCGTCCCTCAGAAAAAAGGCAAGAAGGCGGCTACCACAGCACCAGTAAAGAAGGTGGTGGTTTCCCTGACAAAAAAGGCAGTTGCCTCACCTGCCAAGAAAGCAGCTGTCACCTCAGGCAAAAAGGCAGCAGCCATTCCAGCCAAGAAGACAGTTAAACCAGCCAAAGCAGTTGCAGCATCTGGCAAGAAGGGAGCCACTCCTTGCAAAGCATTGGCAGCAGCCCCTGGTAAGAAGGGAGCTGTTGCCCCAGCCAAGGGGGCAAAAAATGGCAAGAATGCCAAGAAGGAAGACAGTGATGAGGAGGAGGAGGGTGACAGTGAGGAGGATGAAGACGACGAGGAGGATGAAGATGACGAGGAGGAGGATGAATTTGAACCAGAAGTCATGAAAGCAGCAGCAGCTGCTGCCTCAGAGGACGAGGATGAGGAGGATGACGAGGAGGAGGAGGATGATGATGAAGATGATGAGGAGGATGACGAGGAGGAAGATGGTAAGTTGTTTTTGTAATTTCTGGGGCTCTGTTGCAAGATACCTTGATGGATCTTAATTAAGCATGGTGGCAAGGTTGCATTTCCTTTTCTTTTAGCTTTTCCAGACTCATGTTGGTTTGGGGAGGTTTCCAGAATTTCTGACGTGGTGGCTGGCTTCTCTTTCAGACTCTGAAGAAGAAGAACCTATGGAGATCACACCAGCCAAAGGAAAGAAAGCTGCTCCAAAAGCCGAACCAGTGAAACACAAGGGCATGGCTGAGGAGGACGAGGATGAGGACGAGGAGGATGAAGATGATGAGGATGAGGATGAGGAGGATGAAGATGATGATGAAGAGGATGACGAAGAGGAGGAGGAGGAGGAAGAAGGTAATCAAATTAGGTTCTGAAGTATATTGACCTCTGAGCTGTGTTTAAAGAAAGTACTTAAGTAAGTATATGTGGCATGTTGTTCCAGAGCCTGTCAAAGAAGCACCCGGAAAACGAAAGAAGGAAATGGCCAAACAGAAGGCAGCCCCTGAAGCGAAGAAACAGAAAGTAGAAGGTAATCGACCAAATGAGGAGGGAGGCGGGTGAGATAAAGTAGTAATAGCACAAATGATGAACTATAAAGGGACTTAATTCTGAAACACCTGATGTTAGCTTGCAGTATACTGACGTGCTATATGTAGAAGTTTTTGTGCTGGAACTTGATTTGTACCGGGCTTTGTAGTCTAATAATAAGAGTTCACTTTCTGTATAGGCACAGAACCAACTACATCTTTTAATCTCTTCGTTGGAAACCTGAATTCTAACAAATCTGCCCTTGAACTAAAAATTGGTATCAGTGAACTTTTTGCGAAAAATGATCTGGCTGCTGTGGATGTCAGAATTGGAACAACTAGGTAAATGCCACACTGTTACATGCGAATCTGCAAGTGCTTTTTCTCAGTTACTCTAGCCTGGCATCCAAAAATATCTTACAGATTATACATTAATGAACTGAACCATTAGATTATCAAATTACAGAACCCCCAATTTTGAAACCTACATAATTGACACAATAATAAGTAATCTACATAATAATAAAAGTAATCTACATAATAAGTCATAAATTCTTTTTTAAAATTTTGAAATTAATTCATTTATTGTAGTTCTAGGGATTGAGCTTAGGATAATGTACCACTGCACTATATCTCAAATTCTTTATTTTTTAATTTTTTTTGGTACTGAGTATTGAACCCAGGGGTGTTCAACCACTGAACCACATCCACATCCCTTTTTTATATTTTATTTTTTTATTTTTTTAAATTTTTTTTTAATATTTATTTTTTAGTTCTCGGCGGACACAACATCTTTGGTATGTGGTGCTGAGGATCGAACCCGGACCGCACGCATGCCAGGCGAGCGCGCTACCGCTGAGCCACATCTCCAGCCCCCTTTTTTATATTTTGTTTAGAGACAGGGTCTCACTGAGTTGCTAAGTTGCTGAGGCTGGCTTTGAACTTGTGATGCTCCTTTCTCAGCCTCCCAAGCCACTGGGATTACAGGCATGCACCACCACGCCCAGCTGTAAAATAATTTTCAAGAATAGTTTTGGAAATATGATGTTTATATTCTTGGAAATGCCTAAACTGTTAGACCTCCAAACTAAGTGTTTTAACAGGTGCTTTGTCAGCTATTACTATGTTATAACAAATAAGTGTGACCCACAGGAAGACATGAAAGGTGAATTGCATATTAAATATTGGTATTTAGATCTTGTTCTTTAGCTGAAATTTGCAGAGCCATAACTTTGTTAACACTGTAGGTGCTTTATCTATAATGTTGCTGGTAATCATATGTGTACAGTTTGTCATTTTTTAAATTTTTTGCTCTCATCACTTGTAATTTTATTGTTTGCTTTAAAAGGAAGTTTGGCTATGTGGATTTTGAATCTGCTGAAGATCTGGAAAAAGCCTTGGAACTCACTGGTTTAAAACTTTTTGGCAATGAAATTAAACTAGAGAAACCCAAAGGAAAAGACAGTAAGAAAGGTATGTAAAGTGTTGGAGATTATATTATCCAAATGTGTCTAGGAAGTCAAATGTAGATTCAGGAGATAAAGACTTTCAGGTTTTTGTGTTTTTTTTTTTTTTTAAACTTGTAAATTCTTCCTAAAATGAGAATTACATGTGTTGATTGTAGACAGCAGTGCGTGTGGCACTACCTTTGTTGTTAAGCATTCTTGACTTAGGCAAGCATGAACAGTGTTACTCAGAAAAGAATTATATGCAGAGTGAACTTGTGATGTCTGAAATACTTGGGACCCAGAAGTATTTTGGAATGGGGAAGGGGTTGTGTTCTGGGTGGGTGGAATCTGAGTCTTAAACACAAGATTAACTTTATAAAGGGCCTTTCTTAAATTGTAATAGATTCCTATTAATTTTCTTTATGTCCTTTGCTTTTTCCTTATAGATTGGACATCTTATAGATTGTGTGTTCATAAATTTTAGTTTAAGGAGTGAGCATCTACCCTAGATTTAGTATAGATAGTTGTCAGCTGTGACAGCATGGAGGTATTTGTACTTTGCCACAGATGTACATCCATACTTAGAACAGTACCTTTTACAATGTCATCTAAGTTTGTTGTATGCAATTGTGCTGTTAGTGTTATTTTTGTTTTTTTTTTCTCCTCTGGTCTGTCAGGTCATACCATGGTTCATTTTTATGGTTTCTTTTTAAATGTAGATCGAGATGCAAGAACACTTTTGGCCAAAAACCTCCCCTACAAAGTCACTCAGGATGAATTAAAAGAAGTGTTTGAAGATGCCATGGAGATCAGATTAGTCAGCAAGGATGGGAAGAGTAAAGGGTATGTTTTGTGTCTCTTAGACTGTTAAAAGTTTTGTGTTTTTATTAAGACATTTCAGCTGGGTGCAGTGGTGCACACCTGCAATCCTAGCAACTCAGGAGGCTGAGGCAGGAGGATCATGAGTTCAAAGCCAACCTCAGCAATTTAGCGAGGTCCTGAGCAACTCAGCAAGACCCTATCTCTAAATAAAATATAAAAAAGGGCTGGGGATGTGGCTTAGTGGCTAAGCTTCCTGTGTTCAATCTCCAGTACCAAAAAGAAGACACTTCCTTGCTTAATGACACAAATCATAGTCCAGTTTTGTAGGTGTGTGATCTTGAGCAAGCTTAACCTATAAATGTGGCTCAGTTTCCTGCTTATAAAATAGGAATAACATATTTAATTTGTAACAGTTTTCAAAGATGAGATAATGTACATATGAAGGAGTAAGAAGTGCTCCTACCTTATAATTCTGTATTAAGAGCAGTCATGCCACATAATGATAGTCCAGATTAAGACATACATCACTTCCATCAGCATTGGTATGGTCCTGAGCATTGAGGTCCTCAAGAGCATGTGGGCTGCATATGACAGTGTCCTATGTACATCAGCATCAGTTGCAATTTTGTGTATGCTTTCATATTTGCACAATAATCACCTTAATGTGTTTTTTAGTTGTAGATGGACACAATACCTTTGTTTTTAATATTTATTTTTTAGCTTTAGGTGGACACAATATCTTTATTTTTGTATGTGGTGGAGAGAATCAAACCCAGTGCCTCACACATGCTAGGCAGGTGCTTTACCACAGAGCCATAACCCTAACCTTTAATGATTTCCTAGTGTGTAACTTGATATTACTGCTCAGAACTGAAGGAAAGTCTGTGTTGTTGAGGGCAAAATGTGTTAATGTTCTCCCCATTCAATAATCCTTGCAGGATTGCTTATATTGAATTTAAGACAGAAGCTGATGCAGAGAAAACCTTTGAAGAAAAGCAGGGAACAGAAATTGATGGTCGATCTGTATCCCTCTACTACACTGGAGAGAAAGGTCAAAATCAAGACTACAGAGGTGGAAAGAATAACACTTGGAGTGGTAAGAATCTATGGGTTTATTATAGAATTGAGGGTGAAGATCCAGCAGATTACATTAAACTACTGAGCTCTCTGAAATATTTTTCTATTGAGAAATGGTAGGCCAGTCTAGCTTCTTTTGTTAGATTTTTTTTGTGTTTTAAATAACTTCAGCCTGTATATTATGAAAATATCACTGTTTTATGAAGATATGAAATATTGAAGAATGTATTAAAGGACTGGGGTTGTAGCTCAGTGGAAGAGCACTTGCCTAGCATGTGTGACATTCTTAAGTGTTGGTCCTTAGGAACTGGATGCTATTTTATCTGTAATTGTAGCTGGGAACCACTTTCATTTTTAAGAATGACATCTCTATTTGCAGGTGAATCAAAAACTCTGGTTTTAAGCAACCTTTCTTACAATGCAACAGAAGAAACTCTTCAGGAAGTATTTGAGAAGGCAACTTTTATCAAAGTGCCCCAGAACCAAAATGGCAAATCTAAAGGGTAAAATAATGTCTTTATGTTAGGCATGGGGCCTGGGGGTTGTAGCTCGGGTTATAGCATTTGTCTAGAAGACATGAGTCCCTGAATTTGGTCCCCAGCACTACAAAGGAAATAAGTATGTTGGTTGTCAGGAGTGAGCTGTAAGAGTGTCTTCAGATCTAAAATAAAGGTGGTTGGGGCTATAGCTCAGTGGTAGATGGTAGAGCGCTTGCCTAACAACCATGAGGCTCTGGGTTGGATCCTCAGCACCACATTAAAATAAAGATAAGCCATCTTGTCAGCAGAGGAGTAGAATGGTTTTAGCTGCACAAATGAGTGTAAAATGAAGTGCCTGCTTGAGGTAAAAGGCCTGGGGCATTGTCGGATAGTAGAGAAACCATGTGTTTTCTAACTTGCTAAGTATTGGCTGTCCATCCTCAGGTATGCATTTATAGAGTTTGCTTCGTTTGAAGATGCAAAAGAAGCTTTAAATTCCTGTAATAAAAGGGAAATTGAGGGGAGAGCAATCAGGCTGGAGTTGCAAGGACCCAGGGGATCACCTAATGCAAGAAGCCGTAAGTCCTATTGGCATGGTGGTGTGGCTAGGGAATGGTATCTTCCTTGGTGCTCTGCATGAACTTAATGCCATTTTTAACTTTTTCTATGAATCTTCAGATGATCCTATTTTTCTTTTATCACTGAGTGATAGCTGGATATGATGACTGATTACCTGAGAAATAATTGATGAAATATCAAGAAAATTCCTCTAGATAGTCAAGTTCTGATCCAGCTATGTCAACTCAGAACAACAAATTTGCCTTTGGTTGACTGACTCCTCTACCTGGTGGGCAGTACACACTTGTTCAGTTTGCTTTTGTTTTCTTTTGAGACCTGAGGCAGAAACTTGACTGTCTGTAGGTAATACAAAATAAACTTTATATGGCTGTTGATAGGAACCTTAAATTAAGCATTAGTTGGCTAAGTTGCTTTTAACTGCTTTTGTACTAAAGCATACTGGACGTTGCACAAAATTACCGTTGTATGAATGTGACTTAAAATAGAATATCACACAATTTATTTTTCTTCCACAGAGCCATCAAAAACTCTGTTTGTCAAAGGCCTGTCTGAAGATACCACCGAAGAAACCTTAAAAGAATCATTTGACGGTTCTGTTCGTGCAAGGATAGTCACTGACCGGGAAACTGGATCCTCCAAAGGGTAAGGCATGAGAAATGGGCAGCATTGCTTCTGTTCATATTGATGTCCTGGGTGGAGAATTTGGTTCTGATGTATCTTCTCATTGAGCTCCTTTCTGTCAACTGGTGGCAGTTTATGGATTCGCACGAGAAGAATAGACATTTCACAGAACAGCATTACTTTACCTTCTGTTTCTACTGAGGTGTGTATTTGGTTGTTCTGTGAGACAGACATTTTAGGATTTAAACTGGCAAATTAGGATTTTCTGCAGGGATGATCTGTCAGATCTTTTCTCAGTTAAACAAGGCTACTTTCTGTGGGGTGACATGTGGAAATAACTTATTAGTATGTATTTCCTTTATAATGGGTGATTTCATTTGGTGTTTTAGGTTTGGTTTTGTAGACTTCAACAGTGAAGAAGATGCCAAAGCTGCCAAAGAGGCCATGGAAGATGGTGAAATTGATGGAAACAAAGTTACCTTGGACTGGGCCAAGCCTAAAGGGGAAGGTGGCTTTGGGGGTCGTGGTGGAGGCAGAGGAGGCTTTGGAGGCCGAGGTGGTGGCCGAGGAGGCAGAGGTGGATTCGGCGGCAGAGGCCGGGGAGGCTTTGGAGGTAAAAATTGGTCCTCCACATAGCACACAGACTGCTGAGCCTGTGCTGTGTTCAGTTTCTGGTCACTTTGGGCATTTTTGCACCATCCCTTTCATGATGTTTTTCATTCCTGCAGGGCGAGGAGGCTTCCGAGGAGGCAGAGGGGGAGGAGGAGACCACAAGCCACAAGGAAAGAAGACGAAGTTTGAATAGTTTCTTCTGTCCCTGTCTTTCCCTCTTCCATTTGAAAGAAAGGACTCTGGGGTTTTTAACTCTGTTACCTGTTCAATGACAGAGCCTTCTGAGGACATTCCAAGACTGTATACAGTCCGTGGTCTACTCGGAAATCCGTATAGATGACATTTCAAAGGAGATACCCTGTTGGTTTTGACTGGATGTTCATATAAACTTTTTAAAGAGATGAGTGATAGAGCTAACCCTTATCTGTAAGTTTTGAATTTATATTGTTTCATCCCATGTACAAAACTGTTTTTTTCCTACAAATAGTTTTTGTTTTGTTTTGTTTGTGTTGGGGGGTGTAAAGGAAAGCAGAATGTTTTATGATTTTTGCTTCAGTGACTTTAGGACAAATTAAAAGTCCTAAACTCTGGTGCCAGACTTATACTTACTAAAATCATATTTCTTGTGAAATGTCACTGAAGAGCCTAGCAACAAAGGCTCTGTATTGCTCAGAACCACCATACCTGATATTAAATGATCAATATATATTGCTTTCAAGTATCACAGCTGCAGAGATGGGTGAGGTAGCCAGTTTCTGCAGCCCTGTGTGCTGACATGTGAAGTTTATTCCAGGACTGTGGTGGCTTCTTCCAATTGTAGCCGGCTGGAGTATCATGTCCTGAGTAAGTTCTTTGGAAAGAGGCATAAGAGTACATTCATTGGTCAGATCTCCTAGGATCAGCAGTTGAGAGCATCAGTTCTGGATTTGGCAGTAACTGATGAGTGAGCCAGTAGAAACTGAGGGTGGAACAAACACTGCCAACATCATACACTAAAAAAACTCTCATTCTGGCATTATGCACATTGCTCAGGCACTGCTTTAAGTAAGCACTTACTGCCTCCTCCTGTTTGCTTCTCTCCCCAGCTGAAAGACAGGGTCTTGCTAGGTTGGCCACAGACTAACGATTTTCCTGCCTCAGCCTTCTATCCACCTGGGGTTATAGGTGTTCACCACTACACCCCAACCCATTTCTGCTTTTAATTGAAGTCAAAAGCTATGCCAGGTCAAGGGATGGTGAGCATTGTGACAGATTTAATACAAACCAAGGCAGCTACGTCCAAAAACCTGATCAGCCCATTAAAATACCAACTCAATGAAATGGGACATTGTGGGGAATGTTACAATTCATAAGGCAACCTGAATAATACAAATGACTGGTTGGGGTTTTGCCTTGATCTTGATTTTTTTTTCCCCCCACTGTTGGGATAAGGAAATGTTTATCACCCACCACTTGTTAGTCTTGTTCCAGTTCTTGGAAGGTGGTGTGCAGCTGAGTGAACTTAACTAACTCCAGTGGCAATGCATAAGTCTGACCAAAGTGCCTTTTTAGAAAACACCCCATAAGTTAGGCATGCAAGGCAGACATTCTGCCAACTAAGTCATATCCCCAGTTCCAGAGAAATATTTGTAAAACTGGCTTGTGAGTGGGGTTTTGGTGGGTTCCTTTGCTATGGAGAAGGGAAGGCTTGAATTTGATCTTGGTAGTAGCCCAGTTGTCCAGAGAACCATAGCTTCCATTGTGATGGATTGCCTTTTAAGGATTTTACATGTCTGAACTACTGTGGTTGCTACTAACAACTCAGTGGCTGACTGCAGTTCATGTTGGGTTTATATCAGACCCTAAGAGACATAGGTAGGAATCTTCTATGTACTATTTATCCCATTCCATAAGTACGAGACAGAAATTGTCCCTTCAGTTGTGCTACTTCACTGTGGGATGAGGATAGAGGATGATTATCCTGCAAGGCCAAAAAAAAAAGGGTTTGCGATTAGGGATCAGAGTCCTGTAATCTGGCCCCTTGGGTATCTGTCTGGTTTTCAATTTGGTGGGGTTTGCTGCCATTTTAGAAAAGCTGTCAGTTCCCTTCAGCAAATGGTTGTCACCACTTTTGTCAGTTTCCAGCAGGTGGCAGTACAAGTCCAAGGAAGCTCCTGGGAAATGTTCAGAGGTAATGTGGGAGACCATCTATCTGACTTTAGCCTAGTGGATATCTTAACTCCAAAATAGTACTCTGACCCTCCTGCTCTCCCTAGTTGGACCATGCTCTATCCTCCATCGGTGTGGCTTTTGTTATTCCCTCTTCATTTTGTGCTAAAGGTTCCAGTGACTAGAGACTGCCAAATCCAACAGTAGTACATCTTGTCCCCTAAGCATCTGACCTACATCGTCCTTCCTAAAATGCCTCAAACCTTAAAAGTAATGCAAACACTAGTCGGGTAGCTCTGTAACAGGGCCAAGTGAGGAGGATGGCAAAGAACAAATCTCCAAGAATTAGAACCATTTTCCTTTCTTATCTTTCCTTCAAACCCAAGAAGCTTTTCCAGTTAGTTATATCCCAGCCTATTTGAAATCAGAGGGTCACTAAGTTTCTGACTGCCTGGGATTTCTGATTTGCCTGCCTCGGTCTCCCAAGTAGCTGAGATTACAGGTGTATTCCACTGAATCCAGTTGAATTAACCTTTTAATAGGTGAGCCAATGGCTATTCTCCACAGTCAAGCAATGCAGTACAGAGGAATGAAATGCCACAAGGGCTGCTCATTGCTGATCCCTCAATGTGGACCTACTGTATTCTGCTGTCCAGTTGGAGAGATTTGATGGACACCAAGCTTCTCACTTAAGGGGACTAACTACCTTAGAAGAAAGAACCACAACCCAGGTTTTAAACATTAAGGGCAAAGTGGGCCTGCCCTAGCAAGCCTAAAACAACCCTCCACCTCCAACCTGTTGCCTGTTGACGACAGGAAGACAAGTCGAGTTAAATAAAAATGTGTGTCTAGTTTTTAGTCATAGGTCAAGTGTTGAAATTTGCACACAAGGACTGACAGGTGGCTCATGCCTGTATATAAAATACCAAATAAGACTGGAGATGGATCTTTCCAGTCTCCAAAGTCACAATGTGATTGCGTGCATGCATGTAGACAAATAGCAGTAACGATATAGATGAATTTTAAGAATGCTGGTCAATTAGACCTCAGCTGAAGAAGACAACATTCTTTTCAATTGCACATGGAACAGTCACCAAGTACTGGCCACAGAAAACCTCAAGGAAACTCAGCTCTGTAAAGATGCCCTGTAGTGCTGCAGGGCTTGGTTCCTTACACTCTTATTCCTCACCCTGTTTGCTCTCATTAAGGAACAAGTCAGGAAGCCAGGCCTTTTAAAGATACTGGAAAGGCCCCTGTGGGACCAGCCAGGCCTTTTAAAGATACTGGAAAGGCCCCTGTGGGACCAGAGGTGGTGATTATGGAATTAGAATTATCCTGCACGGCCACCATGTGGGATTCCTTCATGTTGAAGGTGTGTACTGGCTTAATTAGGCACAAAGAAAAATCTCAGGTGAAAGTACTCTCTTGGATGCAGGAAAAAAAAATTCATGGTGAATCGTTTCAAGATGAAGCCACTAAGAAACTTGTTAGTCTGTTCCTTGCTGCTGAGCCAGGATTTGAAGTTGAGTCACCATGCATATAACTAAGTCAGTTCTTACTAAATTACCAGTTAAGTTTTGTTGCCTTTTACTCAGAATACCAACACCAACAAATTCTGAGGAATAGGAGTAAGGATGGGCTTTGAAAACAAAACAAAAAAACAGCCAGACCTGGTAGGTGGTGCATGTCTGAGGCCTTAGAGGCTGAGACCGGAAGATTGGAAGTTCAAAGCCAGCCTCAGCAACATAGCAAGGCCCTAAGCAATTCATCAAGACCCTGATTCTAAATAAAATACAAAATAAGGCTGGGGATGCGGCTCAGTGAGCAAGTGCCCCTGAGCTCAAACCCTGGTACCCCTCTCCCCCACCAAAAAAGAGTGTGTTGGGGACATGACTCAGTGGTTGAGCACCTCTGGGTTCAATCCCCAGTACCAAAAAAAAAAAAGAAAAGGTTTGAGATCCCCTTCTCTCTTCTGGAGTTCCTCCCTGGATCCTTACCAGTGACATTTTGATGCATTTAGAAGCAGTTTTCAGATGTATATTTAATGTATAAATATTTAGGGATTTTTTTATGTATCATTGTTACTGGGGATTGAATCCCGGGGTGCTTTACCACCGAGTCACAATCCTAGCCCTTTGTATTTTTTGAGATAAGGTCTGGATAAATTGCTGAGTATGGCCTCTAGGATTACAGGTGTGTACCACCCTGCCCAGCTAACTCAGATTCTTGATGTACATCACAGAAAAGAATTTCAGGGACTCCCAGAGATTTATTTAGGAAAGCAAGGAATACTCACTTCAAGGGACAGAGTGTGGGCTATCTCAAGAGTGAGATGCACTTTCAGGACTTTTTAAAAAAAATTTTTTTTTTCAGTTTTCGGCAGACACAACATCTTTGTTTGTATGTGGTGCTGAGGATTGAACCCGGGCCGCACGCATGCCAGGCGAACGCGCTACCGCTTGAGCCACATCCCCAGCCCCAGATCTTCGACTTCTTTATTTTTGTGATACTTTGGATTGAACCCAAGGTTGCTTTACCATTGAGTTACATCCCTATCACTTTTCATTTTTGTTTTGAGACAGAATCTTGATAAGTTGCCCAAGCTGGCCTCAAACTTGTGATCCTCCTCTCTCCACCTTCCAAGTTGCTGGGAATTCGGCACCACCATGTCAGGCTTTGGCTCTCATTTTACTTTGTTTTTAACATTGAAAGGTCTTTACTACCTACTAGCCTTATGCAGGGCCCTCTTAGGGTTTCTCCAGCTCATTCTAGGAACCAGTCTAGCTCTCTCCTTCCCAGGCATCAATGTGCTCCTAGGGTGGCAGAGGGACCTTGGGGACAGAAGAGGCAGGAGAGGGGCTGCACAAGCAGTGGTAGCTGGTGCCAGAACTGAAGAGGATGAAGATGAGCAACCACACAGGTTCACATTCTGCCACAAGAACTTGCAGCCACCTTCTGAGATTTGGACTTAAAGTGCTCCAACATGGCTTCCAGGTCCTCTGTCTTGGTGGAGATGGTTCGAGTCTTCCCCACAAACCAGGATCTCTGCTCCACGTTCTGGGTCGTAAATTTCTTTTTTTTTTTTAAGAGAGAGTGAGAGAGGAGAGAGAGAGAGAGATATAGAGAGAGAATTTTTAATATTTATTTTTTAGTTCTCGGCAGACACAACATCTTTGTTGCTATGTGGTGCTGAGGATCGAACCCGGGCCGCACGCATGCCAGGCGAGCACACTACCGCTGAGCCACATCTCCAGCCCCATGGGTCGTAAATTTCTTGACTTCTTTCACCTCACTCTGTAGTTCCACACTTAGTTGTTCCCCATCTTCTGCCTCCACTGGCCACCTCCATATCTCAGCAGCCAAGGCCTGTGGGTAACAGAACTTTCCTGGTCAGCTTCCTCCTGGGGAGCCCTCCCTTCACTTCCTGCTTCTAGTCTCTACTTTTAAAGGAAACTTTATGAACACAAAGTTCACTAGCATAAGATATATGGAGGGATGTCGAATTTTAGAGGATAGGATGGGTCATGGTGATTTGGTTCTTTTCAGGATTGTTAGAATGATGCTATGTAGATTATAGTATTTGGTTTGTTTCTGTATTACTGGGAATTGAATTTAGCAACTCACATGCTATGGAAGTGCTCTGCCACTGAGCTGTATCCCCAGCCCAATGGATAGCATTTGAGATGTACACACATCATGGGTCTCTTTTTTTTTCTTTTTCTTTTTTTTTATTATTGGTTGTTCAAAACATTACAAAGCTCTTGACATCATATTTCATACATTTGATTCAAGTGGGTTATGAACTCCCATTTTTACCCCATATATAGATTGCAGAATCACATCGGTTACACATCCACGTTTTTACATATTGCCATACTAGTGATGTTGTATTCTGCTACCTTTCCTATCCTCTACTATCCCCCCTCCCCTCCCTTCCCATCTTCTCTCTCTACTCCATCTACTATAATTCATTTCTCTCCCTTGTTTCTTTTTCCCCTTTCCCCTCACATCCTCTTATATGTAATTTTGTATAACAGTGAGGGTCTCCTTCCATTTCCATGCAATTTCCCTTCTCTCTCCCTTTCCCTCCCACCTCTCCTCCCTGTTTAATGTTAAAAAACGGGTTTTTTTAATAATTATTTTTATATGGGGGATGAGAATCGAACCCATTGCCTCATGCATGCTAGGTGAGCGAGCTACCACTTGAGCCACATCTCCAGCCCTCATAGGTCTCTAATGATATTTTCCCCTTGGCTTTATTTAATCCAAAAATACATTGTGAGCCAGGTGTGGTAGCACATGTCTGTAATCCTCAGCGACTCAGAGGGCTGAGGCAGGAGGATCACAAGTTAGAGGCCAGCCTGGATAACTTGGTGAGACCCTATCTCAAAATGAAAAATAAGAAAGGACTGGGGGGTGTCAGTCAGTGGTAGAGTATCCCTGGGTTCAATCCCTAGTGCCAAATTTTTAAAAATATATATGTTGTGAAGGCTGGCAATGTATTTAGGAATTAATTATATTCACAGTACTCTCTAAGATTCGTGGGTTTTTTAAAAATTCAGTCCTGGAGGCATGAGGAGTAAAAATAAGGATGTTCATTGTACTTCTTAGCTTTAAAGTTAGAGGTTTCTTTTTCTTTCCCTAACAGTCTCATTTCTACCAATTCTTATTCCTTCTGTCCAAACCCAAAAATAAAAATCATGAGAAGTTAGATAATATTTCAAAACGAAAATGAAAGCATTTTGAGGCACAGGTGAAGTTATCCTTAGAAATGTATAACTTAAAATGTTTGAGGAAAAAAAATAATGATTTAAGTTACCAGTTTAAGGAGGTAAAAGAAAGAAAAGAAATTTGCTCAAAATAAGTAGAATAAGGAAATAATAAAGGGATGAAAATTGATATTAAGCAAGGCAAGGGACTGGGGTTGTGTTGTGGCTCAGTGGTAAAGCGCACGACTAGTGTGTTTGAGGCACTGGGTTCAATCCTCAATACCACATATGAATAAATAAAAAATAAAGGTATGGTGTCCACCTACAATTAAAAATATTTGTATTTTTAAAAAGTCAAGGCAAAAGTTGATTCATTGAAAGAACTACAAGGAGGGCTGGTGGTGTAGCTCTATGGTAGAGCACCTACCTAGCATGCATGAGGCCCTGGGTTTAATTCCCAGTATTAAACAAACAAAAAGGACTACAAAGATTAATATAATAGATCATTCCTTAGCAAGATTGAAGTAGAAGTAACTATTTTAGAAATAAAAGATGCCACAGATGTTAAATATATAAATATCATGAATAACTTTATGTATGGTATGGGGGATTGAACTCAGTGGTGCTCTACCACTGAACTACACCTCCAATTCTATTTTGAGACACAGTCTCACTATGTTGCCCAGGCTGGCTTGAACTTGTGATTCTCCTGCTTCAACCTGCTAAGGTGCTGGGATTGCAAGTATGTGCTATCATGCCTGGCCATTAACAAACTTAATAACTTACCTAAAATGAGCAACTTAAAACTGACACAAGAAGAAATGAGTGGGGTGTGGTAGCACACTCCTGTAATCCCAGCAGCTCACAAGGCTGAGGCAGGAGGATCATGAGTTCAAAGCCAGCCTCGGCTGTGAAATCGTGTCTCTAAATAAAATACAAAAAAGGGTTGGGATGTGGATCAGTACTTAAGTGCCCCTGGGTTCAATCCCTAGTACAAAACAAACAAAACCCCCAAATCATCAAAATAGAAGAAATGGAAAATCTGAATAACACTGCATATACTGATGAAATTTCCCAACTGAATGGGATTCATGGTTTAATTCATACTTTAAAACCTGGGGATAGATAGCTCAGTGGTCCAGCACTTGCTAGCATGTATAAGGCCCTGAGTTAGATCCCTGGTACCCCCCCTCAAAAAAACAAAAAACAAAGACAACTCTGGAGCCAGAGGCTTTATGAGTGAATTCTATCGAATGTTTAAGTAAGAAATAATAACAATCTTACAAAAACTATTTCAGAAAATAGAGGAGAGAACACATTCCAATTGGTTTTATGAGCGTTGATTCCAAAATATGATAAGGACAAGAAAAAAGGACCAATATTCCTCACGAATATAAACAAAAATACCTTTAAAATATTAGCAAACTAAGTGGGCATGGTGAAGCACACCTGTAGTCCCAACCATTTGGGAAGCCAAGGTAGGAGGATTGCAAGTTCAAAGTCAGCCTCAGCAACTTTTGAGGCCTTGTCTCGAAAAATAAATAGGGCTGGAGATGTGGCTCTTAGTTAAGTGCTCCTGGGTTCAATCCTCCATACAAAAAAAAAAAAAAAGAAATTGGGAGACAGTTTCAGCCATTTATTTATTAGCAAGACCTGAGATAGGTGGGCTCTTGGGAAGAGTGAAAAGGAGCCTCTTAGTAAATGGAGACCTGGATCTACAAGCAAGTTAGATGAATGAAACCTCCTGTATGCTTGTAACAGATCAACTAGAACAAAAACAATTCAAATGTCACCAGATTCAAAGACTTAACACAGCGTACCCACTAATGATTTATGGCTAGACTGTTTTTTTTTTTTAATATTTATTCTTGTTTTAGGTGGACACAATATCTTTATTTTACATTTATGTGGTGCTGAGGATCGAACCCAGTGCCTCGTGCATACTAGGCAAGTGTTGAGAGCCACAGCCAAAGGGGCCCCAGCAAACTTCCAGCTGCCAGCAAACTTCCAGCTGCTGACTGATGATTGGCTCACAGCAGCCCCAGCAACATCTAGCTGATTGGCTCCTCTGCGGTAATGCTCATTGGGCTGTTTCTCTGCCCTTTCAGACCACGGAGCTGCCCTCTGGGGGACTTCTTTGGCTCCACCCATGCGACCCAGCCAATCGGCCTCAAGAGCAGGAGGATATTGGGAGGTGGGGAGGCTTGTGTTGGTGGGAGAGGCTTGTGGGAAGCCGGTGGTGGCAGTTGGGCTCTGAGGATTTTTTCCTGAGGAGCTGTTTTGTTTGGCGTGTGTAGTTCTAAAAATAAAGTTAGTTTCTTTTGACAAGTGGCTCCTGAATTGTGCCCAGCCAGACTGCAGCAGGCGAGCACTCTACCACTGAGCCATAACCCCAGCCCCAAGACTGTTTGACCAAAGAGAAACATTCTGAACCTCAAATATAGAATGATTGTCATGGGACTTGGTTTTCAAAGAAGTTTGTCTAAGGACCTGCACATTTCTTCTCAGAACTATCACAGATATTGACAGTTGAACTCTCTGTGGTTCTTTTCATTTCTCCCAGAGGCAAGGACTTTGGCTGTGTGAACCTTTGCCATCCTTAAGCAAATCTATGCTTGTGCCTTGCTTTTCACATATCCTAGGGTTATTTTCAATGGCAAAAGTCAAGAACCTACCTGGCTAAGTTAAGGTCTCATTCTCATTCTCTGGCAGGACCCCCTTGGATCCCTGTCTGCTGTCAAGACCCTATCTCAAGGGGAAAAAAAAGTCTAAAATATTAGCAAACTAGGTTGGGGATGTAGTTCAGTGGAAGAGCCCTTGTCTAGCGTGTAGGAGGCCATGGGTTCCATCCCTGACCTTGGGGGGAAAAACAACTGAATCTAGAAGTATATAAGAATGATAACTCATCATGACTAAGTGAAGTGTATCTGAATTCAAGGTTGGTTAACATTAGATAGAATTCACTCATAAATCAATGTATTTCTATGCACTGTAGAATCAAGGAGAAAAATAATAGTTATTCAAAGTAGAAAAATTCATCAATGTCCAACAATCAACATCATAAGAGCATATGCCTGTAATCCCTTTTCAAATGTCTACATCCTTTGTGGTATGCAAGGGCTACTCCCAAAGCAAGAATTCCTCTATGGCGTTGACACATGCAAAGTGAAGAGCAAGGATGTGTCCATCTGAGGGTAGCTGCACACTCCAGGGCACCGCCAGGCAGCAGCTTTCTCTCCTTTTCACAAGCTGCTTTGCAATGTTAATGTCCCTGTTCTAGAACATTCCACATTACTAGGCAAGAAACTGCTTCCCATGTTTTCTTCTGATCCAGTCTAAAAAGTAGCTCAATAATTTCCATGCATGTGCCCTTATCCTCTCTTCTGACTCCCTCACAAGGGAGGAAGTTTCTGTCTGGCACTCTGATCAGCACTTCAGAGGATGCTTCAACAAAAGCTCATTATGAACTAGCAAACAAAGTGTTCCAGGTTTTTTAAATTGAGTGTTCCTTACACAAAACACTCAATGCATCTTTAAATGTATTTTTATGAGGAATCCTCTCAGTTTTTCTGGTTTCATCTTTTTATTGAGAGAATTCTTAAGCACAAAAACACTGGCTTTTGTGTCCTGTCATGTCATTACTAAAAGCCAGAACTATACAGGGCAAGGCCTTCATCACACTTCTCTTTCTTCAGTTTGTACTCTTGTATCTAAGATTTCTTTTTGTGACTGTGATGGCCTTTCCACCCAGTCCCCAGTTCTTCAATCAAATGTGAATCCAGTGGTGAAATGATGAGATGAAAGTCCATAGTCAATTACTTGAATAGAGGACATTATCCTAGATAACTGGAAGTCCTGATTCAATCAGTAGAAAGATCTCATGATGGGGCTGGGGATGTGGCTCAAGTGGTAGCGCGCTCACCTGGCACGTGTGCGGCCCGGGTTCGATCCTCAGCACCACATATAAAACAAAGATGTTGTATCTGCCGATAACTAAAAAATAAATATTAGAAAAAAAAAAAAAGATCTCATGAACAGAGCGAACATTCCCTGAAGAAGAAATATTGCCCATGAACTTCAGCTCCTGCAGAGTTCCAACCTGCCTGCATGGATTCTGGACATACCAATCATCATAATCATGTAAGCCCATATCTTGCAAAAAAATGTCAGATACAGTTGAGGCACCAGGGCTCAATGGTAGAGCATTTGCCTAGCAAGCACAAGGTCCTAGATTCAATCCCCAGAGCTTCCAAAAAATTAAAAATTATCTACACACACACACACACACACACAGATGTTATCCTCAGAATTCATGGATTTCATATTTGCAAATTCACCTACTTGCAAAATTTATTTTGTAATCCAAAATTAATATTCATGGCACTTTCACGGTCATTCGTGGGCATGCAGAGTGGCAAAAAAAAATTTGGTCTGATAAAGGTGACTATCACTTTTTCCAGCTCTTATCCTAGAAGTTAGTGTCCTTTTTAGCTCTAGTTCCTCATTGTTTGCATTATTATTTTTGTTGTTGATTCCGCTGCTTAATATAGCCCCACATGCCATGCTGGAGAGCATTTGGTTTCCTGTAACATGTACTTTGGAGAAAATTGTGTATTAGAGAAGCTTTGCTCAGGCATGAGATCTTTTGCTGTTGGCCACAAGTTCAAGGTTACTGAATCAATCATATATACTAAGTAAGGTGAGTTTAAACAGAATCACACATAAAACAATGTTAGGTATCAATCAGTTGATGAAAATTTTTTGTCTGAAGGCTCATGGGAACCCAACCCTGTGCTTGCTTAGGAACATTGCTTCTGTATTGGCCAATTCAGTGTTTCCAATGATTTTATAGATCATGACCAGCTCCACAGGTAAGGGGCATTGACTGTATCTGCCACTGGTTGTGTTTCTCTGCTTGAACCCAGATTGATTCCGTGACAAAATCACAGACTGCTTGTATACTGGGGTTTGTTATCTACGTTTATATTTGAATGAAAGTTAAGGATTAGTGAAAAATAGTGTAGCTAAGTTTATGGATCCCCTGAATTCTCTCTATGGACCCCTTGGGCCCTTGTGGACGCTGTCTGATGAGCAGGTAGCGTAGGGTAGAGGCAGCAATGACCCCACAAGCTCTCACAATGCTTGAGGGCTCTGCAGGCTGGAGAACAAGGAGGCCCAAGTGCCCTGAGCATTCTGCTGCCAGCCCCATCAGTAGGATGGCATGTGGCTATTCCTCAAGCTGAAGTTGTCCCCCAGCCTGATCCATCCAAAAAACAACAGTTCCCAACAGGCATCATGGAGGGGTTGTCTGCAAGGGCTGAAGTGAGGATGCCCAGCAGCTCCGAGATCCCTCCCTCTCCCTGTACTAAACTTAGAAGATGCAACTCAGGTAACCAGGTGAGGGGTTAATTTTGAGTGTCACCTGACTGGATTGGGGTGCCTAGAGAAGTGGTAAATCATTACTTCTAGGTGTGCCTGTGAGGGAATTTCCAGAGAGGATTGACCTAAGCGTCCAGAAATTGTATGGGGAAGATCTGCCCTCCGCATGGGCAGCACCAGCCAGTTGGCTGGCGACCTGGATGAGACAGTAAATGGAAGAGGCAGAAACATTCTCTGGCTCTTCCTTCTGGAAAGGTGAGTTCTGCTGCCCTTGGACATCAGACTCCCGGTTCTTCAGCCTTTGACTCTGGGGCTTGCACCAGCAGGCCCCTCTTGGGCCTTCAGCCTTGGACTGGGGACTTCATCATCAGCCTCTCTCATCCTCAGTCTTCCAGGTGGCCATGGTGGAACTTTTCAGTCTCTGCGTTGGTGTGAGCCAATCCAACAAATCCCCTCATATATTTTATACATTCTCTTGGTTACGTTTCTCTGAAGAACCGTGACAAATATACCGGGGGCTAGGTAATTCTATAATCATTTATTATTCTACCTATGATTTTAACCCCTCTTCCTGTCTGCAAAAACTCACTTTTTTGTTTTTTTTTCAGCACTGGGGAATGAACCCAGGGCTTTGCACATGCTCGGTAAGCATCTTACCACTAAGCTACATCTCCAGCTTCCTACTCTTTTTAATGTTTTTGCCAAACTTAAAATTGAACCCAGAGGTGCTCTACCATTGAGCTACATTCTCGGCCATTCTTATTCTTTATTTCGTTGTAACAGGTCTCTCTAAGTTGCCTGAGCTGGCTCAAACCTGCAGTCCTCTGGACTCAGCCTCCTGAGTAACTGGGATTATAGGCATGCACCACAGCACCTGGCTACATTTTTTTAATGAAACAAAGAAACACCCTGATTTATTAGATCTGGGATGATCCTCTGGCAGTACACTCAGCCCACCAAACCATCCCAGAGAATGAAATTGGTTTGCTTGGCCAAGTCCATCTCAAAGGTGAGCTGACAATCCCGACGTACTTTCTTGGCCTTTCCACCACACCGGCAGCCTTCACCTCAAGGTCCTGGGGCAGGAGGACTTCCTGGGCTGGGCCTTGACATTTCCTGTCTGGGGTCACATTTTACTTCAACTGCTGTTCCCTTCCATTGGCCCTACAATCCCCTCCTCTTAACATAGGTCTTTTTGTCCTGTTTCGTGGATGAGAACCGAGCTTCACAGGGCAGCTAACTGGCACAATGTTGGTTCCTGGCTGAGATGACCTCAGTCCCTCGCAGATTTCAACTTAACCAGACCCTCTGGCCTCAGTATCTTCCCTGCTTTTCATTTGGCCCTACATTAGGCCTGAGCTTGTATGGTTCTGTCCCCAGGTGATCTTCCCCCCATCTCTGTCAAAGAGGCTAGGAATTTGCATATGTCTCTTAGAATCCATGGTTCCCACCTCAGGCTCCCCCTGGGGAAATGCTGCTACCTTACTGGTGAAAGGGTAAAGTTTCTAAGCTGGAAAGCTTAAATGTAAAAGATTAGGTATTATTAAATTCCTCTGTTACACCCAGATTCCTGAGATAGTTAAGACAACACCCTACTGGCCATTTAGCCTAGGGCCCTGTGCAGTTCATCACAGGGCCTGGACCAATCAGTTTGAATGTGTAACCTGCTTACGAATGACCAATCACCCCTGCCCGACCTGTTCCCACCAATGAATGTGCCAATCACGTCTCAGAGTTGTTGTTCAATTTCCCCGCGCCTCATGATGATTTGTTCTGATGTATGCAAAGCTCACCGCCCTCTCCAAAAAGTGTACTTAAGCTCTGCTTGACCTTTGCTGGGGCTCTGGGCTGCTCTCCCTTCTTGAGTAAGCACGGAGCCCCAGCGCGCTGGAATGGATCCCTAATAAATCCCCTTTTGCCAATTGCATGGAGTAAGTCTCTTGTGTGGTCTCTCCCTCCGACGCTCCGCCGGACCCCTCTTACACTGGGACCCCGTTCTTCCCTCTTCGGAGGATCCCCTTCACACACTCCCGACCAACCACATCAGACAGACAGAAACCTTTCGATGGAATTTCTCCCACAAGGTGGACATGTCTTCAGGCAGCTCCTCTATGATTTGATTTTCTTCTCGGAGCCTCTTGGGTACCTTGCTAGGATCTTGGCTCCTGCCCAGGAGCCCATGGAAATCTCAGGTGGCTCTGGGTGTACTCCCCATCCTTCATCCTGGCACCTCAGTGTTAAAAGCTTTGAGAGTCTGCAAGCTCTGGACCTTCCACAGACTCAGACACATAGGATCTTGCAAGCAATGTCAAGGGCTTGTGGGAGCCCTGAGTCTTCCATCTCATCCCTGGTATCAAGCATCAGGCAAGGTAAGAGGCAAAAGGTGAAGAATCCAGTTGTACTGTTATAAATGCCCTCAGACCACAGGAACTGCAAGTCTAGGGACAGGGCCTGGCCTTGGCAATCATATGCATGTTGAAGAATTTGTTAGCCCACAGGGAGGAGAACTAGGGGTGGGTGCTGAGGGCCATTGCCAAGTAGGAATGACGCATAGAAATTTCCTTGCCAGTGTACCCCATGTTGCTTAGAGGAAGGACTCATGGAAATGGACTTGCCTTGGACATTCGCTGTGACATTGCATGTATGTTTGAGAAAGGTGACCCTGCTCAAGGACCAGGGTGGATCCGGGTTTAGGGAGGATCCTACTGGATTAGGGCGGATCCAGGTTTAGGGTGTATCCTGCAGGTTTTAGGGAGTATCCCGCTCCTTGGGTTTAGGGCGTTCTGGTTTAGAACAATCTGGGTTTAGGGTGGTTCCAGGTTTAAGGTTATTCCTGCTGGGAATAGGGCGTATCCTGCTGTCTGAGTTCCCATTGAGTTCTCGTGGGATTCAGAAAGTATTTGGGATAAAAAGCCTGGTGAAGTACATGAATTTGGCGGCAGAACTTGGATTTCCCCAGAACGTGTTTGTAGAGGGCCGGGGTGAGTCCGGGAATAAAGAATTGCTGTTTGAATCTACAAGGCTGTGAGTGGCTCGTGATCTTGTGCCCAGCCAGACTGTGGCAGGTGGGTCCTGCTCCCACCTGGGAGTTAGTCGGACTGTGAAGCAAGGGGCGCAGCACCCCAGGCTACCAAGTCTGTCTACTCAGACAGCGCCCACAAAAGTGCCCTCATGTTAGACACCATCTACATGTTCAGGGTCCCACCTGAAGGCACACTTGGGATTCCCCACAGCCCCCCTTAAGTTTGATAATTTGCTAAAATGAGTTGTGTTTCTCACTACTATACTCATGGTCACATTTATTACCAGGAAAGAATACAAATCAGAACCAAAGAAAGAGACACACAGGGGAGGGTCAGGGCGAGTCCCCTTGGAATCATGGATGGCCACAATATGTGACAACAGAGAGCATTGCCAAACTAGAAGCTTACCTGAGCGGTGACTTCTTCTTGGAGTGTCATTGTGTGGGCATGATTGATGCACTGCCAGCCCTGCCCTGCCTCTGGCTGATCTGTCATTTCATGGCCCACAGGGCCAACCCATGAGCCATCTTGTTAGGGTAACTGTCAGGAAGGGTCCTAGAGGCTCTTGTCACTTGGGGGATTCAAGGACTTCCTCTAGGTTAGCTCCCAAGAGCCAGAACAAAGGGACTGTTTTAGTCAGCTTTTTTTTTCACTGCTGTGACTAAAAGATCTGACCAAAACAATTTTAGAGGAAAAAAAGTTTATCTGGGGGCTACAGTTTCAGAGGTCTGTCCACAGAAGGCTGGCTCCATTCCTCAGGGCTCCAGGTGAGGCAGAACATCATGGCAGAAGAGTGTGGTAGAGGGAAGCAGCACATGAAGATCAGGAAGCAGAGACTTCACTCACCAGATACGAGTACATAGAGTACATACACCCCGGAGCCGCCACCTCCAGCCATATCCCACCTGCCTTCAGTTCCCACTCAGTTAATCCCTATTAGGGGATCGATTCCATTCACTGATTGGGTTAAGGCGCTCTAACCTAATCATTTCTTCTCTGAACCTTCTTGCATTCTCTCACAAGTGAGCTTTTGGAGGACACCTCACATCCAAACCATAATAGGGACAAAAGCCAGATCTTTCTGGGGAGGCAGAATCCCTGAATACACAGCCCTTGACCTCAACCAATTTGACCCCATATTCTGCTCTGGTAAGTACCCCCATGAGTATCCCCCAGCCTGAGAACTGACAATGAGCAAAAAGGTTGGGCCAAGGGGCTGAATGAGGGTCCTGACTCAGGGTGGGCAGGAAGTCACTTATACTGTCTTCTCATGCACCCCCAGGCACAACCCAGCAGCCCCCACTGATTTGTCAGGCTGTAGCAGCGTGGATAAATCCAGACTTCTGACTGGTCACTTGCAAAAAAATCCAGATGAGCCGGCCTGTAAGCCCAGTCACTTGGGAGGCTAAAGCGGAGGCTCACAAATTCCAGGCCAGCCTGGGTAACTGAACCAAACCCTGTCTCAACAAAATAAAGTCAAATGAAGGCTGGAGGTGTGGCTCAGGAGGAGACCACTTGCCTAGGGTGTGTGGAGGCCCTGGGTTCCACCCCCTGAACTGAAAAAGGAAGGAAGGAAGGAAGGATCTTAGACTCCCTGGCCCGCTCTGCCATCTCCTGCCCTTGGGCGCCCCCTTCTGGGAATAACGTGGAAGTGGCTCACCTGAACTGCTTGATGTGGGGCAACAGATGTGGACCACAGAGGACAGTGGTCCCTAGGGTCTGGGAAGGGTGGCTCTGAGGCTCAGGAGGATGGAAGGTGGGCCTTCCATTTTAAATGGGCTATGCTCTTCCACAAGGCCTTCCAGATCCTCTGTGAATCAAAGCATGAGGTTGTCTAATGAGAAGAAGGGAAATGTCAGATCAAAGGTTTGAGAAGATGAGAAGAGGTCTCAAAAGTGTGGAAATAGACCCAACTGCACATATACACTCAGTATGTAATAAACTTGGCACTTTAAATTTCTTTTAATTTTTATTAATTTATTTATTAGTTATAGTTGGCACTTTAACTTGACAAATAAGCCAATAAAAAAATGGAACTGAAAGAACTGAAGCAGGATCATTATGCCACAGTGTTTTTGTCCATTTTGTATTGCTATAACCAAATGTCCATGGCTGGGCACTTTATAGAGAAGAGAGGTTTGTTTTTTTCTTACAACTCTGGTTTGTTCAAAGTCCAAACAGCATGCCACTGGCATCCAGTAAAGGTCCCCAAACTGTGTCACAATAAGAAGCAGCAGAAAGAGGAATGGCTGAATTCAAGAAAAGGCCACACACACAGGGAACCTTACCTTATTTAAATATCAACCTGCTCTTGCAAAAACTGTCCTGTGAGAATGATGTCTCTTCTGAGGGTGATGCCCCAGGACCTAATCACGTCTCACTAGCCCCCATGGCTTAAGGATCTACCTCCTTGCATTTACAGTGCCATTACAGTGGGTACCAAGCTCTGATTCCAAACTTCGGAGGACGCAAACTGTATTCAAACTGCAGCACCTGGTTACCAACTTGTCTGAGTTCCCGAAGTGGGTTTACTACTTTCAGATGGGCAGCAGATTCAACAGGAGCCTCGACTCATAGCCAGCCAACCCCAAAGGCCTACAACACTCCTGGGGTGGATGCAGGCTCAACTGCACACGTCCTACCACCATGGAAAAACAGCTGGCTGAGTTTTACACTCTGGGGCTGAGATGCTGAGCTACAGGGTTAGGGACATCCTGTCTCTAAGTGGGGACAGAGTCTCAGCTGTCCAGCCAGCTCCCCCTGGTCTCAACATGTCACATCCCCAGCACATTCCACAGCCGGTGAGTCCAAGCCACCAGAGGACTGTCCTGTGCTAAGCTTTCTCAGAACAGGAAATATGAATGACACGCACATATGAAAAGCTGTTCCTTCCCGAGAGAAATGTGAATTAAAATACCTCTGAGTGCCTGCTAGCTTGGTGAAGATCACCGAGATGGCCCACGCCCTGCGGGCAAGTGGTTGGGGACTGGAGCCCCCCATGTGTGGCTCTAGGACATGAAGCATGGGGCAAGTGTGCATGGACAGCAGGTCACAATAACTATCCTGGGCTAAGTTATGTCCCCACAAAATTCATACATTGGGAGCTGGGGTTGTGACACGGTTGTAGAGCGCTTGCCTAGCATGCATGAGGCACTGGGTTCGATCCTCAGCACCACATTAAAAAAATTAAAATGTATCGAGTCCACTTATAACTAAAAACAAATATTAAAAAATCCATATATTGAAGTGCTAACCCCCAGTGCCTGGGAATGTTAGAATGTGAATGAATCTGGAGATAGGTCTTTTTTTTTTTTTTTTTTGTGGTGCTGGGGATCAATGCCAGGACCTGGAGCATGCTGAGGAAGTGCTCTGCCATGGAGCTAACCCCCAGCTGGTTAAAGGGTCTTGAAAGAGATAATTAGATTAAAAAAGTGTCTTTATAAGAAGGGAAAATTGGACCCAGACATGTACACAGAGATCCTGTGAAGACCCTGGGAGGAGACGGCCATGGGTAAGCCAAAGAGAGAGCCCTCAGAGAAACGAACCTGTGGGCACCTTGACCTTGGACTTCCAGCTTTCAGACTATGAGGAAACAAAATTTGTTGCTTAAGCAGCAATCTGTATGGTGCTTTGTTGTGGCA
Source organism: Urocitellus parryii (assembly GCF_045843805.1). NCBI lineage: Eukaryota > Metazoa > Chordata > Mammalia > Rodentia > Sciuridae > Urocitellus > Urocitellus parryii. Next base: position 276,291,289 of record NC_135531.1, on the reverse strand, counting down.
GCCTGATCACACTAATACACTGTCAAAAGTCAATTGAAGCCGCCGGGCAAGGTGGTGCATGCCTGTAATCCCAGGAACTCAGGAGCCTGAGACAGGAGAATGGATGTTCAAAGCCAGCCTCAGCAACTTAGCAAGACCTTGTTTCTAAGTAGAAAATAAGAAGGGCTGGGATGTAGCTCAATGGTTAAGAACCCCGGGGTTGGGGCTCAGCGGTAGAGCACTTGCCTGGCATGTGCAAGGCCCTGGGTTTGATCCTCAGCACCCATAAAAATAAATAAAATAAAGGTATTGTGTCCAACTACGACTAAAAAATAAGTTAAAAAAAAAAGGACCCCTGGGATAACTTTCCAGTCCAAAACCGGAAATAAATAAATAAATGAATTTAAGTTGATCTGAATATTTTATTTACCTCTAGGAATTTATTCTTCAGAGAGAGTGGTGTGTAGTCAGGAGGGTGCACAGGGGTATGTAAACAGCATTGTTTGAAACAGCCAGGGTTCAACAGGGAACCAGAAGCCACTCGAGGTATTTTGAGTGGAAAGAGATTTAATACAGGGAATTAGGAACCTGATGAAGTGGGAGGGCTGGGAGAGGAGAGACCAGGAGGGCCTGAGGGGGAAGAGATTGCCAGTGATCACAGTTACTAGCTGGACCAAAGCAGATGGCCTCCAGGAGGACACCGGGAGCTACTTGGAGCTGTCACCAAGGATCTCAGCTACAGGCTTGTGCAGTGGGACAACAAAAGCCAAGGACAGATGCCAGAAATGCTGTTCTTTTTCAGCGCTAGGGACCAAATCGGGGCCCTCTCACTGAGTACATCCCTAGCCAGTGTTCTCAGCCTCCGAGTCGCTGGGATTATAGGAGTGCACCTCCACACCTGGCTGCTTCTTTTCCCTCCCTGCCTGCCTTCTTTCCCTCTCTCTTCATACCGGGTTGAACCAGGGGTACTTTACCACTGAGTTACATCCCCAGCCCTTTTTATTTTTTATTTTGAGAGTGCTCTATTGCTTAGGGCCTTGCTAAACTGCTGAGGCAGGCTTTGAACTTGCAATCCTCCTGCCTCAGCCTCCCGAGCTGCTGGGATTACAGGCATGGGCCATGGTGCCTGGCTCTTTCTTTCTTTTACATTTATTTTTACATATATACAGAGTTTATTTGTTTCTGGGCATATTTCATCCTGCTTGAGGGCCAGCAATGATTTCTGCTGCTCCACCCACAGCTGCGCTGGAGAGCTCTGGCTTTTATTTCTTTCAGCTTCTAAAACTGGCGGAGACGCCCTCGTGGGCAGAAGTCAGCCTGTATCATACTGGAAAGGGATTCTGGAAATTCAGGAGAGAAAGAAAGGGGGCTGGGGATAATGTTATGTGAACAAGGACTGACCCCCTGCTGTCCGTCAACAGGGCTGGTTAAATGCCTCATGGGTCATTTACAGGTAGATGGCCAGACAGCCACAAATGGAAGGTGGCGGCTGCACAGGTACCGTGGCCGCATGACCCTTGGGATTCACTTTTAAGTGAACAGGCAAAGTGCGTGAGCCTAGGATGCTTCACTTTGTGTCAAATGTAAAACAATGGTTTGAGAATGTGACTCAGTGATAGAGTGCTGGCCGCGGATGCTGGGTTAAACTCCTGGAGTGCATGTGCACACACACACACACACACACACACACACACACACACGTATATGGAGGAATTATAGTCTACACGCTTGCACACGTGCACGTTATCCTTTCCTTTGTGCAGTCCTGGGGGTTGCCAGGAAGGTCTCTAGCTACATCCCCAGCCCTGGATCAGCCTTTAGAGCATCCACAAAGACAGGCAGCAGCTGATGGGAATGGAGTGGCTGGTGGGGGAGCAGAGGAAGGGGAACTTCCCTTCATGTATTCTCTTTGGTAAGGTTGAAGGATGGACGTGTGCACGTTAAAAAATAAGTAAAATTGGGCCTTTTCACCAAGATGGCGCCAAGAGCTAAGAAGGAAGCTCCTGCCCCTCCCAAAGCTGAAGCCAAAGCAAAAGCTTTAAGGCCAAGAAGCCAGTGTTGAAGGGTGTCCAGAGTCCTAAAAAGAAGAAGATCCGCACGTCACCTACCTTCTGGTGACCCAAACGGGGTGGCTCGGGCGGCAGCCCCAATGTCCTCGGAAGAGCGCCCCCAGAACAAGCCTGACCACTATGCCATCATCAGAGTCCCTCTGCCCACTGAGGGCCGTCAGAGGGTTGAAGACGACCACACACTTGGGTTCCCTGTGGATGTCCAGGCCAACAACCCCAGATCAGACAAGCTGTCCAGAAGCTCTGTGACACTGATGTGGCCAAGGTCAGCACCCTGGTCTGCCTGATGGAGAGAGGAAGGCGAATGTTCGACTGCCTCTTGATTACGATGCTTTGATGTTGCCAACAGAATCGGGATCATCTCAACAGAGTCCAGTGTCTAATTCTAAATAGACTTTCTTTTTTCAACATCTAAAAAAAAAAAAGTAAAATTGGGGCTGGGATTGTGGCTCAGCCTAGCACGTGAGGCCCTGGGTTCGATCCTCAGCACCACATACAAATAAATAAATAAAATAAAGGTATATAAGGAAAGCAAAATTGTTAAAAAAGTTAATGACCTAAAAGAGGCAGAGAGGGAATCAGAGGCAGGGAGAGGGTCTCGGCCTCTGGGGGCCCTGCCTTGGCCAGACCCCAGGAATTCACGATGGCTTTGTTGTTGTTGTTCAGTGACCTTTCACAGTGCTGGTGGCCAAAGGGGTGGCCCATGGCATCCGAGGAAAGGTCACAAGGACAGAGCCCCAGTGGAGGGGACAAAGCGGTTCCTGTAACATCGGATGCCAGTATTTGCCCCACTCCATGGAGCGCTGTGGGAGCTGAGAGCCAGGCTGGGCTTTTTCCTGCGCCCTCTGGAATGCCGTGAAGGATAAGTCCCCCTTTCACATCTCTGGAGAGGCGGTGAGGGGTTGGGGGGACCCGGGGCAGCCGCTCCAGGCCAGGCTGCAGGGTGCTGAGGCCCAGGGTCCCCTGTCCACCCCCGCCCGGCTGCAGCCCAGACAGTCCTTAGGAGTTGGCCCTCGGTGCCAGCTGCTTCTTGGTTTTCTTATTTATTTATTTTTGTGGCGCTGGGGATGGAACCCAGGGCCTCACACCTGCTGTGCTACCACTGGGCTAAGCCCAGCCCTGGCTTTTCCACTTCACAGCACACCTGGAGCTTGTTTTGCCCTCCTGGAACACAACAGCTGTCTGGCAGCCCCTGCCCTTTGGGTCACCGGGCTCCTCCCAGTTCGGGTTTAGGACTGGCTGCTCTTACTGTCCAGCCCTTCAGCTTTAGTGCATCCTTTAGTACCTCCCACCCTGGGTGTTGATTCAGCTTTCACACTTGGAGTTTCTGAGTGACGGTCTGCTCTGTGTTGAGCTGTCGTCTGGTCAAGGATCAGGGCTCAGGGGAGCAGGAGCCTCGCTGGGCTCAGCTCAAGGACGCCCTGACCCCACAGGCTCAAGGGGCCCTCCCTTACCTCCCTCACTCCGGTTGCTCTTCTTCTCTCTCTTCCCAGGGACCCCCGGCCCCGGTCACCTCTTTGGCCCAGTGCCCAGGGACTTTTGCAGCCCAAAAGGTTGAAGGGTGAGCATAGTTCTACCTCGTGTCCTTCACAGCTCCCTCTATTGCTTTATGTAGAGAACACTGACACATTCGTCTGCAGTTCCTATGTCTTTGTGGCTTTATTGTTATTTTAATTTATGTTTTGCCCTTAAATTTGTCTGGATTTTATTTGGTTACAGGCTATTTTATTATTTTCCAAATAATCATAATAATCTTGGGACCGTTTATTGAATGAGCTTATCCACTAGTTGCAATTTTGCTTTCTGATTTATGACAATCGTGGTGATCCCAGGGTTGATTTCTGAGCTATTCAGCACCATTAATCTGAGCATGCGTAGAGGTTTCACATGACAGTAACGAACCTTCTGCAGTCGATCATTTGCAATGGATTTTTAATCTGGTAAGGCTAGCTTTTCCCCTTTTCAAATATTCTGCCTTGAATATTATTTTAGATGGCTTTTAAAAGGGCTTTGTCAGACTAGGCACAGAACTACCATATGCCCACTCCTAAAGAATTATCCTAAAGAATCAAAGTCATCATACTAGAGAGATCCGGGCACACCCATGCTTACAGCAGCACCATTCACAACAGTCAAACTATGGAACTAGCCTAGGTGTTCATCAACCAATGAACGGGGGGAGAAAATGAGGTGTACATACACAACGGAGTATTATTCAGTCATAAAGAAGAATAAAAATATGCCATCTGCAGGGAGATGGATGGAACTTGAGGGCATTATGTTTAGTGAAATAAGCCAAACTCAGAAGGTCAAGGGTCATATGTTTTCTCTCGTCTGTGAAAGCTAGAGAGGAAAAGGGGGGCAGGAGGTGGGAATCTCTTGAAAATCAAAGGGAAAACAGCGGAGTAGAGGAAGGGGGCAAAGGAAGAAGGACGGGGTGGTACTGAGGAGTGAAACTGACAGAATTATCTTCTGAGCATGTATACGAAGCAACAATGAAGCCCTATTTTTTTAATTTTAAAAATTTGTTCTTTTTTTTTTTAACTGAAGTGTAGGAGAGGCACACTGTCCATCTCCTTCTTTTTTTTTTTTTTTTTAGTATTTATTTTTTAGTTTTAGGTGGACACATATCTTCATTTTTACATTTACATGGTGCTGAGGATCGAACCCAGTGCCCCCTGCATACTCTACCACTGAGCCACAACCCTAGCCCCCAAATTTGCTCTTTTTAATTACACATGACTGTAGAATGTGGAGTTACATGGCCATGTATTTGTACGTGAACACGGGAAAGTCACGTCAGTTCATTCTACTGTCCTTCCCATTCCCAACTCCCCTTCATTTTTCTTTGTCTAGTCTCCCTACCTGCCCCACTGCAGAGTCAGCATCCACATATCAGAGAGATCATTCGGCCTTTGGTGTTTGGGGTTGGCTTATTTCACTTAGCATGACAGTCTCCAGTTCCATCCATTTACTGGCAAGCAGTAAATGGATGGAACTGGAGACTTTCATGCTTCAGTAGAAAATAAGCCAGGACCCCTAAATTACACCAAAGGGAATGATCTTTAAAACACAGGGCTTTGTCAAATTATTGAAAAAAGGAAGTAAAACTTTAATGAACTTAATTCTTATTTAAATATTGTGTTTTCTTCAATGGGTATATTTATATTGTCAAACCTGGTAGACTAAAGGAAATGAATTAGTCGTCTTGAGGCAAAAAAATAAAAGGAAGTAAAAAACAATTTTGAATGGACTTGGTTAAAAGCTAAACATTATTATTTGAACCTCCATCCTGAAACATGTTCAAATGTTTTATTTTAAGCCGTAATCCCAGTGGCTCAGGAGGCTAAAACACGAGGATCATGAGTTCAAAGCCAGCCTCAGCAGAAGCAAAGCACTGAGCACCTCAGTGAGACCCTGTCTCCAAGTAAAATACAAAATAGGGCTGGGGATGTGGCTCAGTGGTGGAGTGCCCCGAGTTCAATCCCCATTAGTCTCCCCAAAAATGTTTTATTTCACTAAGAAAACATTTCATTTTTCTTTATGCACCTCTTATTGTATTATTAAAATTATTTCTAATAAAATTTTTTTGGGGGTACCAGGGACTAAACTGAGGGGAGCTCAACCATTGGGCCACATCCCGAGTCCTTTTTTTAAAAAAATATTTTATTTAGAGACAGGGTCTCACTGAGTTGCTTAGGGCCTCACTAAATTGCCAAGGCTGGCTTTGAACTCATGATCCTCCTGCCTCAGCCTCTTGAGCCACTGGGATTACAGGTGTGTGCCACTATACCTGGGCTCTAATATTTTTTGTTTGTTTGTTTTTACTTTAAAATTTTTTTTCAGTTGGTATTCGTGATTGAACTCAGGGACACTCTTCTACTGAGCCACATCCCCATTTGAGACAGTGCCTCACTAAGTTGCTGAGGCTGACTTTGAACTTGAGGCCTGCCGGCTTATTTCTAATTTTTATAGTTGTATTTCCTCATGCCAGCAAAAAAAAAAAAAAAAAAAAAATCAGAAGTCAAAAATTTAAAAACCATACTGAAAAATAAAAACCCATATCATTTATAATAGCATAAAAATTATTCAATCCTTAGGGGATAAATTTGATAAAAGAGGGGCTAGGATTGTAGCTCAGTGTTAGAGTACATAGTTAGCATGCATGTGGCCCAGAGTTCAATCCCCAGCACCAAAAAATAAATAATTTACAACAGATTTGCAAAACCTATACACCAAAAGAAATTTAAATTGCTGAAAGATTAAATGGATATACATACATACATATTATACACACACAAACACACACACACACACGTTTATATGCTGTACATAGATGGATCAGATGAATCACTATTAAGATGTTAATTCTTAGAGCCAGGCAAAGTGGTACCCACCGGGAATCCCAGCGACTCAGGAGGCTGAGACAGGAGGATTGCAAGTTCAAGGCCAGCCTCAGCAACTCAGCAAAACCCTGTCTCAAAATGAAGGAAGGAAGGAAGGAAGGAAGGAAGGAAGGAAGGAAGGAAGGAAGGAAGGAAGGGAGGGAGGGAGGGAGGGAGGGAGGGAGGGAGGGAGGAAGGAGGGAAGGAAGGAAGGAAGGGAGGAAGGGAGGGAGGGAGGGAGGGAGGGAGGAAGGAAGGAAGGAGGGAAGGAAGGAAGGAAGGAAGGAAGGAAGGAAGGAAGGAAGGAAGGAAGGAAGGAAGACTAGGAATGTAGCTCAGTGGTAAAGTGCCCTGGGTTCAATACCCAATACCAAAAAAAAAAAAAAAAAAGTCAATTCTCCCCAAAACTGGTCTGTGATGTATTGTTTGGTTCTCTCCAGGCTTCCTGGCTCTTTGTTACTACCTTAGTGGCTGGAACCAGGTTGGTGCCCCGGGTCCTAGCAGCAGGCCTCAGAAGGTGATGCCTTTCTTGGATCCGCCCTGCTACCACCTGTGGCTTTCCCTCCCCAAAGAGGTCGTGGAAACTGCAATTTCTCTTGGCAGGCAGGTCACAGAAACTCTGGTCTTAGGTTGTCTGCCCATTCTGTCTGATAGTAAGACCCCCCTTTCAGAAGGGGTCCGCCAATGCGCTCTGTCTAGGAGGGAGTGTGACGGATCTCACCAGGCCGGCCGTGTGGGTTCCCCACGGTCTGTGGGCCTCCGTCAGACCCTTTTGGTCCAGTCACATCTTGATGTGGTTATATCATGATGATGCAATGAAGTCTCATAAATACCCCAAGGAGCAGGGCTTGGAAGCTTCTGGATGGCGGAACACATGCAGGTTCCTGGGGGATGGTGCACCTGGAGGAGGCATGCACACCCTGCAGCCGGGACCCCGACCCTCGCCCTCTGCAATTTCTTCATCTCTCCTCTTTCTAATATCCTTTCTGTTTTTTTTTTTTTGTTTTTTTTTTTTTTTTGGTTCTGGGGATTGAACCCAAGGTGCTTTACCACTGAGCCACATTACCACTCCTTTTTATTTTTTATTTTGAGACAGGGTTTTGCCAACAGCTTAGGGCTCACTTAATTGTTGAGTCTGGCCTTGAACTTTCCATCCTCCTGCCTTAGCCTCCCGAGTCTCTGGGATTACAGGTGTGCACCACACCTGTCTTCTAATATCCTCGGTTTTATAAGCCAACAAATGTAATCCACCCAAGCATATCAATGGAACCTGAGGAGGGGTCATGGGTACCCTGATGAGAGCCAGTTAGTTGGAAGCAAGGTTAAGATAGCCTGGGGCTTGTGACAGGCATCTGAACTATGGGAGTGGGGGACAGTTTTGGGAACCAAGCCCCCAACCTGAGGGATCTAGCACTGCAGGTAGAGTGTTAGAACTAAGTCACATTGTCAGAGGACACAGTGGTGCTCCCTCCTTGCTGGCCGTTGGGGAAAACCCTGTGTCTCATGGGGACACAGAGATCTACGGTGCTGGCTGTTCCAATCCAAATGAAAATCCTAGCAGGACTGTTTTTGTCTTTGTTTTTTTAAATGGCAAGATGACCCTAGCATTTACTTGAGAATGCAGTTCTTCACAGCTTGGTTGGAGCATAACTGACATACAACAAATTCCACATGATCAGAGTATACAGTTGCAGAAGTTTCCCACCCACCCGGGAAGCTGTCACCACAGTGGAGAGTCCATCACCCTCAGTGTCCTGAGCCCCTCCACAATCTGAACTATGGCAGTGGGGGACAGTCTGGGGGACCTTCTTTGGTCCCTTCCCTTCTTCCTCCCTGGTTCCCACTGATGGCCTTCGGTCACTATGAAGCAGTGTTTTTCTAGAATTTTACATAAATGGAACATATATTCACTCCTAGTGTTTTCTGTTGTTTGATGGGGTCTTCCCACCTGCATGAGCTACTTTCTTAATAACATACAACAGAGCATTTCTCTCTTCCTGCATGGGGTCCTGTGCTCGGCCTCTTTGCTAGGCTGTCCTAAATTTGAAACACTTTAATTGATTTAGTTTTTGGTTCATAACCGACCGTGCCATCTGTACCTCTCTGTCCCTTCCTTTCACCAATTATACTTCTTGTGTCTGCTGTGTCAGTTCAGGTCACCTTGTATCTTGACCTTCCCAACTTCCAGACCTAGATTGGGCCTGATCGTGGGGAGTGATTCCAGACTGTGTTTGAACCCAGGGGCACTCTTCTGAGCTACATCCCCGGCCCATTTAAAGAAAAAGAAGCATAATGCCCTTGTCAGACCTAAAGATTTAAATTAATTTTTTTGGTATGATGGAGTGAACCCAGGGGCATTTAACCACTGAACCACATCCCCAGCCCTTTTAAAAAAGATCTTATTTTGGGGGGCGGGGGGCGGTTCTAACTGAGTTGCCTAGAGCCTCACTACGTTGCTGAGGCTGGCTTTGAACTCCAGATCCTCCTGCCTCAGCCTCCTGAGCCACTGGGATTGCAGGGGTATACTACTGCACCCAGATAAACTAAATTTTTAATAAGTTTAATCAAATATTCAGTGTTTAGATTTCCCTGATTATCTAATTTCTTTTCTAACCCCCACATCTGCATTCAAATCTCTCTCTCTCTCTCTCCCCCCCCTCCCTCTCTCTCTCTCTCTCTCCCTCTCTCTCTAACTTTCCCGTGTGTGTGTGTGTGTGTGTGTGTGTGTGTGTGTGTGTGTGCACGCGCGCCCACTGGGGATGTCAGATCTCTTACTTTGTGAGTTCTTCCTTCCCTCTCGGTTCTTGTGGCTGGTGGTTGGAGAGGCGGCAGCTCTCTCTGCAGAACCCTGGCACTCCCCTCAGCCGTCTCCATCCCTGTGATGTTTACCCCCTCCTCTGTCCCTGAGCTGAACACCTTGAGTCCCTTTGTTTGAGGCAAGTGCGCCCCAGGGGAGGCCTTGGCTCAGGGTGCGGGGCCCAGGCTCTGCAGGAAAGGCCCTGGAGGGCGAGGGAGCCTGGGGCAGAGGGACAGGCAGCTTCCCACCTGGGCTCCTGGCTGGGAAGGCCTTCAGAATGCTCTTGGGGACAGGAAGGGACAAGGCTTCATAATGGGCTCTATGACCTGTCCTTGGATTTGGGTGACCCAGGGGTGGGAGCCTGTGTCAGCAACAATGGACACAGGTCCAGGCCGCAGGAACCTCAGCAGTGACATCCCACCACCCCGCCACCCCAGCAGCCCTGGTTTGTGGCCTGTCTCTCGCACTGAGGTCGGCGGTGGGTTCGCTGTTGCTGCCCAGGCTCAGAAGTATCAGATTCCCTGTCAGCTTTTCTGTAATCGCTTCAGCAGCCCCTGAGGATGACAGTTTAGAGCCACTGCTTCAGGAGGAGTCAGGGACACTGACGATGTTCTGACTCCACTGTTCTTTCTGAACTCTTTTTTTTTTTTTTTTTTTGTATTGGGGATTGAAGCTAAGGGCAGTTTACTATTGAGTCCTTTTTCTTTTATTTTTAAATCAAAAAAACTTTCTTTTTTTGGTACCAGGGACTAAATCCAGGGGCACTTAACCATCGAGCCACATCCCTAGCTCTTTTTATTTCTCCTAAATTGCTTAGGGCCTTGCTAAATTGCTGAGGCTGGCTTTGAATTTGCAATCCTCCTGCCTCAGTCTCCTGAGCCACTGAGATTACAGGCATATGCCACCACACCTGGCTCCTTTTTATTTTTTTAGTGTGAGATAGGATCTTATTGTTTCTGAGGGTCTTGCTAAGTGGCTGAGGATGGCCTCAAACTTGAGATCCTCCTGCCTCAGCCTCTTAAGTTGCTGAGATTATAGGCAATGTACCAGTCACCTCACCTGATCTGTTCTTATTAGCTAGAAGAAAAGAACTTTCTCCCCTACTCTCTTTGGTCATGCTGAGGCACAGTTTATACAGAAAAGTGAGAATAAATCTTGGTTCTTTGACTTATTTTCCAATTAAAATAAGACTTTTTTGAGACAATGTTTTGTTAAGTTGTGAGACTGACCTCAAACTTATGATCCTCTTGCCTCAGCCTCCCTAGTAGCTGGGATTACAGGAGAATACCACTATGTCTGGCCTGAAATGCTATTTATTTAATTTCTTTTTTGTTGTGCTAGCTTCTATCTTGCTTCTCAATGTTTGGTTCAGCATCACTGGAGATTTTGTTAAAAAATTCAGACCCTCAAGTCTATCTCAGGCTTGCTGAATCAGGGTCTGTGTTGAACATAATTCCCAGGTGACGTACGTATACCCATTAATGTTTGAAAGGACTATAGAATACCGTGTCTTACATAAATCATTCCCCAAGTAACTTGAATCAGTACTGAGTTACTGAGTGCTGGATTCAATCAAAGACGTGTCACGTGTTGCTGGAGGTGGGTCGACTGCTACCCCTGCAAGTCTACTTTATTGTTTATATGCTTCAGCTCTCCATATTCTGAGCAGCATTTCATGACATAAATATTTTCCAGTTTGCCTTTTTTTTCCTTTTCACTTTTTCTTCTTCTTGTGGTACTGGGGCATGAATCCAGGGCACTTACCACTGAACTACGTCCCGATCCATTTTATTTTTTATTTTGAGATAGGGTCTCATTAAGTGTGCCATTGCACCTACAGAATTTTCTTTTTTAAGGCTGAATAATATTCCATTGTATGTATATGCCACATTTTGTTTATTTATTCATTGGTTGATGGACACTTGGGTGGCTTCCACCTTTTGGATATTATGCATAATGCTGCTGTGAACACTGTTAACTGTCTGGGTCCCTGCTTTCCAGTCTTTTGGGTGGCTAGGTGCAGTGGCACACGACCGTAATCCCAGCTACTCAGGTGGCTAGGCAGGAGGATCACAGGTTTGAGACTAGCCTGGGCAACTGTTAGTTAGCTTTTCCTCACTATACAGAACAGCTTAGAGGGGAAGAGTTTACTTGGGGCTCACAGTTTAGAAGTCTTGGTCCATGATTGGCCGTCTCCCTTGCTTTGAGCCCGAGTGAGGCGGCACGTCATGGTGGAAGGGCGTGGAGGAGGGGAGCTGCTCAGCTCATGACAGAAAATGAAGAGCCAGGGACAAGATACATAATCCCCAGTGGCATGTCCCCAGTGACCTGCCTTCTCTATCCATGTTCTGCCTTTCCCACAGTTGCCACCCTCAGATCTATTCAAATTATCAATCCACAAAATTGATTAACGCACTGATCAGGTTTCAGCTCTCACAACCTAATCAGCTCTCCTCTGAGCATTCCTGCATTATCCCACCCAGAGATTCAGGAGACACCTCCAACCATGACAGCGACTGAGTGAGCACCTGTCCCCAGCTTTGTGTGGCTTAGTGGTGGAGCACTGGCCTGGCACGCTGGAGGCCCTGGGTTCAGCCCCTCACCTTGCAGACATAAGAGCACATCAAATCTTGAGGATGTATGTGGACAGGAGAACTCCTGTTGGACAGGAGTTCTCTGGGGGTTGGCACTGATTTCCGTAGCAGCCGCACATTTTACATCCCTACCAGCAACGCACAGGCTTCCCATTTCTTACCAACACTTGTTATTTTCCTTTTTCTGGTAACGGTTTCCCGATGAGTGAAAAGTGGTATCTCCTTGTGGTTTTGATTTGCATTTTCCTCGTGACTAGCGATGTTGAAGTCTGCATGTGCTTATTGGCCACGTGTTTATCCTTTTTGGAGAAATGTCCGCTGAAGTCCTTTTGCATATAGAACTATATTTTAAATGTGCTACTAAATCAGATTCTCTAATATTTCCTTAGGATTTTTGCATTTAGTGGGCTCAGCTATCTGCTACTGAATCCCTGACCCACACAAACTGTGAGATAAGGGCTTACTATTATTTTATTTTTATTTATTTATTTGATTATTTATTTATGTACCAGGGATTGAACCCTGGAGCACTTAATCACAAAGCTACATTCCCAGCTGTTTTAATTTTTTTTTTTAATTCTGAGATAGGATTTCATTCTCCTTACTGTGGACATTGGTTCAAGCCAACCTGATTAGAGTCCCCCTACCTTGATTTTCTCCAGAAATATCAGAAAAGACACTTTCCCCCCACTTTGAGGTTGTGAGCTATAAAGTCATAAATCTGAAGCTTCCTGGAACCACCTTCCCCCACCTGGAAACAGCTTGCTGGAGAATCCAGTCACCTGGAGAAGAGCAGAGCCCACGGGTGAAGAAAATCCTTAAGACCCTGGACCCCGTCATGCCTGAAGCCTTAGACATTCCAGTGACATTCATTTAAAGTTCTTTTTGGCTGGAGCTAGTTTGGATTGGGTTTCTGTTAGGAACCAGTGACTGCGACCTGAGTGGAAGAAAGTTTTGTGGTGAAATTGAAAGAACCATATTTCCCCAGGGACCCAAGCAACCCAATGTGGAATCCACTCCCCAGATAACATGATTCGAGATGGGGAGAGGCATCGCAGGGGCCAACAAACAGAGGCTGGGGAGAGGTGGGCAGCGGGGGGAGTGGGGGTGTCCACGATCTCCGTAAGAGGTGGGGTGGACTCCCCCTCGTGCACTCTCTGCCCCAAGGCCAGCAGTGCCGGTAAAGGGTGAGCCTAGCATACAGCAGGTATCCAAGGGAGCCTCTGGGCCACAGCTGGTCAGCAATGCCCGTGGGAACACAAGTGGCCTTAGGTGGGCCAGAGGCCCTCAGCAGCTTTGTGGACACAGGCAGAGGGGAGCAGAGGTCATTTGTGTGCAAAGTCAACGACAGTGATGAGAGGACACCGATAGAAGCCCAGCCGCGAAAGGAACCACCCAGATGACAGGTTCTGGGAGCGTCCCAGGGAAGCCTGGATCTGCCCGTCAGGGGACTATTGATCAGTCGGATTTGGAGATAAATGGGAAATCAGGTACTGCCACAGTCTGGCTGGGCACACAATCACGAGCCACTCACAGCTTTGTAGATTCAAACAGCAATTCTTTATTCCCGAACTCACCCCGGCCCTCTACAAACACGTTCTGGGGAAATCCAAGTTCTGCCGCCAAATTCACGTACTCCACCAGGCTTTGAATCCCAAATACTTTCTGAATCCCTTGAGAACTCAACGGGAACTCAGGCAGCAGGATACGCCCTATTCCCAGCAGGAATAACCTTAAACCTGGAACCGCCCTAAACCCAGATTGTTCTAAACCAGAACGCCCTAAACCCAAGGAGTCGCATACTCCCTAAAACCTGCAGGATACACCCTAAACCTGGATCCGCCCTAATCCAGTAGGATCCTCCCTAAACCTGGATCCACCCTGGTCCTTGAGCAGGGTCACCTTTCTCAAACGTACATGCAATGTCATAGCGAATGTCCAAGGCAAGTCCATTTCCATGAGTCCTACCTCTAAGCAACATGGGGTACGCTGGCAAGGAAATTACGATGCGTCATTCCTACTGAAAGGGTAAAGTTTCTAAGCTGGAAAGCTTGAATGTAAAAGATTAGGTATTATTAAATTCCTCTGTTACACCCAGATTCCTGAGATAGTTAAAACAACACCCTACTGGCCATTTAGCCTAGGGCCCTGTGCAGTTCCTCACAGGGCCCGAACCAATCAGTTTGAATGTGTAACCCGCTTAGGAATGACCAATCACCCCTGCCCGACCTGTTCCCACCAATGAATGTGCCAATCACGTCTCAGAGTTGTTGTTCAATTTCCCCGCGCCTCATGATGATTTGTTCTGATGTATGCAAAGCCCACCGCCCTCTCCAGAAAGTGTACTTAAGCTCTGCTTGACGTCAGCTCGGGGCTCTGGGCTGCTCTCCCTTCTTGAGTAAGCACGGAGCCCCAGCGCACTGGAATGGATCCCCAATAAATCCCCTTTTGCCAATTGCATGGAGTAAGTCTCTTGTGTGGTCTCTCCCTCCCGACCCTCCGCCGGACCCCTCTTACACTACTTGGCAATGGCCCTCAGCAAGGTTACCTGGGAGCCACAGGGCCAGAGCTCTGGGAGGTTGTGGCAGTAGCAGTGAGTGGGAGTCAGGGACAGTTTAGCTGCGCCCACTTTGGGGTCAGGCTTATCCTGGGTGCAGAGCTCTGGGTTCCGTCCCCAGCACCCTTCTGCCAACTCGAGGGCCGTCATCCTTCCCACAGATGCTGGATTCAGTTGTTTCTTGGGCGTTTGAAAGAATTTACTCTCCAAATGGTCCCCAGAGTCTGCAAAGATGATTTTTTGATGATTCTTTTCAATTCTTCCTCACTTAAGGGAGGATATAGGTTTTCTTTTCTTTTTTGAGACCATTCCTCTTGTTTATTAATTTGTTTTTTTTTTAAGAGAGAGAGAGGTAAAGAGAGAGAGTTTTTTTAATATTTATTATTTACTTATTGGCGGGTACAGCATCTTTGTTTGTATGTGGTGCTGAGGATCGAACCCGGGCCGCACGCACGCATGCCAGGCGAGCGTGCTACCGCTTGAGCCACATCTCCAGCCCTTGTTTATTAATTTGAATCAAGACTATTAATAAGATTGATAAGATTTATTCACATATTCATGTTAGAGTTGTGATTTCATCAATGTTAACTACATCAACTTGCTAATTATATGGTCTTTCCTCTTACTAAATTTGGTATAGGTCTAGCTATTGCAATGATTTTTTTTTTGTTGTTGTTTTTTTAAAGAATCAACTTTTGGCTCAGGTCAGTGGTGCACTCCTGCAATCCCAGCTCCTTGGGAGGCTAAGACAGGAGGATGGCAAGTTCAAAGCCAGCCTGGGCAACGTAACCAGAAGACCCTCTCCAAAAATAAAATGGAAGGCTGTGGGTATAACTCAGTGGTAGAGCACCTGCCTGTCATGCACAAGGTCCTGGGTTTGATCCCCAGCATTGCACAAACATAAATAAACTTTATTAGAGAATAATCATGTTTTAGGTTTTTTTTTTTTTTTTAGAGAGAATTTTTTTTTTAATATTTATTTTTTAGTTCTCAGCGGACACAACATCTTTGTTTGTATGTGGTGTTGAGGATCGAACCCGGGCCACAAGCATGCCAGGCGAGTGAGCTACCGCTTGAGCCACATCCCCAGCCCAAGTTTTAGGTTTATTAATCAATTCTGCTTTAAGTTTTATTAAATTTGACTTTCATTATATTTCCTTCTTCCAGCTTTGCTTTAGTCTGTTTTAAAGTTTTTTTCCTGAAATATTGCATTGGAGCTTTAGTTACTTATTTGTATTATTTTCTTACAATATGACTGCATTTAAAGTTGTGAAATATCACAACATTAGCTTCAGGGCTGAGGTCTAAGTTGGGACACCTCTTGAAGTCATAGTGACGCAAATTGGCATTCTCCCCCTAAATATAATTATGTGGTATTCCTGATTTCAAAACAATCAGCCTTTATAGTTTTTATTTTATCTTTCACTCACAGTAATTTAAGAAAGAGGCTCAGGTTGCTGACATTGTTCTTGATTTTCTTCTGTGGGTGATTTTTTTGTTTATTGTTTCATAAATATAGAATTTGAACTTTCCAATTTCTATCTTGGGGGACTTGGCGTTTTCTTTGTTTCCACAAACCTGGTGGATTTCATGTGCAAAGAGAAGGTACAACACCTGATGGCCCAGAGCACCACTCAAGTCTTTGATTCAGTCTTGCTCATGGTGATATTTGGTCCTCTTTCAATTTTTTAACAATTATTTATTTTTTATTGTGGTGCTGGGGATTGAACCCATGGCCTTGTGCATGTGAGGTAAGCACTCTACCAACTGAGTTATATCCCCATTTATTTATTTTTTTTAATATTGGAGATCAGGCCCAGGCACATTCTGCCTCTATCTGTCTGTCTGTCTATCTATCTGTCTACCTACTTACCTACCTACCTATCTATCTCTATTATTTTTGCAGTACTGGAGATCAAACCCGGGGTATTCTACCACTGAGTGATACCCCCAGCCTTTTTATTTTTTATTTTGAGACAGAGTCTTGCTACTAACTTGCTGAGCCTGGCCTGGAACTTGCAATCCTCCTGCCTCCGTCTCCTGGGTCACTGGGATTGCAGGCATGTACCATCTTAATGGCTTAATTTTTGGGGATTGGGGGGACTTAATCTATTTTTTAATGACACATAAAAATTGTGCATATTTATGGGGCACAGTGTGATAACTGGGTGTGTAAATATGTCACCAAACTCAGATTCTTGGACCCAGGGTTGTAGAAAGGGATAATGGGCC
The DNA here is from genome assembly GCF_045843805.1 of Urocitellus parryii. Classification (NCBI taxonomy): domain Eukaryota; kingdom Metazoa; phylum Chordata; class Mammalia; order Rodentia; family Sciuridae; genus Urocitellus; species Urocitellus parryii. Next base: position 276,274,676 of record NC_135531.1, on the reverse strand, counting down.
TGGAAAGAATGGAGGAGCAGGCAAGGCTTTATTATGGCTTTATCGTCTGCTCGGCCAGAGAGAGCCAGCACTTGGGAACACAGACCCCAGGCTGGCTCAGGTGAAGGACAAGGGAATAGCTCTTTTGGCACCTGCAGGTAGGTAGGAGGTCGATCTCTTGACATGGTCACATGTGGAGCAGACTCCAGTCATACCTGCGTGCTTCATCCTGCTTCTACATTGACACAAGTGCCATCACCATCCTGGGTCTCCAGCCTTGAAGCCTAATGCACTCTAACTCCTGATTTCCTAGTACAGCTATGGACCCCACAAGACTGAGAGCAACCTGGCAGCCCTTAGCCCTAAGGGGACCTGTCTTTCTTGGGAGTCTCTGACCATGTTATTTCCCTTCTGAGTTTCCACTCCCTAATCTTAATCTTCACCACCAACCAGTGGTGAAGATCCATCTTCACAGATGCTTCAAGCTGGGTAGGGGCATAGGCCCTCCATATTGAAAGAGGTAGAATCCCTGGGGACTGGATCTGGGGGTCCTGAGTTCCACATCAGTTGATGGGATAGGGTGAAATTTCCATGCCAGCACAGATTGAGATGTGCCTTCTGTAATTTGGAAGAGACAAACTTAACAAGGAGGTTGGATCAGCATGGACCCAATACCAGAAGTCAGAAGCTGTGTTGAGAGCCAAAGCTGAAGGGGCCCCAGCACACTTCCAGCTGATTGGCTCACTGCGGCCCCAGCAAACTTCCAGCTGCCAGCTGATTGGCTCCTCTGAGGTGATGCTCATTGGGCAGTTTCCCCGCCCATTCAGACCATGGAGCTGCTCATTGGGGGACTCTTTTGGCTCCGCCCACATGACCCAGCCAATCAGCCTCAAGAGTGGGAGGAGTGGGGGTTGAGAGGCTCCCCAGAAGCCGGTGGTCCTAGTGTGTTCTACAAATAAAGTTGGTTTCTGTTGACAAGTGGCTCCTGAATTGTGCCCAGCCAGACTGTGGCAAGCTGCCCTCCAAGGAAGACAGGGTTCTGCTTGTGCTGGGGCTGTGGGGGCATCAGCAGCTTGGGATATGAGAGCAGGGAGGCCGTGGCGAGTAAGGGGGCCACAGAGACATCACAAATCTTACTTCCTTAACCCCGAGTCTGAACACACAAGGGCAAGTTCCTTTGTTTCAGTAGAAGTCATCGCTCTTAAAGAGATACCTGGGGTCTCCAATGGGCCATTCGGTCTATTCAGCTGGACGTTTTTGTTCTTCCTGGATGGGCTCCTAAGAAACAGGCTTGATTCTAAGGAAAGGTAACTAACTGGAAATGCCTAATAATCTGATTGTGGGGAACGGGGACGGGGTGGGTGTTACTTGGCAACATGTGGCAGGGCCCCACCAGTGGGTTGTACCTACTTGCGATGGCATAATTTCCCATCTTCTGGCTAGAAAGCAGTCTGGCTCTGGTGCTACTCATGGAAAGGAGATAAGGTTCAGAGGCCTCCCTCCACTAGGAGTCTGGAGATTGAGACAGACCTGGAGGGGCGATGGGTCTCCTTCTGGGTGGTACTGTAGGAGGGGAATCATCTTAGATGTCAGTCTTAGTCTCTGAGTGACGTGGGCAGAGCACACTTGGCCAATGGCCTTTTAGCTCTGGTCTTCATAGGTAGTCATGAGAGCTAGGACATATGGGATCTTCCCACATTAGATCAATAAATACTAATCGAATGTAGTTTTTTCGTGGTTATGCCTTCCTGCTGGTGTTCCAGGCTGGGCACGTAGCTCCCAGTTCCACCTCCTTCCTACTGTTGAGGTCAGTCAAGTTTCCTCAGAGGTCAAGTTCCAGGCCTGGTGAGGAGCATCATGGATGCTTTAGTGTTCTCCACTAGCTGTGAGGGCAGGGTAGATGGTTTCCATGCTGAGAAAGAACTCAGTTTCCTATCTGACACGTCAAGGGTCTCCGAGGTATCTCCAGAATCATCTGAAAGCCCGCTGTCCACAGGGAGTTTCCTGGTGCCTCTTCAGTGTTGCTGGTTTGATTGGGGACTCCGGGCCTGGGTTTGGGGGGAGGGGGCTGCCTGCCTATTGATCCTCCGTGGAGATTTGGGGCATGCCATTTCCACGTCCTTCCTTCCATCCGTGAGCATGCTGGTTGGGCCCCCGGGTGGTCTTTGAGGTGGGGACTTAGCTAGGGCAGCCCAGAGCTGAATCTCCTCGGCCCCATCTCTGACTTGATTGCTCTGAGGGTTTTCCACTGTACCTGTCATGCCCTCGGGAGGGGCAGAGGGCTGGACCTCTGGCATTTATTAGCCCCAATGACTTTCAAGGCCCCAGAGAGAGGGGAAGTGACTTCTCAAAGGAGGGAAAGTAGAACTGAGCCAGGCGGGATGGCCACAGATTCTTCAAGGGAGAAAACAGAATAGATTCCCAGCAGAGAGACAGAAGAGGCCCAAAGAGGGCCAGGGTTTAAATAAGCTGCTGCTGCTGCTGCTGGTAGTTGGGTGGGCACAGGTGAGGAGGTGGCTGCAATAAGGAAGACCGACTCCAGGGGGAGCCCCAGAGCTGCGATACCCCGGCCTCCCTGGTCAGGGAGAGTCACTGGGAGGAAGAGTAGGGCCTCCGATGAGAAGAAAACAAAGCAGAAAGGGCAGCTGACCAGCCAGAAAGAGGAAGGAGTGGGGACCTGCCCTCAGCCTGCAGTCTGGGGATTACAGCTTCTAGCTGCACTGACAGCCTGGAACACCCAGGTGGGCTGTTAGGGTTTTTAACCCAGTGACTAATTCCCCTGGGGACTCTAGCCCCTGGGCATTTGGTTCTGTCACCTGGGGACTCTTACTGGCATGGGAACAGGGAGGGTGGAATTTTCCCCATGAGATTCGAATGCCAGGGGCCTTCATGAACTGGGATTTGGAGTGTTTCTCTGGGGACTTTAACTTCAGGGCACTTTGGGGATTCTAACCCTGAGAAATTAGTGGGAAAGATGGACGTGGTCCAGGCAAGAGACTCCAACTTGCCCAGCCTGCTTCTCAGCCATCCAGGGTACCCAGGTGACAGGAGGGGCTTAGTCAGAGGTTCCATTTTTACCTCCTGGATTGAAAAGAAAGGACAAAAGAGAAAAGGGAGAGACTGAGGGCAAAAATGAGGGGAAAGAAGAGATGGGGGGCTCCTGTGGGGTGTTGGAAACCTGGGTCTCCGCCAGTCCCCAGAGTGGTGTCAGTCAGTGCCCGCCAGTCTTGGGTCGGCACAGCCAGGATCTTCTTGTAGCTGCCAGTGGATGAATTGAGATTATGTCCTGTTGGTCAGAAAGGAGAAAAGGACAGAGGCCCAGGACTGGAGGGACAAGTCAGGCAGGATGCATGGCCAATGGGACAGACAGTCTCAGAGAGACAGGGGTCAGGGTGGGGCTGGGGCTTCACAGCTGATGTGGTCCTCGGCAAAGGGCCTCTGGCAGCTGCTTAGCCATCAGCCTCCCAGGTCCCACCCCTATGTGTCCCGTCTCTGTGACTCCCTGTATGGCACCACAAACGCGTTACCCAACTTGTTACCAAACCTGCAGAAAGGGAAAGTGGGCCTGGAAAGGATGGGGGCACGGGCGAGTCTTCATGAGGCACTTCTGCTCGGCTGGAGGGAGCCCCCAGCACTTGGGGACAAGGCCCCAGCCTGGCTCAGGTGGAGGACAAGGGGAATAGCTCTTTTGGCACCTGCGGGTAAGCAGGAGCTCGGTGGCTTTCCATGGTCCCACGTGGAGTGGACTCCAGTCATGCCACGTGCTTCAGCCTGTGACGCGTGCCTCATCGCCGTCTCAGGTCTCCATCTAGGCCTGGGCCCCTCCCTAATCTTTACTAACTGCTACTCTAGTCTCAAGTTCTATAAAATCAACTTTTCAATCTTCTACATGAGTGAGGTTGAAGAGGCACCTCCTTTCTCCACAGAAAAGCCCTCTTCACCATGGCTGATTTTAGGACTGTCAGCAAAAGAATCTCTATAAAAGAGTCCAAATGTAGACAAACTTCCTATTTTCGTGTTGCCCTGTTTATTTGGCCACTGGCCGAGAAGATACCAGCACTCCAGGTGCTGAACACCCCTTACTAGTTTTTCACAAACACGTATCCAGTATAGTAGTTTGTAGAAATGTGCAAACAAAGCCTCTGGCCTTGAGCTGGGCTTCACAGAGATGTCTGCATTTTTAAGATAAGTTACAAATGGGCTCCTTGGTAATAGCTGGCAGGGGGAGGAAACAGAGGGGAGAAGCAGCTCTCCCCTTCTCAGGCGCTGTCCTTGAAGAGTTAACGTGCCCAGAACAGTGAAGGAAAAAGCTGCTTTTATGTGAACTTCTGCAGACTGTGGACTTCAGCCCCTCCCCTTACATGCTGGGTATAAAACTCTGAAACTCCCTGAACTCAGGGTTCAGGGGATTAATTGATTACAGCAAAAGCTGTGCCCTCTGAACCTGGCTGCAGCCAAATAAAACTGTCTCCCTACAACAGAGTCACACAGTGTCTATTGACTCTGTGCCTGGCTTATTTCACCCAACACAATCTCCTCTAGGATTTCACTCCTTTTATGGTTGAATAATATTTTGTATATATATCCTTCATCTTTTAAAATCATGTTTGGGTCCTTGATCTTTGTTTAATAAGTTAAATGTACTCTAGGTTGATTAAATGGTATTATTAAGACTCATTGCATTTGTGCTTCTGGCTACATCTTGGGTCTTTTTTTTTTTTTTTTTTTTTTTGGTACCAGGGATTGGATCCAGGGGTGCTCTACCCATGGAGTCACATCCCCAGCCCTTTTTATTTTTTATTTTGAGACAGAGTCTCACTAAGTTGCCCAGGCAGGCCTAAAACGCGTGATCCTCCTGCCCCAGCCCCCTGAGTTACTGTGATTGCAGGTGCAGGCCCAGCTGTCTCAGCTGCTGGTCTTTCACCAGCAGCTGACTCCGGTTAACTGCAGGCAGCAGTAGAGGTCAGATGTTCCCAGACTTGCCTCAAAGTCACCAGGCCACATGCAAGGTGTTCCATGTGGTGGCAATGTGCACCTTACAGCCAGGTGAACCGAATCCAGTCTCAACCCATCCTCGACCAGCCACGCAGCTCTGTGAATAGAGTGGCTGGTTTATGATTCTGTGCTGGATCAGCTGCTGGACCAGGCCAGCCCTGAAGGCAGTGCTCCTTGGGATTTCACTCATGTGAGCCAACAAATCCCCCGAAGGTTTTAGCCTGTTTGAGTTGAACTTCATGCCACTTGAACAACAGATATCTGAGACAAACTAAGAAAAAACTGATGATTGTATCATTTGTCTGTGAGACTGGACGCCAGACATCGACACAGCACATGAATCCCTTGTGAGGCCTCAGCTGGGCCTAGCAAGGCCTGTGAGGATGGTCCTGCTGTGTGATTTCTGACACCTCAAGAGCCCTGCTCAAGTCCTTGGCCTGTCAAACCTGCAGTCCTTCTCCCTGAAAGAGGAGGCCCCAAAGGGGGCCTGAGGACCGCAAAACCTCCTCACTCCCTCCAAGGCAACCAGGCCTGTGCGCATCTCAGCACACTCCACCTCTTAGACACCCATGGTGGATGAAGTCTTCCTTACCCAGGCATTACAAGTCCAGAGGCTCTTCCTGCTCAGTCTTGGTGTGGAGCTCTGGTACCGAGGCATTCAACCAACCTTCCTCCCTCCCTCCCTCCCTCCCTCCCTCCCTTCCTTCCTTCCTTCCTTCCTTCCTTCCTTCCTTCCTTCCTTCCTTCCTTCCTTCCTTCCTTCCTTCCTTCGATTGAACCCAGGGGAACTCGACCACTGAGCCACATCCCCAGCCCTTTTTAATATTTTATTTAGAGACAGGGCCTCACTGAGTTGCTTAGGGCCTCACTAAGTTGCTGAGGTTGGCTTTGAACTCATGATCCTCCTGCCTCAGCCTCCTGAGCTGCTGGTCTCACAGGCGTGCAACTCGCACCCGGCTCCAATGTTCTTATAACACGAATGACTTGGGGTACAGTAATGACAGTTCTAATACCAGTTTCAGATTTCACCCAACCAGCTCAAAATGGACCCCCAGCACTAAAGTCCCGATGTTCCCCAGGTGGTCAGTTGGGGGCACTCCCTGACCTCTTCTGGGATGGCGTCTGCAAAACCCTGAGGTGACCGGGTGGGGGGCACCCCTGCCCTCGGCCTGGGGCCCCGAGCACTGAGGGGTTGGCGGGCTGCCGGGTCCCTGCCCCCTGTCCCAGCCGCTCAGGCCAGCCGGTAGGTCCCACGGAGACGTTGCTCGGGGGCGCACGGTGCAAACCGCGACCCCACCTCCTCCGCAGACCCCGGGATCCAGCGGATGGCCACCTCATACACTCGCGGGCTCCCCGCAAGTCCTCGACCGCCAAGCGCCATTGTCCCCAGCACTGCCCCCGGCCGGCGCGGGTGGCCTGGGCTCCTTTCTGCCGGCGACAGGGGCCGCGGGCGCGCAGAACCCGGGCCAGGAAGGAATTCCCGGCATTCCTGTTGGGTTGGGCGGCCCCGGGGAAGCGGGGTGCTCGGTGATAGACCACCTGCCGCCGGGGTGGGGGGCTCGCAGATCCCCACCCGCTGCCCGCGCCAGGCGGCCGAGGCCCCTGGGGAGCGCCCCTCTGGGTTGCTGCCTGCGCCCTGTGGAGACTTCGTGGATTGGCTCACCTCGAGGGCCTCTAGTGAGTGCCTCTCACTATAGAACCGAGATTCTCCATTTCTGGTGTGTCTGTGTTCATTTTAATATAAGGCAAGCTTGGAAGATAATTTTTAGCTACTCCGGAGGCTGAGGCAGAAGGCTCACCAGTTGGAGACCAGCTGTAGCAATTTAGCAAGCCCTTAGCAACTCAGCGAGACCCCATCTCAAAATGAAAAATAGGGCTGGGGATGTGGCTCTGCGGTAAAGCACCGCTGGGTTCTATTCCCAGCAACGCCCAAATAAATAAAGATCATTTTCAGGGTACATTCATGTCCTGTGCAGACACAGAAATGAGAATGTGTCAGGAGATTTATGTCACTCCTAGCAGGGGCTGAAGAAGATGTCAAAGAGCACACGTTTCTACTGGAAGAAAAGAACTGAATGGCCAACGGAGGCAATTTCCACAGGAGGGAGAGAAGTGACTGAAGCTCTCCCAGATGAGAGGCGCTGGCAGGCCATCAGCACCTGCTACTTAAAAGCAACAGCGACCACGGGGCTGCTTCAGACCATGCCCAGTGCCTCACTGAAATAAAAGGTTTGCTTCAGAAATTTTCAAATAATTATCTGGAAAAACAGTGCCACCCCATACAGTGCTAATACTGCTGAGTTTCCCCAAACCCCCAATTTTTTTTTAAACATCTTTATTTTTATGTGGTGCTGAGGATCGAACCCAGCGCACCGCGCATGCCAGGCGAGTGCGCAACTGCTTGAGCCACATCCCCAGCCCCCCAAAACCCCAAATTTTCAATCACACATCAAACATGACATTTCATTACATCTTGGACATTTGGGCAAAACCAGCAAATCCATGTTTACTATGAAGTTACTGGTAAGAACATAACATTTCATTACATCTTGGACATTTGGGCAAAACCAGCAAATCCATGTTTACTATTAAGTTACTGGTAAGAACATAACATTTCATTACATCTTGGACATTTGGGCAAAACCAGCAAATCCATGTTTACTATGAAGTTACTGGTAAGGGAAAAAGGAGGAAGATGGAAGCCCTGCGGAGACGTTAGAGAAGGGGTCAGGAGTGAGGGGCACAGGGTTCCAGGCATGACCTGTCACACAGTAACTGTGGGATCCTTCTCTGGAGGCCTCCGTTTCTTCCTTTGAAGGCAGATTCCAGAAGCTTCCCCCCTGCTCCCCAGCTTAGGTGCTGGGAGTAGTCCCCAGGAACAGGCTTTCTTTGTTAAGGGGAGGATTCTTTGAGTGGTCTCCTTTAGTTATGCAAATGTGGCCAAGTAGGCACCCCAGCCCTGGGGGAAGAGCGGAATTGGACTTTTTGGGGCCTGACAAAGGCTGGCCCTCTTCGAGGCCCCTTGGAATGCAGAGCTGGTGGAGGGGAAAAGGGGGGCCTTTGCTGGATGAAGCCCTGCGCCTTTGGTGAGAAATAGCCTTACCCCTCCCAGTTCCACCAGGCCCTGCTCTCCCCAATCAGGTTGGGGGCTGATGTACTGTCACCAAAGACCTCAGAAGTTGCTTCAGTAGGACAGAGGGAACCTGAGTGTTTGTGGGCTTTACCTACCAGGCTGCAGCTGACCAGGAGCCACAGGACCCAGTACCCCAAACATAGTGCTGCTTTTTGGAGAAGGATGACTGAGCTGGTAGGGGTGACAGAGAAGGACACTTTGCGTCTGAAACATGGGCTGCCCTGCAGCCTAGGCAGCCCAGGCCCAGCCTGAGAAGCCACAGGACTGTGCAGGCCCCGTGTCCGACAGCGCCACAGTGTGGAGTGAGGGGGGACAGCTGGAAGGGCCTGCCCAGACTTGCCGGAGGAAGCCCTTTGGACTAAGCAAGTCCCTGAAGTTCTCACACAATTCGGGATGAGTGGGCTCCAAGAGGGTGACTGGGTGTTCTGCCAACAAGGACATGTGAGGGCGTGAAATCACCAAAGAGGAAAAATCTTAATATGAACACATTTGTACCCTGAAGTCACGTAAGTCTTCTCGATTATTCATGTAAATGCTACCCACAGTGTAAGGCGAATCAAATGTGCTCCCTAAGGTGGCCATTGTTTTCCTTATTGTCAGTGTTGGGGCCCAGAAAATGACACCCCAAAGGCTGCCTCGGTGGCATGCTGAGTGCTTTGAACTAAAGCAGACTGAAGGCCTGGGGGAGCAGTCTGTCCCCTCTGCTCCCCTGAACGTCTTCAGACACCAGAATTACTCTCCTTGAAGGCCGGTCAGGGGAAGCAGAGCTCCCTCTTCCAAAGCAAGCCATAAGAATTCTCTCCATTGTCCCAGGAAGACCCTCATTCCAGAGGGTCCTGCCTATTCCAGAGGTCCTCTGCCCTTCTGCTATGCTAATGCCGTCTCCGGGCTCTCGGCTCCCCACTGGCCTGAGGGAAGGAACGCCACACAGAGGCCAGGAATCTGGGCAGACAGGCCTTGCTGGGTTTCTCCCTGTATTTTACAATTAGGGGGGATCATTACATCACAACAGCCGGCCTGCCTGGTCTTGGGGTCCTAATTTCTGAAGGTTACTGTGTCACACAGGACTTTGATTTGTTAGACTTTTCTCTTGTCAACCTGTCTTTGTTATAGGGGTGTCAGATTCAGCATCTAGGACCCCACAACAGAAGCAAGACTGTAAATGCCTGAATCTTCCAGAATGACCTGTGTTTGTTTCCCAAAATGATCAGCAGTGGACCTCACAAAGGTCAGCGTTGTCTTCAGAGACAGTCAGGACTGAGGAGGCTGGGACTCAGGACACTCTCCCAGGGTCAGCTGGGCAGAGTGGCCAGATCAGGAGCAGGCGGAGGGCCAGACCAGCTGGGATGGCATCTGGGCTGGGTGTCCTCCAAGGCTGGCTCCAGGTGGCCGTGCCTGGCCATTCTCCTTCCAGCTCCCAGCCCCTGCTTTGTGGAGCTCCTCCCTGCTAGGGGGGAGAGGAGCCAGGGGACAGTGGGGGAGGTTTGGGGCCATGTGCCCATCCTGACCTGTATGTCCTGCCAAGCCAAACAGGCCTGAGGCTGGCTGCCTCACCACGCCCTGGGTGGGGGACTGGGGGTGAGGATGCATTTCTAGACTCCTTTGCTTTGCTTGGGAAACTGTGATGGCGCCCAGTACCTGCAGAGAGTCCCCTAACTTTCACCAACCCCTCCCCCACACTGGTCCCAGCCACGGTTCCTGCCCATGTCCTAAGGTTTTGCACTTCTGGGCTCTTGTCCAGAAGCTTGGACTGGACTGTCCCTCCATGACAGACAGAAATCCACACCTCCTTCAAGACAGGTGCACTGCCAGCCCAGGCGGTGCCCGCTCTCACCCCCCAGCCCACCCCAGGCAGGTCCTCTGCCCTTCTGCTATGCTGATGCAGGACTCCCCACTGGCCTGCCAGGAAGAGTGTGGTGAGGCCCCACATCTGGCCAGGCAGAGGCTGAGGACAGCCAGAGCACTGAGTGGCCGTGAGGTGGCCTCATCATCATTAGGATCCACGGGAAAAAGGCAGTCACCCCACCTAGAGCTTCCAGTCAATGGGGCCCAGTCAGGGTCATGCAGAATGAGCCCAGGAGACAGCTGCAGAGGCCCCAAGCCTGTTGGTCTCTTCGGTTCCTGAAGATAGCCCTACCCCCAGGCACCTGGGCCCTCTGCTCTCAAGATCAAGTCTAGACACCTCCCTGTATCTGAGAGGCCAGAGAATGTGCCCTGCCTGCCTCCCCAGCACCAGAGTTATCTGCCTGCCTCCCTTGGCCCTTTGATTAAGTGGGCCCCTCAGCTGCCCACAGGCCTGCACACTGGCCCCTGGGTACTATGGCCCTTCCACCCTCTCTGCTGCCTCCCCCTGACTGGACTATTGACTCAGGGCCTCCTGCAGTCCACAGCAGGGCTGGGCTTCTCAAAAGGGCCCTGCATTTGGTTTAATGATCTGCTGTCGCAATAATTCTTAATAACTTTTTTGCTCTGAAATAATGTAGCTGAAGCTGGGCATGGTGGCGCACACCTGTAATCACAGTTGAGTCTGGAGACTGAGACAAGAGGGAACAAGAGCAAGTCAGAGGCCAGCCTCAGCAATTAGCAAGGCCAGAAGCAATTTAGTGAGCCCCGGTCTCAAAATGTAAAAACAGAGTGGGTGTGGAGCTCAGTGGTAAAGTGCCACCGGGTTCAATCATGAACAAAAAGTAGGTGGTTGATGGGAAAACAGTCGAGGGAGATGGGAAGACCTGTGTGGTAGAGGGAGGAACAGCAGCACCCTGTGCTCTCTTCCTTCCCAGGGGCTTGGATATGGATGACTGGGCCCACAGTAGGCATCCCTCTGGCCCCTGTGGGGTGCTCCCGAGCTGGCCCAGGCAGGCAGCCGCCAGCTTGCTCTCTGCTACGGTCCTGGTGGGCCTCTCCTGGGTAGCTGCCCTCCCTCCCTGAAGGCAGCAGGTCAGGCCAAGGAACATGCACAGGGCAGTCACCCCAACTCTAGCCCTGAACCACACTGAACCGGGTTCAGTGCTTCCAGGAGACAGGAAGAGAGGCCACTGGTTTTGGTCGACACCTGCCCAATCTCAGCCACTGAAATTCTGGTCTCAGGCTCAGCCCTGGGCCAGCGCTTCAGCTGTTCACCCTGATGCCTGAAACAGCTGGGCCCACAGCTCACAGGGGTCTCGCCTGCTGACCGCCACACCCCCACTTTAATCCCAGTGGGCACCTTCCTCCAGGGCTCTTCTGGGGGTCCTTGTGCACCCACCAGCCAAGGCCAATAAGGAACTAGCTGTCTCAGAAACCTCTGGCAACCTTGGTCCCAGAAAGGCTCTCGGACGGAGCTGGCAACAGATTTCACACCAGAAAAAAAACAGTCCCGTTTTATTGAGAAAATAGACAATCCCCCATCTTAACCAGGTGACCCCACCCTGAGGCAGGGGTGCAACCTTTCGCTATCCACCCCCACGGCCTGGTCCATCCCTTCACAGGGCCCATGCTGGTCTGCTCAGGCCCTGAAAGAGCAGGGTGTGGTGGGGAGGTATCTGGAGAGGGCTGTGAAGGGGGGGGTGCTCAGCTGGGGGTAAAAGTGGCTGAGGGAGCAGGCAGGAGAGGGAGAAGGGTCCATCACCTCCTGAGGCCGGAGCCTTCTTCCTCCAAATTCTTCATAAATAAAACTTCACAGTAATCGAGGACTGTCCATTTCCAGGGCCAAATCAGCTAGTTTCTGGCCAGGGAACCAGCCTCAGTGGGGCTGCCAGAGGGACCGGGGCTCGGGCTAGGGTCAGACAGCACCGGGACTTGGGGGCCAGGAGCGCTGTGCTTCTGCCCTGCGTCAGGGTTGGGTGGGCTGCAACCCACGCCGAGGTCTGGAGGAGCGCTGAGGTAGACAGAGTGGCTGGTCACACTCCTGGCCGTGAGAGGACGCAGCCAGGAGCAGAGGCCCCTGGAGCAGAGGCACAGGCTCCAGGCAGCCCTGGGCCGTGCTGGAGCCTTCTGGGGCTCTTGTCCTAGAAGACACCAAGTTGTGGACTGTGGGGCACCTGTGAGCCTGCACAGGGCTGAGCTTCTCCTGCAAGGCCATCTGGCCCTGGGGAGACAGAGGCAATTCACAGAGAGATTCTCTGTGAAGGCAAGGGGCAGCCGCAGACCAACCGGGGCTAGGCCCAGCCCAGACACCCAAGCACAGGGTTCCCTCAGAGGCCACCAGGGCCTCTCACAGGCCACACTAGGAGGGTCCCAGCTCCTCGGATCACTTCCAGTCTGGGAAGCTCCAGCGTTCCTGGGCCTTGCTTTCTGAGAACTTCTGGGATCCCCCTCTGGTCCCTGCACCTAGGGGCACAGAATGCCCAAACCCTTCACCTCCAGCAGGGAATCAAAGGCCATGCCCGGGCACTGCAGTTCCAGCCCCAGCACTCTGGGGACTGAGCACATGCCCTAGTGGCCTGCAGCGTCAGAGCACCTGGAGCTTCCGGGAGCAGGTGAGGTTGCCATGCACCAGCCCCCACATGGCCAGCAGCTCTGCGGGCAGCAGCTTGTGCACCACCAGCATGGAGCGGAAAAAGCAGGGTTCCTTGTTCATGCGGCTGCTGCGGTTCTGGGAGATGCCGAAGGTCTTGAAGCCCTTGTGGGCTGTGGGCTGCACGCCCAGCACCTCCAGGCACATGCCCAGGAAGACGTCATCAATGGGGTAGAGTTCCAGGGTGTCACAGGCGTGGTGCAGGCGGCGGGCCAGCCTGCCGGCCATGAGGAAGCCCCCACCGCCAGCATAGGGCGGGTAGCTGGCCTTGCTGTACAGGATGGGGGGGATGTAGTACTTGTTGTCCTTCCTGCGGATGGGCCGCGCGCGCTGCAGGACGTCACCCACAAACAGGTTTTCCTGTGGCTGCCGGTCAGCCAGAAACTCCAGCAGGTTGGTGGGGTTCACGAAGACGTCATCGTCACCCTTGAAGATGAAGGGGATGTTGGGGCAGTAGATGTCCAGCCACTTGAGGAAGTGGATCTCCTTGAGGGTGAGGTTGAAGAAGCTGTCAAGGAAGTCCCACTGCAGGATGTCACGGTAGAGACGGTCCTCGTAGGCCAGCAGCTGCTGGTAGTGGGTCCGCTCCTCCTGTTTGGAGGCCGTGCCCAGCAGGAAGAGGGTGCGCACAGCGCCTCGGCCCCTGCCAGCAGACTCCCACTCGCGGCCCCAGGTCTGGCGGATGGCCTCGCGGCGGTCATGCTGGGTAATGACGGACTTGACGACCACCAGCAGGTAGACGTCACCGCCACACTTCTCGGGGTGGTTCATCAGCATCGGGAAGTACCGGCAGTGACGATAGAACAGGAACTGCCGGAAGTGTGGCTCCAGGCCCTGGAACCAGGGCTGATGGGTCAGGTTGACGTTGGCCGAGCAGTTAGTGGTGGTCACGTCCCAGGTTTGGGGCCCCTGGGAGGCCGTAGGGGTGGGGTCCACCACATCCTTGGGGCTCTTCCAAAAGCTCTTAGGGTTCACCAGGTTTCCACTCAGCTTCTGGGCCTTTGGTGACCCCAGCGTGGGGGGAGGAGGCTCCTGCAGAAACTGACCAGGAGTCAGACTGCGCTGGAATACCGTGACAGCCACGAGGAGAGCCAGAGCCAGGCATGCGCTCCTGTAGAGGGTTCTCTTCCTGGGGGGAGGGAAGGAGGAGAGCTGAGCTGCTGTTCTCCTGGCAGCCCCAGTGGGTTCCGGGCCCAAAGGTCAGGGAATAGTCCTGCTTCCTCTCCCAAGCTTACCACCCTACCCAAGGAGCACTGGGGGTTCCCACCTTGACCTCCAAGGTACATGTGGGTTCACTTAACCTCTCCAAGCCACACTTCTACTTCCCCCAAGTGGGACAGAACACAGGAAAGGAGGGCTTGGCATGGGGTCAGTGAAGTGCTGCCATCTTCCTGGAGGACCACCTGGTGAGATGACAGGTAAGAGGCCCTGTCCCCCTGCCCAGGAGCTTTCATTTCCTGGTGTAGCCCCAGGAGCAACAGAAGCATGGTTTTTTGACTCTGAGCCAGGGTCACTGGGAGGGGCAGAGATGGCACCCTCTCTGCAGCCTAGGAGCCCAATCACACTGTGGGGCGCACTGGAGAGTTGCTATTGCTACTGAACCAACAGAAAAGGACAGCTCTTAGCCAGGCACAGAGGCACACGCCTGACATCCCAGCAGCTCAGGAGGCTGAGGCAGAAGGATCTTGAGCTCAAAGCCAGCCTCAGCAACATAGGGAGCCCCTAAGCAACTCAATGAAACCCAATGAAAAAGGCCTGGGGATATGGCTCGGTGGTTAAGCACCCCGGGTTCAATTCATGGTACCAAAGAAAAAAAGAAAAGAAAAAAAGAACAACCCTATGGTTGACAAGAGGCCTGAAAGCTGCATGACCCCTACCCCCTACCCCTACCTTTACATCATGGGGAGCGATGAGGTCCCCAGCTCTTCTCCTGGGAGGGGAAAACATTCAGAGCCAGGAACCTCACCACACCCATTTCTGGAGCCAAAATCAGAGCTCTTCACCAGCAGCCACCCACTCTTTAGGGCTTGGGCCCTGCTCCCCAGTACCCACAGTGCAGCACACAGATGCCAGGAGGTCTGCCCACTCTTCCCTGTGGCACATGGAAGCGGAGGGCTTGGGGATAGGTGGGTTGGCAGGGTGGCCTTCCAGGGCTGGCCCAGCAGGGAGATGGCGCTGACCTTCTCAGCAGGAAGTGCAGGGAGAGACAAGGAGCCAGTGGAGGTGCCCAGGGTGTCCTCAGGGCCAGGGGGTTAAGGCTGAACCCCACAGGGCGAGTTTTCCCCATGGAGCCCCACGGTTTCCTGGACACCAGGTTGGTGGAAAACAGGGTCACCTCAAAGTGCGGGGGGCAGGGTGATGAGACCCGAGGCCTGCCCCTCCCCGCGAGGGGCGCCGAGCACCCTGGATCCAGGGGTCTTCCAGCCCTGTGGGCTCCGGAGAAGCCCGGTACTCGGGACCGGAGTCGGGAGGGGGAGGTCAGCACCTGGGCCGCCAGGCAGGGGCGCTCCACCTGCGCCAGCCGCTGTGCTGATGAGAAGCTCGGGAGGGGCAGGAGCAGGGGTCGCGGCGGGCGGCCGGGGCTGTGGCCGGGAGGAGGCCGCCGCAAGGGGCGGGGGTCGCGGGCGCGGGAGGCCCGCAGCGCTCTGCGAGCCGGCAGCGTGGGGACGGGGCTTGGGGGCGGCTGCCGGGCGGCGGGACTGGGGATGTGGCTCGGTGGGATATGGTGGGGATATGGCTCGCCCCGCGCCCCCCGCCCCCCACCTGCCGTTCGGGCGCCGCGCACGGCCCGGCATCTCCTGCCACCGCCGCGCGCCCGTCGGGGAAACTGAGTCCCGCCCGGGCAGCCGGCGGGCATCGCCAGGCGTCGGCGCCGCGGGGGGACGGCGAGCCCCGGCCCCCGCGCCCTGCCAGGGCCCCACTCACCACAGAGACATGGCGGCCCTGGCCGGGGCGGCGGAGCGGGGCGCGCGGGTCACAGCTCCGGGCGCAGCGGCTGGGGACTGCGGCGGGCGGGCGAGGACGGCCGCGTCCCCACCGCCGCTTTCGTCTTCCGGGCGGCGGGAGGAGGGGCCGGGGCGGCGGCCCAGGTGCGTTAACCCCTTCGGGCCTCGGCCGCAGGGAGGGCGACCCGCTCCCCGAGGCGCGCCGGGCGGAGAGCGGACCTCGGAGCCCGCGAGGGTCACCTCCGCCGCGGTGCACGACTCCTCCGCGGGGCTCCCGGGGTCGCCTCTCCAGGACACGTGGGAAACCGGGACACCCGCCCACCTCCACGCCCACGGGCCGCCCCTCGCCGCGGCGCCTCCCTGCGGCCCCATTCAGACTCGCCCTGGGGGCGGGGGCGGGGGCGGGGGCCCGCCGGGGTGGCCGTCCTCTCCCGGCTCCCCTCGGGGCCCAGCAGTCCAGCCCCGGGCCTGGGCCTGCGAGGAAAGAGGGCCCGGGGCTGGGAGCAGAGCCCCCTGGCTAACCTGGAGAGGAGGCCGCCCCCGCCCAGGCCCAGCTCCTTCTCCACTCCCACCCCCCACCACCAAGAGAAGGCCTGTTTGCCTGGGCCCAGTTTCTTTTCTTTCCATCCATTAATAAATATTTCACGTAAAATCCTTTTTGTCCCCAAGTCTATTAATTTTCTTGTGTGCCAGGACCACCTCCTCTTGGGGAGTGGACATCTTGGCTCAGGCCCAGGCTCTGGGGTGATGTCCCATCCAGTTGACTTGGAGAATCCTTCTCAGGAAAGCCTGGCCTGCCGTTGGCCAGATGTCTGTTCGGTCTTGTTCCTTGATGGGTTCCTAGAGCTGAGCATGTAGTAAAATTTCAAAGTGCTCATAGAATTGAAATGGAGGAATTCAGGTGTCCCCTCAATGCCGATGACATTCATTCAGTGGTCACAATATGGCATGAATAGCTCACTTCCTTTAGGGGCTACCTGTACCTTATAGAAAATAAATGGAGGTGCAAAGAGGACAAAGTCAGGTAAGTGAGGTCCCATGGTTAGTAGCCAGGAGGCCTCCTGGTTCCGAGGCTGTCCCTTCTCCCAGAGATAGCAATGACAGGAAGCTACCTTCCTGCCCAGAGGCACACAGGGACGGCAGAGTGCCCTCACTGGTCCCAAACCTATGAGGCTGGGTGAAGAGTCTCTTCAACCCTTTCCTTAAGGCTCAAGAGCTTCTTGGAAGGGGAATAAAAATTTAAGGTACAAGGGAATTTCCAGGGTGTGGTAAGCTCTCATCAGGGAATGTGAAAGCCTTCCAGGCAGAATCCAGGGGAGGACACTGGATGACAGGTTCTGAAGCACCGGACGAGGAGGAAAGCCTGGCCTGCAGCTGCAGGTCCCCTGGCCTGGCTGCCTGCCACTGAGAGCTACCCACGGCTCCCGGTCCCTGCAGCCCCTGTCCCCTTCACCACGGCTTTGCCCTGGCTACCCATCCCCACTTTGTTTCGCCGTCTAGGCTTTGGGAGTCTCCCTGTTTGCCTTGCAGCGTGTGGCCTTGCAGAAGGGGGAGGCCCTGCTGAGAATGGCCTACCTGGCCGCTCACCCCAGTGCTGTGGGATCTCCTCAGGTGCCAGGGGAAGGGTGGACACAGCTGTCCCTGGGAAGGGGTTGTGAGCTCAGGTTTGGGGACTAGAGCAGGATTGGGGTCAGGGACCTATACTTCCTGTCTGTCTCTAGGGACAGGTGACTTATCCCCTTGAGACCTCAATTTCCTGCCAGTGCAGTTATGTGAGATGACGCATGGGAAGCGTGCAGGCCAGTGTCCCCTACATGATGAACCTCACGACACACAGCTGCTGGTAACAATTTTATCATTGATGCTTGGCTCACCCCCCACAATGCCCCAGAACCACAAGGGCTCAAGGAGGTGGTAACCAGGGGAGCTGCCCGAAGTCTGCGGGGTGTTCACCAGTGCAGGCTGGTCAATTGAGACAGTTTGTCACATGGGATTATGTGTTCTGTGCGTAGGTCAAACACAGAATGGGGAAATGAATGGCAATTAGGTACATGGGTTGCTGAGGGTGGGGTGGGTGGGATGTGTGGGAGCCTGGCTCCTTGGGTTTTCGTGGACCCATCCCTATGCAGAAGCACAGCAAGTCCCCCACCCCTCCACTCCTGGGCTCACCCAGTCTGGCTCATACCACCTATCCGGCCCTGAGGGCCATCAGATTTCTGTGCACTGTCTCAAGATAGCAGGTGGTCAAGCAAGGTCAGTCTGCAGATGGAATCTCCCCTGCCCCACATGCCCTGGGTGAAGGAAGAGGCTGGGGAGATAAAGCTGATCCCAGGAGGCAGTGGGTCGGGGGTCAGCAGAGGGAATCAGGTAGGAAATAGCAGGAATTCAAGCCCCAGGGTCACTCTGTGCCCTTTAGCTTGCTGCCCTGAGGTTAATTCAGTGAACTGGGGTGTGGAAAGACCCTAAGAAGTATCCCTTCCCTTCCTCCCCTTCCCCATTACCTCTCTGTCTCTAAAATAAAAAAAAAAAATTAGTTGTAGATGGGCAGCTTGCCTTTATTTTATTTGTTTATTTTATGTGGTGCTGAGGGTCAGACACAGTGCCTCACACGTGCAGGGCCAGCGAGAGCTCTGCCGCAGAGCTACGGCCCAGCCCCCTCTCTTTTCTCCCTGCCTTTATTGTGGGACTGGTGATTGAACCCAGGAATGTTCTGCCTCCGAGCTACCTTCCCCTGGCCTTTACTACGTTTAATTTTGAGACAAAGTCTTGCTTAGTTGCCCAGGCTGGCCTCAAATTCAGGATCTTCAGACATCGACCTCCAGAGCAGCTTTACCTCCCAGGGGGGACCGTGTGCCCTGCTGCCCGTTCCCCCTCTCCACGCCCTCCCCGCACTTGCTGGGAATCTAGACCCGAAGTGACCACAGCAGAAACAGTGCCCTGCCGGAGTGGGGAGACATCGCCCGCCAGGGCTCCATGAGTAGTGGGACCAAGTGGGGATCTTGGGCCACAGGGAACCCCAAAGCAGAATCTGAGGAGCCCTAGGCCCCTTGGAGAGAGGTCAACAGCTGGTGCTAGGAGCTCGGGTGGCCACTGGGTAGAGAGCTCTGCCTGCTGTGTTGGCTTCACTGCGACAGCGGGAAGTTCTTCCACGTGTGGATTTACTTCAGTATTTGAAAGACCCTGAGCAGAAATGGACCCTCCAGGCAGCCACCGCCATCTACACTCACAGTGGAGGGTCTGCGGACACGCACCAGTGACAAGAAATTGCTGTTCTTAGGTGGGTGCGGTGGCACACGCCTATAATCCCAGTGTCACGAGCGAGCTGTGTCATTAACGTAGACCAAACACATTTGTGTCTTTCCAAAATGTCAGAATTTATTGAATAGCACTAAATTCACAGGCTACTCATGGGTGACCCAGCTGTCACCAGCAGGACAATCACAGGTTCTTTTATTCCCATCTTAAATTCTAAGGTCTCTAACACCCAGGTCACGCGTCACGCTGCACGCTATACATAACGCACAGAAAGGTTAGGAGAGGGCAAGGCAGCACCGGGGCGCAGGAGGCTGGGCAGAGAGCCCGGGCAGGGAGCGGGCGTGGAAGCAGAGTCACTGTAGGTGGGCAGTGCTTCCAGCTTCCAGCCAGAAGAACTTGTTCAGGGCACAGAGGGGTCAAAGTACGGGAATTATTCTAGGCAAAGATCCTGATTGATGGTAATTTAATGGTTCAGTTTGGAGTGAGCTTGAGAGGTCAGCTTGGAGTGGGACTTCCATGATTGTCAGGTGCAGGAGAAACTGAGGATAGAGATTCAGAGGTCCATTGCTGTGGCTGTTTTCCTAGGGAAGACTAATGATGAGTGACCAGGTGACTGGGTCAGGGTGCTGCTGTGTTCAATCTTGGGGTGCCCCTAATTTTATGGGCCTCAAGTAACAGGGTTGTTTCATTCAGTGGTCAGTTGTGTTCGATAGACTCGTGGGCCTGGTTTTCCTAATAGGAGTTTGATGTGCCAGTGCCGCTGGGTGCTTCTGATTAAGCTGATAAGGTCATGGATTTTCATTCTTTATGTTTTAATTTTGAGGCAGGGTCTTGCTAAGTTGTCCAGGCTGACCTTGAACTTGTAATACGCCTACCTCAGCCTCCTGAGTTCCTCAGATTGCAGGTGTGTGCCACTGTGCCTGGCTGTCCCGGGTGGTCATTCTTATTAGCATGATTGATTGATTGTACCTTGTACCTTGTGTCTTCTGGTTTTGACAGGCAGATGGTTTTGACAAAGTACCACCTCAGTACTTCAACTCAGCATGGATCAGCTCACAGCAAACTACGGAGCGACAAAGGTTTAGGACAGTTTGAAATCGGCTGTTCCATACATGGAAGAGTAACTCAGAGCTGGGCACAGCGTGCTTTCCACATCTAGCAACTTGGGAGACTGAGGCAGGAGGAACACAAGTTTGAGGCTGGCCTCAGTTACTTAGAAAGACCCTGTCTCAAAATAAAAAATAAAAAGCATTGGGGGTGTGGCTCAGAGGTAAAATAACCCTGAGTTCAATTCCCAGTACACACACACACACACACACACACACACACACACACACTGCTGTTCTTCAGCGGAAAGAGCCTCGCTAGAGATGTGTGCCTGGAAAGAAGGACTGCAAGTCCCTCTGCCATGCTGGGCGAGCTCAGCAGCCTTCTGGAGCAGTGCCCTTGGCCTAGAACTTTCTCAGGTTGGGCTTGGCACCCACCCCCATCATGACGGGGCCATGTCATGCGGCTTCGCTGGTCATTGTCGGTGTCCCGGAATCTGCCCTGAGACGCTTTCCCAAAAAGGACCAAGAAGGCGGCTCCCGGGCTGGGGCAGTGGTGGGCCGTCTGCCTGGTGCTCCCTGCTAGGAAACGGGGGCTGAGCCTTGATTTCCTTCCTGATGAGGAAGTGTGCTCCCACCCATCGTGCAGGGCAGCCCGGGGGGCCTGGGGGACCCCAAGGTTTCTCAGTCAAAGGGGGACCACCCAAACGGCACCGGAGGAGCACACACAGGCAGACGGAGTCCACCCCACCCCCACTCCCCCACCACCGGTGTCCCCAGACACTAGCTGCCCTTGCAGGGATCTGATGGATTCAGGGCTGGGGGAAACGGTCGAGGTGGAAAGAAGGGTACGTTTCTCTGGGAGTGGGTCCTCCCTTTAAGGAGGTGAGGGTGCTCCCAGTGGACCCAGGGCTTGCCGCTGCGCAGGCGGCTGTGCTGGGGAGACCGTAGCTTCCCAGTTGCCCTGGGGCCATGCTCCGTGTGCAGGCAAGTTCAGGCTTGCTGGCCTGGAGTCCTCTTGGTCGCTTGGAGCAAGGCCAGCAGAAAGTCTGGGGGAGAGGGAGACAGAAGAGGGAAGGGCCTGGAGGAAACGGGGCCAGAGAGAGAGAGGAGCCAGCCTGCGGCGGGGTGGTCGGCGGTCGAGGAGGCGGAGTGGGTTAGGAGCCTGAGAAGAGCGGTGGAGGGCGACGGGTGCTCTGTGCAGGATCTAGAGAGCCAAGGGGGATGATGGGGCCGGCACCTGAAGACCCAGGCTTATGGCTCAGCAGGGGTGGCCCGGACTCCTCTGGCTGCCAGTGACAACAACTCAACTCAAAGTCGCTTCAGCAGAAGAAATGTGGGCTCGGGAGACAGAAGGCACCCCCAAGGGCGGCCCTCCTGGGGACCCTCCCGACTTTCCATGAGGAGGGACAAGGCAGGTTTTGAGGGGCCTCCAACTTGGGGGCCCCAGGGAAAGAGGTTTCTGCTCTTCCCGCCTCCGTATGCCAGATCTTAGGGAAGGACTCTCCATGTCTCCCTTCTGCCATGGGCCCCTTCCTGGGCCAAGGCGGCTGTGCTGGGAGACAGTAGCTTCCCAGTTGCCCCGGGGGCCATGCCCCGCCTGCAGGCAGGTTCGGGCTTGCTGGCCTGAGTCCTCTTGGAGGGCATCAAGTAAGGGGGAAGCTGGGCAGAGAGGCCAGAGTTCAGGGAGGCCCAGGACTGGGGCGGGAGGCCTCTGGGGCAGGAGGGCCAAGGAGCACACGGGGAGGATCGGCACTGGCCCCCGCGTCTGGGTGCACCCCCGTCTCCTGTTGGGAGGGGTGTTAGTGGGAACACATCTACACACACTCAGGGACACGCACACACAGGCGCAGCACACACAGGCGTCGGCACTTGCAGAGACACAACTACTATACACACAGGTCCAGACACCCACACGGAGTCTGCACATGCAGAGACACACACAGCACTCACGAGCATGCACACATACACCCCTGAGATGCACACTCACCCAGTAAGACACACACACACACACACACACACACACACACACGCCTCTCCCAGGCAGGAGGGCCCTCCTCACCACCTCATCTGCTGACACTGAACCCCTGCCTGGCCAGCCCCTGCTGGCCCCTGAGCAGCCTCTTTTGACCCCCAGGTCCCCAGGTCTTCAGGACTCTGGGCCTGGCCCACAGCCTTTGTGGCCTGCGTCTGCCCGCCGCAGCTCCGGCACCTGCCTTCTCCCCTTCACCAGGACCTGGCTTCCCGCTGCCCAGATGCTCTCCTTTCAAGCCCCACCTCCAATGTCCCCTCCCTGGGGCTGGGTGCCCCCTGCCTGGCCGTATCCCCCTGCACCCCTCCTCCACCTGGCGGTCCTGTTGTCCCGGTGGGCCGCACCACCAGGGGGCGGGTGGGTGAAGAGCCAGGGTGCCCTGCCTGCGGGGTCTCCAGCAGTCCCCGAGGCCACAGTCAGCAGATGACGGGGTGTGCCCAGCCCAGGGAGCCCTGGGCGGCCCAGACAGCTCTGCAGGGCCTGCCCCACCCGTCCAGGCTCACACTGACACACATTCACTTGAGGGGGCAGCGGGCCCCTCGTCCTGGGCAGCTGCGCCCAGGCTGCACCCTCCCCTCCCGGACACCAGTGACTCACATCTCCACCCGCCAGGCAGCCAGCGGGGACACACAGCCGCCTTTCAGCCCCTCGGCCTCAAACACTAGTGCAGTCTTCCCTCCCCCTCCCGGCTGTGCTCGGCCCACGCCGAGGCCACGCCAGGCCCCTTCCTCCTGGAGCACAGGCCTCCCTGTCTCTCGTCACCCGGCTCCGGTCCAAGCCAGCCCTGAATGGCTGTCTTTTCACCAGCAGAGCTGGCCAGGTGCATTCTGGGCAGCCCCGTTCCCACTGCTCCCGGATGGACGTCTTCGGCCCCCGGCTGCCCAGAGCGGGAGTCCGCTGAGGGCTGGGTGGAGACATGGAGGGACTCGGCACGCTGAGCCGCCCTCCACACACACGCTCCATCGCCTTCCCCAGCCTCGAGGATCGTTCCCACTGTAGAGAGGAGAACACTGAGGCCAGGGGAGGTGGGCCAGCTGGTGAGTGCAGGAGCCTGGACCTGGTCCTGGGCGAGCTGGTGGACGACCCCACCCTGCACCATCACGGGGGGGCTGAGACAGCACCAGGCCACCGAGAAGGGGCCACTGCGGGCACCTTGCGACGGGAACCCTGACCCAGACCTCCTCCTTCTTGCATCACCAATCTGCCCTCGGGCCTCAGAGTGGTTCCCCGCCAGGCTGGCCAGTCTCAGAGTCTCCACCCCCGCCCCCGTGGTGTGCTTGGTCCACAGTACAGGCCAGCTGGGGCTCTTCCCTGGGGACTTTGAAGTGGATTTGGTCTCTGGCCATTGCACTTCTGGGGACTAGGCCACAGGTACTCCACTCCTACTGTGTGTGCGGGTTCTGAGGAGCCCGTCAGAGGACAGGGCTGGGCACAGCGCTGGGATCCCGTGACAGGCTCTGCTGTGGCCAACCAATGCCCCTTCCTCAAAGATGTCCATGCCATCCTTGGGTCTGGTAAATGCGTTAGGTAGCAGAGTGAAAGGGCCTTTACAGATGAAATTAAGGTCATAGACCTTGAAGCGGATTATTTGGGGGCCTGTGTTAGTCAACTTTTCTGCACTATGACAAAATGCCTGAGGAAAACCACATTTTTTTGATGGCACTGGGGATTGAACCCCAAGGTGCTGTACAGCACATTCCTAGCCCTCTTAAATTTTTTAATTTTAAAAAACAGGTTCTTGCTAAATTACCCAGGTTGGCCTCCAACTTGTGATCCTCCTGCCTCAGCCTCCTGAGGAGCTGGGATTACAGATGTGTGCCACTGTACTTGGCTTGAGAAAAACAACTTGAAGGAGGAAAAATTATTTTGGCCTCCAGTTTCAGAGGTTTCAGTTCATAGACGGCCCACTGCGGCTTGGGGCCTGAGATGAGGCAGAGCATCGTGGTGGAAGAACACGCAAAGCCGACTAGGAGGGAGGGGGAGAGAGACGGGGGGGGGGGGGGAGGGAGGGGAGAGCAGGGACAAGAGGCAGTTCCCGAGGGCACGTCCCCAAGGACCCACTCCCTCCAGCTAGGCCCCGCCTCCCAATGGTCCCTTCAGCTGTGAATCTGTCACTGGATTCATCCACTGATGAGGGCAACGCCCTCATGATCCAGTCACTTCCCCAAAGCCCCGCCTCTGAGCACCGCCACCTTGGGGACAAAGCCTTCATGTGGGCCTGTGAGGGACACTCCAGTTCTGAGCTGTAATGGCCCGTCTAGCCCAGTGGGCATGTCCACTACGTCCTCTAACTGGGAGCAGAAGAGCTTCGGGAGCAGCAAGGTCAGGGGACTGGGTGGCAGACGGCTTCCCTGCCTCTCCAGGTGCCGCCACAGAGGCCAGAGGGGTCTCCAGGAGCCAGCCACCTCCAAGGGCATGGGAACCTCAGTCCTACAGCCTCAAGGAACCGGGTTCTGCCCACGCCCTAAGGGGTGTGAGGTGGGTTGTCCCCTGGCCCACACCTCAGCTTCCACCCTGTAAAATCCTGAGCAGCCTGGACTTGTGACCCGCTTGAGCTGATACGTCTGTGTGGCTTTAAGCCCCTAAGCCGGTGGCCATCAGTCACGGCAGCTCTAAGAAATCGATATGAACCGTGAGCACGGTGCCACTGTCCTCTGGTTGGGTTCAGGAGCCAATAGCTTCTCACTTGTGGTTTTTGTCACCCGAGGGTAAGATTCCTGGCTGGTGGCGTGATGGTTTTCTGTCTCCCCCTCTCCCCACAGTCTGCCCGCCTCGCCGTGGAGGGCACAGGGCACCCAGAGCTCCCTCCCAGTCACCCTCGGGCCTTGGAGCCTGTGAAGGTTGGAGGCTGCTCCTCCGGAGGCCCAGACCTGTCTCCTTCACCGAGACCACGGGTAGATCCCGTCCTCCCTGGAGACCTGATGTCCCTGGGAGGAGCCGGTGGGGAGCAGGGAGAGGCGCTGGGTCCCCTCAGCTTCTTCTCCCTGGGGGCCGCTTAGGCAGCACCCACTGAGGGCCAGTGTCCCTCAGCCTGCTGGCCACCCTCTTCCTGCTCCTCCACTTCGCCCCTGGAGTAAGGAGGGCAGAAGGCCTGGTGCCAGGCGCTGGGGCAGAGGAACGTTACTGAGGTGACATCGCCTGAAGCCAGGTGCGCAGAAGTGTTAAGACGGATGATCTGGACTTCTGCAAAACCCACATCTTCTGGTCTTTGAAGAACATTTGAGAAAGACTGAAAAGGGCCACAATCTGGGAAAAACGACTCACAAAGGCCTGTGTGGGTGCCCGGAAGAGCACTGAGACCACAGAACTCTCCTGCGAGGTCAGAGAGCAACCTGGCCGAGGGAACACGGGCCAGAGATCCGAAGGGACACCTCACCAAAGAGGACAGATGTGGGTGGACACCGAGAGGTGGCGCTAGGTAGAGACGTGTCAAATCACCCCTGAGAAGACGTCAGCAGCCGGGACCGTTACAACCCGAGAAACCACTGCACGCCTCTCAGATCATGGGCACTCAGCCCTGGGCCGTATCGCACGTTGGTGAGGATGAGGGACAACTGCATTCCCAGGTTCTGCGGATGGGAACGTAATTTGGCTCAAGAGTTTTGGAAAACAGTGACACATCTTCTTAATAAGTTAAATATGTACTCACCTCATGAACCAGCTGTTCCACTCCCGAGTATTTATCAAGACAAACAGAGTGCGCCCCTATAAAGACTTGCACGTCAGAGGCCACAGTAGCTTTATTTGTAGTAGACAAAATCTTCCAGGGACTCATGACGTTCAGTCAACAAGGGACGATCTTTAGGACACTGGTCCTGTAAGAGGTGTATGGCCTAGTGATATTCTAGCCTTTTCCTTTGTGTAAGCACATTCTGTGCTGTTTGCACACTGATCTAGTGGCCGACGACATATTTCTCAGAACACGTTCCTGCCCGGGAGCGACGCACGACCATCCACGACGGTCTGCACCGAGGAGTCAACTATGGATACACGCTGCAGCAGGGACGGACCTCAAATCATTGCCCTGGATGAAAGCCAGACGAAACAAAGTACCAACCATGTGATTGTATGTACCAAATTCTAGAAAACGCAAACAAAATCGTGATAACAGAAGGACTGCTTGCCTGTAGATGGGCTGAGGCGGAAGGAAGAGGTTACAAAAGGGATTGAGGAAACTGTGGGGTTGACGTTTGGGTTCCCCACATTTATTGTTTCACGAGTGTTGACATATATTAAAATTTATTACACTGTATACTTTGAACACACAGTTGACTGTTGTCAATCATACCTCAATAAAGCTGTTAAGAAGAACAACGTGGAACAGAAGGGATGGGGAGAGGGACATTCACGTGGCGGGGACGGCTGACAGGAGGAACACAGCCCACATTGTACAGCTGGCCCGGTCACTCCAGTTGACGACTATTAACTGAAATTCAAAACAGCTAATAGAGAGGATCTCGAATGTTCCCAACACAAAGAAATGATGTGTCTGAGGTGACAGGCCAGTCACCCTGATCTGATCCTTATAGATGGTATACACAGTGCCCATAAATGGGTGCGATTTCTACGGTTCAATTAAAATACATTAATGATGATAATAGGAGGACTATGGCACAGGTGTTGCACAGAGGAGGTTTGTGGCTTTCTGAGAGGGCAGAATGGAGGCCCAGTGGTGGCCAGTAGTGACCCCAGAGTGTGGGTGGGCACATCAGCCCCACCTGGGCCCCTGGGAAATGCAGATGCCAGGTGAGCTCTCCCGGAGACTGTGCACACTCAAACTGCAGCTTGGGCCAGGCCCAACCAGGACACCTGGACCCAGGCCCTCCAACCCCCTCAGAGACTATGGCAAGGACTCCCTAGTGTGTCTGTAGAGTGACTGGGGACAGGGTCAGTCGGGGAGAGCTGGAGGCAGGGAGGGGACAGGAAAGACCCTCTGATTTGTGTCCCCAGCCACTTGGGCCCCATCATGGACCCAGATCCTGAACTGCATTTGGTCTTGCTCTGATCGGAGTGTTTGAGCTGGATTTCACGATGCCACCTGGCCTCCAAGAATTTATGGAGTCAGAGGTCCTGGGACAGAGTGCAGAGTCCTCTCTGCTTAGACTCCTCGGGACTGGACCGAGTCCCTGGGGCCTCTTCTCATCCTCCATCCCATAAGCAGAGACTGAAAGGGTGACCGGAGCCCGAGGAAGAGGGCCCCCACGGGGTCGAGATGAGGGGCAGGAGTGGCTAATGGCATTTTTAGAGGCAGCAGACTTTACGATTCTGTAGAGGGGACCCAGGATCTGTCCTGACATTACAGGTGTCAGAGGAAAGAAAGCCAGCGCTGGTTTGCTGCCATGAGACAGGAACCCCACACGATGGGAGTGCCTCCGGGGGGGCAGGCCTCGGTGGGCACTGGAGCCTGGGTCAGGGTCAGAGCCCCAGGTACTGCGGTGTCCACTGCTCTACAAGGTGGCCAGCTGTGACGCTGAGTCCACCTGGCCTGGGCCTGCTTCAGCGCCTGAGCCTCAGATGGCGTGCGGGGCGGGGTGGGGGGGTGGCCAGCTGCAGGTCCTGGCCATGCCAGGAGGCAGAGGCCCTTCACTGCCGGTCTGGCCACACCCTGGGCCCGTGGTCATGGAGTCCTCACTCTGGCAGTAAACGTCTTCTTCAGCCAAACGGCCGTACAGGAGAGAACCAGTTTTGTGTTTCATCTTGGGGCAGATTGAGTTACTGAGAAGTTCTGTCTGACTCCGACTGCAGCCTTGAACTTCTTGGTCCAGTTTGTTTGGCCTGCTGCCCTGGTGTCTCCTGGTAGCCTTAAAATCTGCGGCAGCATGAAGAAAAAAGAAATCATGCCATGTTCAGGAAAATGAATGGACTAGAGACCATCACACTGACAAATAAGTCAGACTTGGAAGGTCAAGGGTGGTCTGTGTTCTCTCCTCTGAGGAAGCTAGAGGACAGGGGGAAAGAGAGGTGGCGGTGGATCTCCTAAAAATCAAAGGGAGATCAGCAGAGGGAAGGGACCGAGGGGTGGGAGGCCGGGAGGGCGCGGAAGTGCAGGGGGGTGATACTGGCCAAAGGCTGTCGTCGTGTTTTGTGGGTGTGTGAGTGTGTAACAACAACCCCCATCGATGTGCGCAACTGTTAGACATCAATCAAAAAACGTGGGAAAAAATCTGTGCCAGAACCTGGAGCCTCACGGGAAGGTGTCACCCACCAGCAGAGCCAGGAGCGTCGGCTGGCCCGGAGCCAGTGCCACCACAGCCGGACTCTCCAAGCACCCAGCCCGTCGGCACCTCTCTGGGCCCTTCAGTCTTGCAGAGGGACCCTCACCATGTCTTAAACAGAAACGAAGGAGAAGGCCTCTCTCCGAGGGAGGACGGGAAAACCTAGTGGGGTGATTCTTGCTGCTGGAGAGTCACCCCTAGGTGTGGGTTTCCCAGCGAGGACCTGAGACAATGGCCTGCCTCCTGGTCCCTCTTCCCGGCAGTGGGAGGGGCGGCTGCACAATGGACAGGGTCAGGACCAGCCTGGAACTCCCCCGACACTGTGACTGAGTGGACTGTGACCACAGACGGGGAACAGTGTGGCCGGCCACGTCTAGGAGACCAGCTGGTTGCTTGACGAACCTTGTGTGCTGACTAGTTACACCCCATCCGAAGAATCGGTTAAAAAACAAAAAGGCAGAAATTCTGTTGGCTCAGAGGAGCAGAAGGGGACAGGTCAGGCTGTTCTGGAAACTGGCCACCAGAGACTCCACTGGACACCACCTGGTTCTGCCTCTTCTTCAGTAGCGCCTCATGGTGGCTTCTCAGGGCCACCACCAGCTGCCATCGCAGGTTCCCATCAAGCCCTCAGCCTGGGGCAGCTCCCCAGGGCAGGCTCTGAAGCAGGGTGCAGGGAGGAAGGGTCTTCCGCTGGAGTCCCAAGGTGGGGGGAGGGGAAGGAAGGAGCAGCCCCACAACTTGGATGAGGTGAACACAGACCCAGCAGCACCCCAACTTCTGAATGGAGCCCAGGGATACATCAGGCCACCCCACCGTGGGGTCAGCAGGCCACCACGAGGCCTCGTGGTCTACCTGCTCCGTCCTTGTGTCCACCTGGCTCCCTGCTCTGCCTGGTCAGGCCTGCCCCACCCTTTCTGGTTATAGTTCCAGGAATTACTTAGAATTCGCTTCCCCTTGAAGCCCTGGGTGGAAGGCCACTCCCTCTTCCTGCTCTTCAGGCCACCCTGAACACCCCTTGCCTGAGCTCCAGTCTGGCCTGGCCGCTCAAAGGTCTGCCCTGCCCAGCTGCACCTCCTTCCCTGCCACCGGAGCTGCCCGTCAGTTCCCGGCCTGTCCCGCCTCCCTGCCCGGGAGAGCTAATGTGCTCTAATCCCCTACTCCAGGACTCTCCTGGGGTCCCACAGAAGCTCCTGGGCTGCTTGCTCCAGGGCCTGTCCCACGTCAGCCTGAGCTCCGGCATCAGGCAGGTCACAGAGCCCATGAGCGACGCTCCTTGGCCTTGGCCGGCTCTGCCCAGGGCCAATCTGTGCCTGGCCCTTGGTGCTCCAGGCCTGCAGCTGGCTCCCCTGAGTGTGCATGCTGTTGGCTATCCAGCCCTGGATGGGCAGGGATCCCAGCGTAGGTTCCAGAGGGTGACCAATGCCAGACCTTGAGTCTAGCCTCATGTCCCGCGGTCAACGGGCCTCCCAGTGGGCCCTGGGACCACGCTGCTCCTGTTCAGTCAGGGAATGGTGCTGGCGGTTCCTGACCTCACTCTGGTGGCTTGGCCTCCTCTCCTCTTGCCTCTGGATCCAGCACTTTATCCCAGCATCTCTCTTCACCAGTAAGCCCCGGGCCCAGCCCTGCTCCTCTGGGCCCCTCTGCCTCTGCCTCTCCCACGAAGACGCCACTGTCCGAGTTCAGGCCCGGCCTGGGTGCTGCTCAGAGACCTGCTAGTCTGAATGTGCACCCCCACTTATCTCCCTTTTCAGCTCTGCCCAGTGCCCCTTGCCCCAGGTGGGGGACCAGAGTTGAGTTCCAGGGGTCCACTCCGATACCCAGTGAAGCCTCGTCACTTGCAGGAAGTGGTGACTCATCACTGAGCCTGGCAGCCAGGGCGGCTCCACTTCCCTGGGGCCTCAAGTGGGTGTGCTTCTGTGAGGCACGCAGGGACAGTGGAGGCCTGAGCGTGGCAGCGTGCCAGCAGGACGGTGTCCAAGGAACACCTAGTCATCGGGAGGACACCCTCAGCTATCGCACAGCTGGGAGGACGGTGGCAGGCCGGCTCCTGAAGGTGAGGCCTGAGTGAGCTGGCGTGGGAGCCTGGGCCACCTGTGGCCAGGTGAGAGATGTGGGTGGAGCCCCCTGGAGCAGCCGCCACCAGGCCACACACCCTTGGTTTTGCCATCCTAAGGGTCACACGTTGCCCTGCTCTTCCAATCTCCCCCGACGGGACCCCTGGTCCACCCGCACTGTGCCTCGGGCCGCACCATCTAGCACCACTTCTGCCTGGACCACTTCTGCCTGGGGGTGCTCTCTGCGGGGGGAAGGCTCTGCTCTGTGGTGCCTGCCCATTCCTATGGTGTAAATGTGCCACCATGGCCAGTTTCAAGTGACCAGGATGATGTCACTGAACACGGAGTACTTCCACCATAATGACGCAATACGTGCAGCCACCTCCAGGACAGGCAGTAGTGAATGTCGCCAAGTAAGTGTAAAGGGACAGGCCTGGGATATTGATTCTTTGTTTTTAATAGAACTCACTGAATCACAGGCCTCATAATTTAGGTTCTGGTCATGGCTGTATTTACAACCGGCTCACAGGACTCCTCTGAGAAGTGGCCCGACAGCAGTTCTTGCGCTGGCCCCAGACACCACTGCTCCCACCCAGGAGCCGGCGGAGGCCTGGTGGGCTGCGGCCTTGCTGCCAGAGCTCATGCGGTCAGGCCGCCTCTGCCCCCTTCCCTAGGTCGGCTGGTCTCAGAGCCTCGGCCTCCAGCTCACGTCCTTGGCCTGCTCCGTGCCAGGCTGACCTGTGGCCTCGGGCAGCCTCCTCCTCCATCTCCTCCGCAGCGTGAGCCCGGGACGGCCCTCCATGCGCTCCTTTCCCCGCCCCTGCCCCCTCTTGCTCGCCCCTGGTTCTGTCCCAGTCTCTCCCGACATCCGTGGAGTGGCTCTGGATCTGTTGGTCTCTCCGCCTGCCTTTTTCCCAGTGGTGCTGCTTCCTCCTGGAAGTCTGCCCGTCGCTTCCAGCAGGGTTTGTCCTCCCTAGAAGAGGACAGCAGCCGAGGGCCGTGCGACTGTGTCTCCACCTCGAAACACAGAGTGCCCCAGCGGACGGAGCTGCTCAGCTGGCGTAGAATGGGGAGGCCGCGGCAGCGAGTGAGGTGAGCTCGGAACCCCTCTGTGCCGCAGGTGTCCCAGCGACGCCCTTGGTCCCTCCAGCTGTCCCATGTCCATGTCTTTCCACACAGGCCCTGGCTGTGTGCTGAGAGGGCCCCCGGGAAGACAGCATGCGTGATGTCAGAGAGACTTGAGAAGAACTACCATGGAGGGGGTGAAGCCCCACGGGAGGAGACCCAAATCAGTGGCCACTACCAGACACGGGTACGACCCTGACTGTCCTCCGACCACAGAGGCAAACTGAGTCCAGACGGATCCAGCAGAAGAAACGAGCCCAACCACGGCTCACCGCACACTCGTAAAACTAATAAACTGTTTTGAGCCACTAAGTTTCAGAGGTGGTCTGTTAGGTGCAAAGACCCACAGCATCGCTCCAACCACATCTCACTGGGAGCCCCTGAGCCCCTCGAGGGGAAAGGAGGACAGTCAGGCACACAGGCCCAGCCCCAGCCACAGGCTGCGCTCCGGGGGCCTGGGAGGGTCCAGGAGGATCCCCGATCCTGCACTAGGGTGAGGGTGAGGGGCGAGGCATTCTCTGAGCATGATTTAAGGGGAGCAGAGCAAACTCATTAATCAAGGTAAATAATACTTTAATACAATATTTCAAAAATCAAATCAACACAATGGTCCATGTACAGCTGCATATTTTTGTAAAAAATATTTGTTTTTGTAAAAAATTATCAGTTTGAGGTCCAGGATTAGGGTTAGGTAAGCCAAATAGGGTTATACAAGTACAGGGTGAGCCTTGTTTTTTATTTAAAAAAAACTTTGATATTTTATAATTTTTTGCATTTGGTTTTGATTTTAAAAAAATTTGCATTACTGGGGGTTGAACCCAGGGCCTGTGTAGGCCAGGCAAGTGCATGACTACTGAGTTACACTTCCAGCCCTTTTCTAAAAATTTTTGGAGACAGCACCTTGCTAAGTTTCCCACAATGACCTGGAACTTGCAATTCTACCCCTGCCTTCCTGGTAGCTGAGGTTGCAGGTGTGCACCACCATGCCTGGATGTAGCTCCTCCCATCTGGGCTGGGTCCTTCCTTACCTGCTGTCAGACCCCAGGTATCTGACTGGCTTGCAGAAACTCTTCCTACTATTTTCTACCCTATCCTGATTTGAGCAGTTGTCAGGCAGTTATACCACACTCTGAATGAAGCAAATGAGATCAAGTGCTTCTCAGGAAAAAAATCGGAGGGAAAAAAGGAAAGAAAAAATTGAGCTGGGTACAGTGGCACATGCCTATGATCCCAGCGACTCTTCAGGAGGTTGATGCAGGAGGATCACAAGCTCGAGGACAGCCTGGGCAACTTAGCAAGACCTTTAAAATAAAATCAAAAAGGGTTGGAGAGGAAATGAGATGGTAGAACTCTTGCCTAGCACGTGCCAGGCAGGACCTGGGTTCAATCCCCAGGGTTGCAAAAAGGAGGGAGGAGGGGGAGGAGTACGGGGTAACCAGAGAGCTGGGCTTAGCTTCCAGGGCCAGAGGGGCCCACAGTTATTAGAGGTTCTAAGATTCTTCCCTTGGTAGGTCTCATGGGCAAATCTTAGGAGTCATGTGATTGCTCTCCAGATGATCTTTAAAGAACTCTCGGCTTATTGTGTATTTGGTATTTTCCCCTGTAGATTGGGTTCATGTCCAAGCTCAGCTAACTCTTTGGAGCCAGCAGATAGCTGAACTATTTATGAACAGGTCCTTGGTATTTTAAAAAGCACGTTTCCAGCCCGCAGCCTTGGAAGGCAGAGTGTGCCCGGGCGTGGCCCCCAGGCCGCGGTGAGAGGCCCAGTGGCTCCACTCCTTTCTCTTTAAAAGACCAGCTTTTCTTCTTCCCCCATGACCAGACATTTGCCAGTGAGATTTCTGCTCATCTGGAGGCGAGGGAGAGACAGCACTGGCTCAGACCTCAGACCGGGGAGACACGGCTGAAAGACCCGCCCCTGGGTGTCTGCTGCTCCCACACCAGGCAGGGAAAGGCCGTGCCAGGCAGCGCCTGAGGAATCCCAGGGGAGTGGACTGGTGGGCACGGGGAGCACCCTTGCTGCTGTTTATCTGTGACCATGGAGTGATTCCCTTCCGGGGCCTCTGCTCCCCCTGCCGCTTCTCAACCCTGGAGACCAGCACGCAGGTGGAGCCAGGGGTTCAGAGGCACCTGAGGCCCGGGGCTCCACAGCCTCCCTCCCGCAGAGTGCAGGAGGACGCACGCACTTCCAGAGAACCGAGATGCGGTGCTGGGCTGTGCGCACCAGAGTTCTAAGGTGCCTGCCGGAGCCACAGCCAAGAATGCTGAGTTCCAGGGTCCTGGCCCTAGATGGGCTTATGGGACTGTCATGGGAACCTGGTTCGTTCTTGCTCAAGGGACTTCTGCTGGCTTCTGCCTGCTCCTAAGGAGTCACAGGCCACTGGAAAACACAGGGATTGTCCTTTATTTCCAACCTGTGGGTCCCCTGAGATGTCTCCACTGAAGGCAGGAGACACCTGGGACATGGCCTGGACACTAACTTGCTTTCCCTCCCCACCGCCTTCTAAAACCTGGTCAGTTTCATGATTTTACAGTGTGGGTGACACCCAGGGTACTGTGCTGTGCTGGCTCTGAGGGTGAATGTCCCTCCTCTGTCCTAAGACTTGGGCCTGATTTACCCTCAACAAGAGCAGTGGTCATGGTCATTTTGCTGGTGGAGGTGGTATGTTGTGGTCTTTTTAAATCTTTTTTTTTTTTTTTTTTTGGTGCTGGGACTTGAACCCGGGGGTGTTACTACTGAGCTGTGTCCTCAGTCCTTTCATCTATTTATTTCTCATGTGATCCTCCTGCCTCAGCCTCCTAAGCTGCTGGGATTGCAGGAGTGTGCCTCATGCCTGGCCTTATTCATGATCTTAACACAGGGAGGGAAACACGGGGCATTAAACTGGCCGGTTTTCTAAAGCTTTTGAAAACTGTGTGCCGCCAGGTGCAGTGTCACACGCCTGTAATCTGTGACTCAGGAGGAGAAGGCAGGCGGACTGCAAGGCGGAGGCCAGCCCGGGCAACTTAGCAAGACCCTTCCTCAAAGAAATGAAATGAAATGAAAATAAACGGATAAAAAGGGCTGGGCTGGGGATATAGCTCAGTGGTGGCGCCCCCGAGTTCAATCCCTAGTACCACAAAAAATAAAATAGAAACCAAAAAACTAAGAACCCGGGTAGGAGCAGAGGGCTGCTCTGAAGCTGCCGGAGCATTCCACATCCTCTGTCTCAGGTGAAGACCCAAACAGAGTCCCCAGGCTGCTGCTGCGGCTGACACTGGCGTGAGAATGAGGTGCCTTACGATGAGGGCCTCGGCAGCTGGTCCCGGTGAGGACAGGGGCTTCCACAGGGCAGCCCTGGTCAGCAGTCTGCAGAGTCCCTCTGGCTGGCCGAGCTTTCGTGGGCTCAGCCTCTCCTCGGGAGCCAGGGAGATGGCAGGGCTCCCGGGTTTGGTCTCGAATTCTGCCCAGCTGGTGCTGGGGAGCTGGGGATGCTGGCTGGACCTGGGCCGAAGGTCTCCCGAGGGCAAAGGCCACGGCTCTCCTCCTGTGAAGGTGACCAGGAAATGTCCCCTTGCCGGGAGGGCAGTAGTAGGCTCCCCAGCCCTCCCCATGTGGCTCTCCTAGATGAGAAGGGCCCAGATGGTGGGCAGTCACGACCTTACTCCTGGCTGGCCTGGCGGGCGGGTCCCTCCCCAGCTCCCCAGTCTTTCAGTGTCTCGTTGACAACTGTCTCTTCACATCTGTCACCTGCAGCTGCTGGCTGGCAGAGAATGGGAAGCTGGCTGGTCCTCAGGCAACGGGACAGTGACACCCAGGGAGAGAAGCATCCTCACTTCCTGTAGGACTGGCTGCCTGGGGAAGAAGGGCCAGAGCAAGATGCCAGCGCCAAGTGATGCCTGCACAGAACCCCTCTGTGCCACACAATCCCTCTTTCAACCCGCTCATGTCAAACAGAATGAGAACTTTCCCTCCCGGGTCCCGACTCCTGGCCAGGGCACGGCCTCCCCCCACAGGAAGCAGGCCGCCTGGTGGGACCGCCCGGTTGGGTTGCCGTGAGCTCTGCTGGGTCCACTTCCCAAGAGCTGTGCACACGGCTCAGGCTGTGAGAGGCATCTGGGTGTGCGGCCAGGGCAGCCATCAGCTGCTGGGGTGCTACTGATGTGATGTTATTACCCGCGCTCTTCTGACCTGGTGTGGCCTGGAAACTGGCAGGGTCAGAGGCCTGACCACTGTCCTCTAGCCGAGCTTTCCCTGGGTCTCCTGCAGCTGCCCTGGGGCTGGGGAGAGGTAGCCTGGCCTGAACTGAGGCTTCCCTGAGTCTCCCCCAGGAACAGGGCCCGTGGCCTTGAAGCCTGCAGGTTCTCAGATGACCACCATGCCCAGGTCTGGCCAGGGAGAGCTGGGGACAGTCACAGAAGCGCCTGTCTCTGAGTGTGGCTTATTTCAGGCTGTTTGGGCTTCTTTGCTTTGTTCATTTTCCTCTGAAAAGGTCCAGCTTAGTTGGGGTGCAGAGGTGGTAGGGTGGGGAGCCAACTGGTTGAGGCTGGGAGGGTCGTCCTGACAGGGAGCAAAAGGGCAGCAAGGGAGGCCCCAGGACACAGTGGGGACCCTTGGACCCACCCACAACTGGCCCTCCTGGTGGCCCTGCTACCTGGCTTGTGAGGAGTCACCTGCTTCTATTTAAAAAAATTTCTTTTAGTTCTACATGGACACAACATCTTTGTTTATTTATTTCTATGTAGTGCTGAGGATCAAACCCGGTGACTTACATGTGGGAGGCAAGTGCTCTGCCACTGAGTCACAACCTCAGCCCCTCACCTGCTTCTATTTGACTGTGTCCCCCACTGGGACACAGCTGTTGGGCTGAGGCCTGGGTGGGAGTCTCCCAGCACAATATAAGCCTCGTTCCAGGGCCAGCCTCCTTCGCCAGGACAGGCCAGGTTGACCCTGCATGGGGGTTGGTCACTCTGAGCTACTGGCCAGGGCCCAGGCTGACTTACTGTGCAGGCCCCTTGAGGAGGAAGCTGTGGAGCCAGGGCGGCTGGCCTTCTGGGGGCCACACGAGGAGAACTGGGGGGTCAGGGCTGATGCCTTTGCCTTGGGCGAGTTCAGCTCGAGGGTCTCTGGAGTGTCGGGGGTCCTTGGCTTGCAGGTGAAAGTCGATGCAAACTCCCTAGGGAAAAACGTGCGGTTAGGAAGCGGGGAGGAGGGAGGCAGCTGCACCACTGAGCCCCAACAGGTGCCTAGGCATGGGGTGGGGAGGGTGGCACAGGACACCCACAGGCAAGAATCCCCGCCCTGTGGAGCTCACAGTCTAGGTGACAGGGAGATCATGAAAAGCAAACGCTAAGGGGGGTGAAGGTGGGAAGGGGACAGAGCCTCCGAGAGATGGATGGTGGGAAGGCATGTCGGCAGAACAGGGTCCCCAAAGATGTCTGAGTCCCAAATCATGTTCAATTGCATGACAAAGAGGAATTAAAGTTGAGGAGTGACCTCAGGGCTCCTAAATTTACAGGCTCGCTGGGGCTGCTAATTAGCCAGGTACCGTGCAGGAGGGAGATTGTCCCCCTTATCTAGGCAGGCCCAGGTGATCACAGGCTCCTCCCAGGAGAGAGAGGCAGGCGGCCCAACAATCAGGGAAAGAGATGGGCTGTGGAAGAAAGGCCCAGGGATGCACGGCCTTCAGAAAAACCTGGTCCTGGCCTGTAGGAACTGACCGCCCAGGGTGGACGGGGAGCTCAGAGACCAGAGGCAGAGAAATCCAGGAGTGCCCCAAATGCAGTGTGCTAGGGACCGGTGGCCAGAGCGTGTCTCCGTGGGCAGCAAGACAGAAGGATCCCACATCCCGAGGCAGTAGAAAGTGATCTGTATGCTGAATCACACAACAGTGGGCCTGGACTCACCGGAATGTCCCTGTAAAACTGTTAGCATGCCCAGTGTGAGGTCAGAAACAGTCGGGCATCTGTGGCTGCACAACATGCTTGGCTGACTATCTTAATGACTTTTTGTCAGAGAGGGCTGGGGATGCGTGTCAGGGTCACCTGGCAGGCCAGCGGCGGTTTTGACCAAGTTTTGACCAACATGGCTCCAGGGCAAGCTGGAGCCCACAAGGAGGGCCAAGGAGTACAGGTGGCCTTTAGAAACAGGGGACAGCAATGAACAGGCTGTCCCCCAGAAAGGAATGTATCTATTAACACCCCTTGAATCTGGTCCAGTGACTTCTGCCCTACGGAGCTGGAAGTTAATGCACTGGTGTCGCTGAGGTTTCTAAGTGTTGAAGTCTGCTTCAGCGGTAGAAGGAAGCTGATTTTAGATGGGGTGGCCAGGAAAGGTCTTGCTGAAAACAAATGACAGTGAACCCTCAATCCTGCGAGGCAGGCATCACACTTCATTTATAAGATGTACAAATTAAGAGTCCATAGCAGGTAGCTGAGACCAGGGGGACCTTGAAGCCAGCACTTTCCAGGTGCCCACAGGATCTAGCCTGCTGCAGCAGCCTCGCCGGACATGGTGGCCCTGTGTGGGCACTGGCTCCCTCCTCCCGCCAGCAGTGAGGTCTTGTGCTGCCTCCCAGCAGGGGTTGGAGGTATGGTCTCTCGGCCCGTCTTGGGCTCTCACCTTGACTTCCCGACTACCTGATGTGCTGATTTACTGACCATGTCTGTGAAGACTTGGAGCCCCCAGAAGTCCTTCAGGTGTGGTCACCACTCCATGAGCTTATGTGGGTGCCTCAGCGTGTGGGCGAGTCTATGCACAGAGGGCTGCTGGGCTGCTGAGGAGAGCCTTCCAGGCAGGACACAGAGGTGCGGGCAGGTTGCAGGGCTCCCACCCTGGGGGCAGGGACAGGTGTGCAGTACAGGCCGGGAGAGCGAGACCCAGGACTCCAGTGGAGCATGCTCAGGAGCCAAGCTCCCTGGAGTGGCCAGTGACCCTCAGGGCTGTCCTTCCACCCTCCAGCTGTGACTAGAAGTGAGCAAGTTCCCTGACACTTGGGCAGCCTCAGTTTCTCTCCTGTAAGATGTCTATGTGATGATTCAGTGATGCACCCTTGTCCCCAAGGCAAGTGCTACATAAAATAAGGGTTACTGTTCTGGGAGCTTCTTTTTTTTTTTTTTTAATATTTATTCCTGGGGCTGGGGATGTGGCTCAAGCGGTACCGCGCTCGCCTGGCATGCGTGCGGCCCGGGTTCCATCCTCAGCACCACATACAAAGATGTTGTGTCCGCCAAAAACTAAAAAATAAATATTAAAATTTTCTCTCTCTCTCTCTCTTAAAAAAAAAAAAGAAAAATGTTTATTAAAAAAATATTTATTCCTAAGTTTTAGGTGGACACAATATCTTTATTTTACATTTATGTGGTGCTGAGGATCGAACCCAGTGCCTCTAGCATGCTAGGCGAGCGCTCTACCATTGAGCCACAATCCCAGCCCTCTGGGAGCTTCTTTAGAGAAAACTGGAATTTCTATGGCATTTCTATATTTCTATGTGCTTTTCTCTTTGTATTGAGGATATATCACTTTAATAAGTAGAAAAACAATACTGACAATATCTAAAAAGTCTCTAAGTTCAAATTAGGAAAAGACTGGCATAAAAATGGTCCCTACTTTGGGCCAGAAGTCTTCAGGCCAGATTCAGGAGGACGTGGAGGACATAACTCTACTGCATTTTTTAAAAATTGCAAAATTAAGTCGAGTGCGGTGGCACACACCCATAACCCCAGCTGTTCGAGTCAAGGGCTGCGGCAGGAGGATTTGGGGTCTGAAGCCAGTCTAGACAACTTAGTGAGACTTTGTCTCAAGTTAAGTGAAAAGGGCTGGAGATGTGGCCCAGTGGCAGGGCACCCCTGGGTTCAACAAAACAGGAACAACTGAGACGCAAGTAAAAAACGACCTCTTCAGAACAGTGGCAGCTGCCACGCAGGGGTGAGGGTGGCCTAACACTGGGTGACCTGGACACGTCCTCCGCTGTGGTCTGGGGATAGGGAGGCCAGCCCCGGCCATCCTGGGAGCCATCCAGCACTGGGGGTTCAGGCCCAGGAGGGCTGACTGGATTCACATATGGCACCTTAAAGCCCATGAGCAGTGACATCAGGCAGTGGAGTCAGGGGTCAGCTGAGGGGAGGCAGTGAAGAGCCAGACAGAGAAGGGCTCAGAACCTATCACCCCCAGCCCCAGAGTGAGCAGGAAGGGCA
The DNA here is from genome assembly GCF_045843805.1 of Urocitellus parryii. NCBI lineage: Eukaryota > Metazoa > Chordata > Mammalia > Rodentia > Sciuridae > Urocitellus > Urocitellus parryii. The sequence continues at coordinate 276,235,227 of NC_135531.1, read as the reverse complement.
CTGCCCTTTTGGAGAGCAACGTAGCAAGGTGCCGAAAGCCTTGAGGGGTTGGCTACTCTTACATTTCAACTTGGCTGGACCACAGAGTCCAGATGTTGGGTCAAACACCATTCTGGATGTGTCCGTGAAATTGGTTTTTGGATAAGATTAAGATTTAAGCTGGGTGTGCGGTGGTGCACGCCTGTGATCCCAGCTACTTGGGAGAATTAGGCAGAAGGATTGCAAATTCAAGGCCTGTCTGGACAACTTACTGAGATTCTGCCTCAAAATAAATTTTTTTAACAAGGGCTGGGGATGTGGCTCAGTGACAGAGTGTTTGCCTAGATGTGAGAGACCCTGGGTTCAATCCCCAGCACCACACACAACTAAAGCAAAATGAACATTTTTTTTTTTTAGTTGTCAATGGACCTTTATTTTATTTATTTTTATGGGGTACTGAGGATCAAACCCAGAGCCTCACACATGCTAGGCAGGTGCTCTACCACTGAGCCACAACCCCAGCCCCCAAATCAACATTTCAGTGGAAGACTTCAAATAAAGCAGATCACCCTCCAGAATATGACTGGGCTTCATCTGTTGAAGGGCTGATTAGAAAAAGATGCACCTTCCCAGAGTGGGAAGGAACTCAGCTAGCACCTCTTCCCCTAATCTCTGGCCTGCTGGTCTACCCCGTCATATTTTTGGACTTACCCAGCCCCTCAGTAACATGAACCAATTTCTTCAAATTCATCTCTCCTCTGCACAGACTGTTCACACCTCAACAGCCACACTCCACTGCCCTGTGCCCTAGGACACAACCCTGGCCAGCTCAGGGAAGGAGTATCCTCGGACAGGGGCTCCCTCTGGCTGGCTCCTCCCAGTGGCGTATGCTGTAGCCCTCCTGCTGCAGGAGGTGGCCATGTTGACAAGGAGCTGGCCAACTGTCACTGACCTCTGCAGAGAAGAGGGGAAGGTCACTGTTGGCAGGATGGACTCCACGGCCCCACCCCAGCATGCTGAGGTAGCCAGAGCCAGGAAATAGTACTAGCCTGGCAGAGAAGGCCAGCAGGGCAGAGCGGGGAAAGTAGTTGGAAAGGAAGTCCGGGACGGTGACCACCTATGACAGAGAAGGCGATTGCTGCAGGAACACACAGCACCCGGTGCCGGAAGTCAAGTTTTGCTCTCTGTGTCAACCGGAAGGTGCCCTAGAGATAGCCGTCAGAGCCGTGGCGGCCTGCACGGGCAGCTGGTCAACAGGCACCTTGTCAGGAGGAGCAGTAATGGCCGGCAGACTTCATCTGTGCTTGGTCTGGAACGCTGCTGAGTCACACCAGGCCACTGAGCGTCCCCGCAGAGTGTGGGGGCACCATCACCCGTGGGTGCCACACACAGACTGGGGCACTCAGGGCCCATGTGGTCTCTGCTCCTGCCTCCCTCCATGGCCTCCCTCCATCCGGTTACAACAAAGCCAGAGTGTGGCCGAGCTGGGGGCCAACAGGAGTGGACGAGAACACGCCGGACGAGGGCAGAGGCCCCAAGCTCAGCAGCCGTGCCCAGGGCGCGGGAACAGGGCTGTCCTCCACCTGCCCAGTTGCCTGCTTCCTAAGGGTGGCTCTTCCAGCTGGATGGACTCTACCTGTCCCGAGCTGCCATACTTCCCTAGGGGTCACAGGAGAGGGGAACAACCTGTACAAAAGTAAAGCTCTTTCTCCTTAAAAGTTTTGGATTTCAGCCGGGCGCAGTGGCACCAGCCTCAGCAACTTAAGAGGCCCTAAGCAACTCAGTGAGACTCCCTGTCTCAATAAATACAAAAACAGGGCTGGGGAGTGGCTCAGTGGTCAAGCGCCCCTGAGTTCAATCCCCGGTACCCAAAATAAATAAATAAATGAATGAAGTTTTGGACTTCATTACGGACACTGAGGAAGTTCAAGTGGTTGTCGAATGATCCAAAAGGAAGCAAGAATCACTTTAAGAGCCTTACAGGAATAAGAGCTGACAGGAATAAGATGCTACATGGAGACTGAATCAAAAACTGAAAAATGAGAAAAATTTCTTCAGAAAATATTTAGTGGGCCTTTGGAGAGTCCACAGCAATCAGCCTCTCTCTGGTGTGGATATTTCAATGGGCTTGGATGTAGCCTCCCTAATTTGTTGCAGTAAACCTTCTTATCTCCAAAGAATGTTGAACTCTACACCCCACCCCGTCAATACCTGTGTTTTCCTTCCCTCTACTCTTTTTTTTAATAAAAGCCTCAGTCCTTCCTCAAAAAAAAAAAAAAAAGTTTGGATTTCAGATAGTTTTGGATTTAGGAACATTTGCATATGTATATGAAGTATCTTGGGGAGGACCTAAGTATAAACACTGACTTCATTCATGTTTATATATACACCTTATACACACAGCCTGAAGGCAATTTTATGTAGTTTTTAAAAAAATATTTATGTGCAGGAAATAGTTTCCTGGTGTGGAATTTTCCACTTTTGGCATTAGTGCTCAAAACATTTCAGATTTTGGACTTTCTGATTGCGGATTTCAACTTTCCCGTCCTGTCCGAGGCAGGACAGAACCCTGGCGGTGTTGGCTTGGAGAGGAGAGCTCTGTCTGAGGAGTCCGCTCCCTCGCCTGTCCCCAGGTCATGTGGCAAATGCCTTCTGTCCAGCTGGGGCTGCTCTCTGGGAGTCACAGGGCTCCCTCGGGACCACACCAAGCTGTGGTGGGGGGACAACAGGGAGTGGGAGAGCAAGTCTTTCTCCCTTTTTCTCTGGCCTGTGTTCTGACAGCGGGGTGTGGGGACACAGAGGTAGTCAACTGTGTGTGACTGACGACTGTCTCAGAGGACAACGGAGCTGGCTGGGGGCCACGTGTCAAAGCAGTGAGCTCTGTGCCCGTGGCCGGGGACTGCACGGCTGGGAGCCTGTGGCCTGGGGTGTGACCGACTTGGGGTCACGCAGGAGCCAGGGTGTCCGAGACCCGAGGGGGCTGAAGTCCCCCAGCCAAGAGGGGGTGGGCAGGCAGAGAGTGTTCCAGACAGTGTGGGGACAGGGGATGGGACGCGCTCTCCTTTTCACTCTCTCCCTCCTCGTGAAGAGCCCCTGGAGTCAGAGGACTGGACACCATGGCTTGACCACGAGGGGCCCTGTGCCCAGCCGGGACCCTGCTGAGCGTAGTGAGGGGTTGCTTCCAGGAAGTGGGCCTCAGGCGCCTGCCCATCATGGAAACAGTTATCCCCCAGCGTGAGCTTCACAAAGGAGGAAGGAAGGAGAACGGACCCCAGGTCTGGAGCGCTGCTTTCTGAGTCTCACAGGAGGATCTGCCTGGCCCTGGGCCTGGCCTTGGAATCTCATTCTGAACCTCCTCCCCGTTTCAAGAGGGGACCGAGGGCCAAGAGCCCCTGACCTGGCAGACAAGCTCTCCTTCAGTCACTCAGACAGGGAAGGGGCCAGGTAGGGGGCCTGCAGCCATTGGCCCGGAGGTGGCCAGATGCTGGGACCCAGCCCCCCGCCCCTGGCCTCTGGCTCGTCCTGCCACCTTTTACAGCTGTGCTCCTTAGGGGCTGACCCCTGTGGTACCTCCACCGTCTCCGGGAAAGTGGATGAAGAGGTGCTGCTGATGGGGGCTCAGCACTGTGGCCCTTCTCCTGCCCGCCTCCTCCCCCTCCCCCTTTCTCTGACCTTCTCCACAGTGGGTGCAGGCTTTGGTCCTCCCACCCGCTCTGGACGGCGGTGTGCCGGGGGCCTCTAGAGCTGGGGGGCTCCTGTTTCTGCAGACAGGGGAGGGAGGGCTGGCTGGCTTCCTGGAGGGAGGCACAGCGACAGGGACCGGGTCCTGCTCCCCACAGACACAGGATGGACGCCTTCACGGAAGGCCTGGGCCGGCTGCCCCACCACGTCCCTTGAGGCAGAGACTCTGAGGGTGTGTAGGCCACCATATGCGCTAGCCCCGTATTTTGGTGCCCCAAGGATGAATTCTCCATCTTGAAGTCACTCTGCTGGCGGGGTGCCCATGGCCAGGAGGACATGGAATGGGCAGCAGGTGACTGGGGGCTTGGGACAGGCTGGTCTGAGACTGGGCTGCGCCCTCTCCCTGAGCAGGTTTCCTCAGGTCAGCATAGGGACGGGCGGGACCACCGGACCGGCCTCTGAACCAGAGGAAGAGAAAACCATTTCCCCATTGGGCCTGCTCTGTCCTCGCCCCCCGCCGCGCCAGCGTCTTCAAAAGTGAAAGGCAAAGATAGGATGCTGCCCCCAGGTCGCCCCGAATCACACGTCCCCGGAACAGGTTCGCCCAGTGGTTCCTGAAACTGGTCTCTGGGGCATGTCCATGAGGGTTGCCCCTTGGCACTGATGTGGCCTAGGGTCACCAGGCATGGTGGCGGCATCCCATGGGTGCCCCGTCTCTGTTTCAGGACCTGGGAGAAAGCTCCCTGGCTCCTGTTGTCTGAGGCCAGGTCCCCAGGCCTGGTGGGCGCTGTCTGTCCTGGGTCCTCCTCCAGGAGCCAGGTGACTGATGAGACCAGGCCCATGACACCCCATGCCCCTACCTGACGCGCTCTCTGCTGCCAGGGTCCTGGGACACATCCTTCAGCCAGCTGTGGGCCGCTGTGGGGAACAGGGGAGGCTCCTCCTGAGGTCCAGCGGGCAGCTGCCCTCCTGCACTGTCGTCCGTGGCTGCTGGGGAGGAGACAGAGCTCAGTCACACCTGCCCTGGCCTCTCTGCAGTGCTCTTTCCTGGCTGGGCTGCAAAGCCATGGCGGGCGCACCCCCAGGCCAGGCCCTCAGCTCCCAGAGCCAGAGATGGGACACCTGGGAGTTTGGGTCAGAGGGGTGCAGGAGGCTCCCCGGTTCTTCTCCCCCCCCAGGGGAAAGCTGTCGAACACAGAGTTGTCTCCCCACGTCCCCACTGCATGGCTCCCTGAGGAGCTCGGAAGCACGTTTGCTTCTCTGAAACTCAAGTGTCACTGGCCTCCTGGGTTTTGATGTTCTAAACCTGGCAATCCCAGAGGTGGACACTCCTTACCACCCTCCCTGAGGTGCCTGAAGCCCTCAGTGCCCCCATGGGTGCCAGCAAGGGCCCAGGTCCAGGGTCCTGGCCACTAGGCCACGTAGGAGACTTGCACGGGGAGCAGATGGAGAAGTCCCGTGCTGCAGGGCCTGACCTGGACCCTCGTGGAGGACACTGTCTTGCTCTTTGTGCAGCAGGGAAGGAAGTCCTAACACAGAACACTGTGTTTGGGACAAGTGCTGTCAGAACAGTGGCAGGTACATTTCCTTGCCCCTTTGACAAGAAGTTACTCCCCGGTTGGTACAGGGTCGAGCTACGTGGCAGTTTCTGGACTCTTGGTGTCTTGACTTCCAGAAGATGGTATGTTTGTGCCCCCTCTGGCCCATGCTGACCGTCGTATGCAAACTGGCACACGCCCACTATGAGAGCTATTTTTGCTGCGCAATAAAGCAGATGCTGTTCTCTGAAACCATCTTTGGGGGTTTTCTCGGCGCCCTCCAGCTCCCCACAGTCGATACTGGAGGGATAAGCCCCCCAGCAACCCTGGGGTTGGGCCTGTTTCTATATTTCACCCACCATGCACCTCTTCTTCCCCAGCCCCACCCCTCTTCTCTTTAAGTCCTACAGCCAAAGGGGTCCTGTCACTTTGGAATGATCCTGTGACAGGGTCTGAATCTGTAGTTAGTTGTGTCTCCTTTTTTTTCTTCTTCAGTACTGAAGATCGAACACAGGGCTTTTTACCACCAAGATACATTCCCAGCTCTTTGTATTTCTTATTTTAAGACAGGATCTCACTAAGTTGCTAAGGCTGACCTCTAACATGTGATCCTCCTGCTTCAGCCTCCCAAGACGCCAAGATGACAGGCATGTGCCACTGCACCAGGCATCCCTGCTCCTTAATCCAAGTTTCTCTTGGCTCTTCCATTTAGAAAACACCTCAGCTCTATCCTGAGCATAAAGGAATATTCCCTGCAGGTTTCCCTGGACCCAGAGCAAGGTCTTTGGCTTCCAGATAATTTTATTTTGACTTAAACAAAAAACTCACTTTTGCCAGGTGTGGTGGCACACTCCTGTAATCTTAGCCACTCGGGAGGTTAAGGCAGGAGGATCAAGTTGGAGGCCATCCTCAGCAATTTAGCCAGATATTCTCGGTAAGTCTCAGGAGATGGGAAAGAACATTCCTCAGGCCACTGGCTTGTACGATTCCAAGCCGACTCCCTGGTTTTTCCCTTGGGAAGGATTTCCTTTGGGCCCTCTATGAGGCTGAGCCATTTGCTTAAAAGGAAAGGTCCATCTTGGCCCGTGTGGAACCGATCAAGCCCCCTGCGGGGCCCACTCGCTGCGCTCAAGGGCTGCTCCTCCACCTGGCGTCGAGGGTCCTACAGAACAACTCCACGTGCAGACCCTGGAGGGATCCCGGAGGCTCTGTAGGTGGGGCCTGCTTCCCAGGGCAGCAGGGACACCGGGGGAGTAGCCACGCGGGCTAGCTGTGTCTGGGGACAAAGTGAGAGGACAGATGTGGGGGGAAGGGCTGGAGAACAGGCCTGTGTGGCTCAGCGTTCAAAGGACGTCAGCTCAGGAGGACGGGCCCTGCAGCCCTGCCCTGCTCATCAGCCATGGCACCTTGTCCAGGAGCCCAGACGTGGCCTCACTCCCGGCTCAGCACAGCCTCACAGGCACAGACACCGAGGCCGGTTGCCATCCCTCCCTCAGGCCCAGGCTGGTGACAGCCGCAAGAGATGAGGAAGGAGACCAGCAGAACAACCGGCCTCAGTCCTCCCAGGGGTGAGGGTTGGGCAGTAGATGGGTTGGTCTGAACACGCGTAGAGGAAGGGCAAGTGGACCCCAGGGACAGAGCCACCGCCTGGAGGGACAGCCTGGAGGTGGGCTGCTCCAGGGGAGGACTTCCACCGAGTGGAGGGTTGGTAAGGAGAACCCGGGTGCAGGCCTGAGGTCGGGAGCAGGCTCGGCAGGCCCAGGCGAGAGCAGGGAACGTTCCCGGTCCCAGGCAGGGGACAGACAGGGCTGAGGCTGAGTGTCACGGGGCCCATGGAAGTGGGAGAGCTGGTGGGCTGGGGGCAGGCTGGGCGCTGGCTGGGTGCCCACCAGACTGGGCAAATAGGGGCAGGCGCAAGGAGGGGCACGGGGAAGACGGACTCAGCATCCTGCTGGCTGCTCCTGCCAGAAAGATTTGGGGAGATCAGCTGCTCCCTCCTCAGGCCCAGACTCTGGGAACTGCATGTAACCTCAGGGCTGCGTCCCCTGGTGGGTGCCCACCATGTTCATGGGAGGAATTAGGATCTGTCAGGGTCCCATCTTTGTCAGGGCTGAAATCAACTACAGTTGAAAATAACAGTATTGTGAACGCCGTGGCACCAGCAAAAGCCACACTCAGACATTTCTGTGCATGACGTGCTCACAGGCCTCCACCCTCAGGTGGCAGCACAGTAAATCTCTAGCAACTGCCTGGCATGCATGAGGCCCTGAATTTGACCCCCTGCACTGCAAAACAAAAATGAAACCATCATATTTATAATTAAGACTCACAGGGAGCCGGGTGGTCCTGAGAAGCTGTCACCCTGAATGAAGCACTCTCAGCTCCACGGCATTCGATCCAACTGGCCAGCATCCTAAGATGACCTAAGACCTCCACCCTGGCAGCAGAGGCCTCTGGATGAGTCACTGAGCTGATTCCTTTATGAAGGCGCGTTAACAGTCACCGTAACTGACGCTCTAGGTCGGAGCTCTAGACCTAGAGCTCTAGGTCGGAGCTCTAGGTCAGAAACTGCTCATAAGCAAGAGTCTCTGCCGGGCACGGTGTGCACACCTGTGACCCCAGCTACTGGGGAGGCTGAGGCAGGAGGACCGAAAGGCCAGCCTGGGCAACTTATCAAGACCTTGTCTCAAACTCTAAGAAGGGCTGGAGTGTAGCTCAGTGGTACAGCCCTTGTCTAGCATGCGAGAGGCCCTGGGGTCAATCCCCAGGACTGGGAAAAAAAAAAAAAAAGAGAGAGAGAGAGAGAGAAACCAAGAAATCAATCCCTCAAAGTCCCTCCAAATGGCCCTGCTATCTTCGGCCTCACAAAGCAGCCCGTCACTATGACCCTGGCCAGAGCCTCTGGGTCCAGCTCTAAGCAGATCCTCCAAGTCCTCAGATGTTCCTCATCCTGGGCTCTGACCCGCTCCTCTGTTGTTTTCCTATTTGAATGGAAATTAGAGTCTTATCTGGACTGCCCACAGTCTTTTTAATTTCCTCTCGAAAATTAAAAAAAATACTTTGTACATTTCTCATTCAAAATACTTATTTTTTTGGCATCCAAAAAATACTTTTGTCCCCCATCAGTCTCTGGTTAACCCAACTGGAGGCTTCGAAGCCCATTTGGGTCCCAGGGTGGTTTGGCTGCCGGGTGCCCTGACTCGGCGCAGCTTCCCGAACAGGGCGGCCCATCTGGGCACCAGAGCTGAGGCACCGAGACCTTGGCCATGGATCTACATTGCTACGGTTTGATGTGGGTTGAGTGGGTCCCCCAGGGGTTCACAGGCTGGAAGCTCAGGCCCCCATGTGGTAATGTGGAGGTGGTGGGCCCACGAGAGGTGGGGTCTAGGGCAAGGTCAGGGGGCACTACCCTGACCTGAGGGTTTAAAGTAGTTCTCATGGGATCCACTTGATTCCACCTGGTGTGGGTTTTAAAAAGAGCAAGACTGGCCCTTCCCAGCCTCTGCTTCCTGTCCTGCCATATGATCTCTCCCTCTTGAGTGCCCTACCATGATGTCACCTACCCTGTTGACCCAGCCACCGGGGCCCCACCCGAGGCTGAACCAATGGGGCCACCTGATCTTGGACTTTCAGCCTCCCAAACTTAGTTAAGTAGACCTCTCCTAACATGTGCAGCCTCAGGGGTCCTGCTACAGCAGCGGGAGTTGGTTAAGGCAGACAAGTGTTCTGAGATCCTGACTCCAAAATCTCAACATGAAACCTCAGTTCTCCCGGTCAGACACCTTCCTCCAGGAGCCTCCCGATGTGGGTGACAGATACTGTACTCCAGGAAGGGGAGCTGGAGGATCAGCCGCCTCAGGGCTGGCTGTGTGATCCCAGGTCCCCAGCCCGCAGGCCCTGGGGCTGTGGCTAGGTCAGAGGGCTTTCCAGGAGCAGGCCTGCACCTGCGACTCCCACTGTTGCTTCATGGGGATTCTAGATGTCACCAGGCCCAGAACAGCAGTGTTCTTACATGAAGAAGTTGTGTGGCACTCAGGGACACCAGGCTTGGCCTCCTTGCAGATGGCCAGGTGAGCGGTGAACAGGGCCTGCAGGCTGCCATTTCTGGCCTGTTGGCCACTCTGCGGAGAAACCAGATGCTCTTCCATCCTGCAGAAAAACATGAATAAAAGCAATAAATACAGATAGCTGGGGGGCACTGGCTGCTGGCCACTCGTACGTAGCATCATAAACAAATCCAGGTGGTGGCCGGGCCTGAAATTCTTTTGTTACATTGATATTTTTATTTTTATTTTATTTTTATTTTTTTTAAATATTTATTTATTTATTTAGTTTTCGGCGGACACAACATCTTTGTTTGTATGTGGTGCTGAGGATCGAACCCGGGCCGCACGCATGCCAGGCGAGCGCGCTACCGCTTGAGCCACATCCCCAGCCCCACATTGATATTTTTAAAACCCTTCTGAGGGTGTTGGCGGAAACCAGGAAGTCCTGTGCAGAGTGACCTTACCTCGCTCCTGTTGGCCCTGCTGGGAGCTGCTAGTGCTACAAGGTGTGGTACGTTTCTAACACGTAAATATGTCTTATGGCTTTGGGTGACACAGGCCCGTGACAGTTCAACTAAAGAGCTTAAGGCACAAATCTGTTTCTTCTCCAAGGACGCAGCAGATGCAGGAAAGAATGAACCCAATTAGAGAAGCAATGACCGCCGTCACGTCAGCCGAGAGCAGTGGCAGGCAAGAGCAGAACCGGGGACAGCCTGCTTCCCTCCACCACCACCTGAACGACGCGGCAGGGTGGCCCCTGAGCTGACGTCTGCACCCAGAGCAGGGGAGATGGCTGTCTGCTCCGCCAGACGTGCGTGACGGGCACCTCACCGTGCCAGGCCCAGTCAGTAAGAGGCGAAGGCTGGAGTGAGCTCTCAGAGGGCAGGCTCCTGGTGGTCCTCCTCGGGACCCTGGAGGGCTCTCCACGTGCCTCAGTAACAGAGCACGTGCTCCACCAAGGAGGAGACCGAAGCCACCACTCAACAAGGGCCTGGTGGGGACACTTGGTGACAAGCCTGTGCCTGCCCAGGGCTGGACTCTGGAGCGGCTTTCTTAGATGTCCAGTCTTTAAGGCTAGACCCGAGAGCGACACAAGGAGACACAGCAGCAGCCCAAGGGGTGGGGAGGGCTGCTCTGCTGTGTCCAACTCAGAACTGGGGGTTCCTGGGGTCCATAAGGGGAACGTCATCTAGCAGGGGGAGCACTGAGCAAGGTGACCTGCTGCCTTGTCACAGAAAGATTTAAGGCACCACAAGAAAAATGTTGGCTGCCTCTCCCCCCAGAAAGGCCTTATAAGATGGCAGTGGGGTGAGGGGTCCCCTGGGGAGCTTTGAGGCTGGGGTGGTGGTGGAGAAGACCCTGCAGCCCCGGCCAGGACAGGCAGACTTGGTCCTTAGCACCTATAAAGCCACCCCTGGTCATGGTCCTGGGAGAAGTGCCTGGAGCCCCTGAGGCAGGGGGGAGAACTATGGCTCAGGGGGAGGCCAGTGTGGGGCAGAGAGCCGGGCAGGAGGGAAGGGCCCGGCCTCAGCTGCACTGTCCCCGGGTCCACGCCATTCCCTGAGGCGGGGGGCGCAGAGATGGCCATGTTGCTCTAGGAAATGCTGAATGGGCGTGCTGGGGACACAAATAGCAAGTCCAGGCTGGATCTGGGCGCCATCGGTGTGTGGTGGGTATCGGGGAACAGGCAGGAGGGAATGAAGGCCTCGGGAGGAGGGGGTGAGAGGCAGAGGGCCAGCCCGCAGGGCAGGGGGCAGTGGCCACTGTGAGAGCACATGGGGCCCGGAGGATCCTCAGGTGGGGGACTGTTGGGTCACCTGGCGGTAATTCCTTGCAGACGTCACTGTCCCACCTCCCAGGGCTGTGAACAGGGAAGGGTCAGGACGAACCAGAGAAGGCCTGAGGGTGAGGGAAGTGGCCACTGAAGCACGTTGACAGGTCTAAGCAACAAGTAGGAGGGAGCAGGAGGCAGAGCCAAAGAGGCGTTGGGGGGTTAGGCCTGCTGGGGGTGCTCCAGCACCAGGAGGCCAGGCTGAGGCTGGGCTGAGAGAGGCAGAGAGCCAGTACAGCGTGGGCCAAAGTGCCAGTGTTTACTTACAACCTCTGCTCGATAAGAAGTGCTCATCAGGAACTATCAGATCAGCAGGTGTAACGTGCAGAATGCCCTGGCGTCCCCACGCCTAAACACACTGCTTAACATTTGGTATACAGTCAATCTCCTTAAAAAAATGCAACTAAGTTGGGAGCCATGGTGCATGACTGTAATCCCAGGCACTCAGGAGGCTGAGGCAGGAGGATCCCAAGTTCCAGGCCAGCTTGGAGAACTTAGTGAGATGCTGACTCAAAATAAAATTTAGAAAGGGCAGGGGATGTGGCTCAGGGGTAGAGTGCTTGCCTAGCATGTGTGAGGCCCTGGGCTCCATTCTCAGTACTGAAACAAAACAAAACAAAACAAAACAAAAAAAAAGCAAATACATACAGAATACTAAGCTGGGATCACTATAAATGGCCCGCATGACTATTTCCCACCTTTTCCATTCAGCAACATATTGTCTCTTCATTTCTAATACTGTCTTGTCTGGAAATAATTTGCATAATCAGCCTCCTATTTTGGCATGTAGATTATTTCTGATTTTCTAAGTCATACTTCAATAAAGACCATTGTTTTTACTTATGAACATCTGATTACTTCTCAGCATCTAATTAGAGAAGTGGAATTAGTGATTTCTAAAGCACTAGTGTCTTGATATTATCAGAACGAAGATTCCAGATCTACCCCCACTCCTGGCAACATTGGGTGCTGGTTGGACCCTCACACAGACTTCCTGGAGGTGAGTTCGAGACACGGAGAAGCTAAGAATCCTGCCCCCAGCACTCTGAGGCCCTCCTGGGTCTCCCACAGACTAGACTCTCCATCTCCTTCCTTACCAGGCGGTGTGCCGTGTGTGCCTCTGAGGGCAGAAATCCCATCTCATTTGTCTTTGGGTCTCCAGTACTGAGCACTCCGTCCACCAGAGGTGACGAAGATGTCTGTGGAATCAACCAGATGGAGGGAGCTGGGGATCGTCACGACTTAGTTACAGGCAGGGCCATTGATTAGAAGGTGCTCTCATGACTGGGCAGGTGCACCCCAGCCAAACACCTCCATGGGCAATGCTCCGTGGGGAAGCACATTGCTCATAGGCTAAAATTGATACTTAGTAATTCCACATATTTACAGGGCACAAGCTACATTTCAATACATGCAGACAGTGAAACAAGTCCAACAGGGAAGTTGGCAGATCACCTCATTCTAAGGATAAAGAAGCACATTGAAAGTCTGCAACCTTCTTCCAAATAGTTTGGCAAAAAAAAAAAAAAAAAAAAAAATTCAAAAGAGTATAGGTGTGTAAATTATGGATCACACACAGAGAAAACAAGCGAGGGAGCCAGCAATTATGAACTGAAAGTTCTTCACCGTAATAATATTTCAAACTTGTCTATAGGTTAAAAGATACTGGTTATATGTTGGAGAGAGAAAAGGGCATACTACTAGTCTGCATATCAGTAATCAAAAATAAAAACCTAGAAATAGAAGCACATGGTGACTAATTTTGAAATCTAATCAGACAGATCTCAGAGCACTGGTCTGGCATAGGCTTTGACATATTTACAGGGCAAACCCCAGATGGGCAACAGAACTTGGCAAGAGCTGGTGCTGGGGACACCAGTGTCCCCAGTAGCTGTGGCAAAGAGCTCACCAGGGCAGGCATTTCCACATTTCACTTGTTGCTACATCCCCAGGGGCTGACTGCTTCTTACACAATTACCATGGACTACCACTGGAAAGAGCGGAACTTCCCAGCCCCACGGGGGCAGCTGGGTGAAACGTGGCACAGTTACGGTGGCCACCGTCAGGCCATGGACACGGGGGGTTTGCTGGCTCTCTGAACCCTCAGCCCCCTCCATGTGCTCCTCTGCAGTGTTCTCTAGACAGGGAAAGAGGCCGCCCCCCACAGAAGGAGACTGTGTCCTGCCCACTGAACTGCCCATCTCGGGGCTCCCCGAAAGCCACAGGGGAGGGGCCCCAGGCCCTCCAGGGAGGCCGCTGGCTCTGAGGAGGAGCCCGACATTTTATTTCTGTCCAGGGAGGGACTCCGGCAGTTCCTGCTCCACTGGTTTTTTGCTGGGCTGGGGATGGAGCTCGGGCCTCAGGCGTGCCTGGCACCTCTGCCACTGAGCTCTGCCCAGTCCATACCGCTGCTTGAACAAGGTCATCTTAGAGAGACCTGGAGTCCTCAACTGTGACAGAGGCCACAAAAACAACAACATAAGCCTGTCCACGTGGCCCCACATTCCTTCTGGCTCTGTCCTCTGAAATGACCCTGGCCAACACTCATCTTCGGAAGTGGCCCTGGAGATACTATAACCAGCCCCCCACTTCTCTTTCTGGAGGGAGAAACCTGGGTGTAGGGAGGAGGGGGTCTCAACCTCTTTCTTTCCAAAACCCCTCACAAGATAAATGATAAAGAGAGAAAGGATTTCCAGTATGAATGCTTTATTTTGCATTTTTAAATATACACATCTTATACGTCAGTTAATCAAAGTGAAGCTTAAGAACATAAACTCCCGCCTCCTTTAGCCTGGACTTACACTGGGCACCCGGTCCTGTGGCCACTGGGGGTGACAGGCCGGCGCAGGGGCTCATCCCCACTCCACTGCACGCTGGCCAGCCCCCTCCGCCGTGCCTTTCCGGTGTTGGTCATGATCTGGTGGAAGAAGAGGAAACATGGCTGGAGACAGCACTCCTTGAGCGCCGACCTGAAGCAGAACTCACCACCTGGAATCAGTCAATCTCCAGTAATCAGGTCACAGGTTACTCAGGTAAGCGGAAAATTTTTGGGAAAAGTCCTTTTAGGTTTGCACACGATAGCACTCAGCAGAACAATGTTTTTTAAAAATCCAAACATAGGAAGAGGAAGAAAACAGTTGACTACAGCAATTTATCACATCTCTGCAAAGTAATGGTCTTCGGAAAGTGAGAAGGCCAGATTTGACTTCACAAAAAATTAACTTATCCATGTGTGTAGTATATTAAAAATGAGCCAGTCAATAGGCGAACGAGCAACCCAGAGAAATATTTGCAGCAAATTCACTAACAAAAAGGTTAACATCTTCATTATGTAAGGAACTCCTACAAATTAGTAAACACTAAACAATTGGGCAAAGAATTCACACAGCTGAGTCACAACATAGGAAAGTCACCAGTAAAATCAAATAATGACCAACTTTAGAATAATTAGAAACTACAGCTTGACCAAAAAGATATCACCCTTCAACTCTGTGTGTGAATGACAGATAATTTGCAACACCAGACCACTGCAATTTTGAGACAGCTCTTTTGGAAAGCAATTGGCCTTTGATATCAAGAGTCATAAAAATGTTCCTATCTTTAGGTGTAGATTCTAGTGAAAGAGTTCAAAATATGAAAAATATTAAATAAACATAATTTTTCATTTTAAAATTATTGGAGTACAACTAGAATGATCTAAGAAAAGGGCAATAATTAAGTAAAATATGGCATATTCATTTGACATATGGCCATTTACACTGATAAAGAACAGGTTATAAGGAAAAATGTTCACTTAAATATTAAATAAGGGGCTGGGGATGTGGCTCAGCGGTAGCGCGCTCGCCTGGCGTGCGTGCGGCCCGGGTTCGATCCTCAGCACCACATACCAACAAAGATGTTGTGTCCGCCGAGAACTAAAAAATAAATATTAAAAAAAAAATTCTCTCTCTCTCTCTCTCCTCACTCTCTCTTTAAAAAAAATATTAAATAAGAATCAGGTGATAACGATGTATATAAATAATACTATCAGGGGCTGGGAATGTGGCTCAAGCGGTAGCGCGCTCGCCTGGCAAGCGTGCGGCCCGGGTTCGATCCTCAGCACCACATACAAACAAAGATGTTGTGTCTGCCGAAAATAAATATTAAAAATAATAATAATAATAATAATAATACTATCAATTATGCTTAAAGTCCACAAAAAGGTAGGAAGGAAACAAGTTGTAAAGTGACCAGAGCAGCTCTACAGGAGAGTGGGACAGAACAGTTTTTCTTTCTTATGTTCTGAGTTTTGTGTAATAATGTTACAATTATGTTAATAATTAAGAAAAAATGTTTAAAGAAGAAATTACAGTAAAACTGATGAAGTCCAGATAAACTGTGGATTGAACCCATGTCAACTTCCTGGGTTGATCTTGTGCTATAAATGACATGAGACGAAACCACAGGGGGATACGGGGTGAGGGGTGGGCAGGACCTGTCTGGCTGCTTTCCTAATATCCAGTGATTCTAGTCCTATTTCTTTTTTAAAAATTTTTTTTTGAACCAGGGATTGAACCCAGGTATGCTTAACCACTGAGCCTCATCCTCAGCCATTTTTTAATATTTAGAGACAAGGTGTTGCCGAGTTGCTTGGGGATCACCAAGTTGCTGAGGCTGACTTTGAACTTGTGATCCTCCTGCCTCAGCCTCCTGAGCTGCTGGGATTACAGGTAGGTGCCACCACACCAGGCACATTTATTACTGTTTAAAAAAAAAAAAATCACAAATAAACAAAAAAAGCCAGAAGGCCAAAAAATGTTTTTAAAATTGGATTTATACCTTTGATGTCTTGATTTTTGCTGAAAAGTTCCTTGGGCTTATCTAGCACTTAAGGCAGGGTGTTATGGTTTGGATGTGAGGTGTCCCCCAAAAGCTCAAGTGTGAGACAATGCAAGAAGGTTTGGGGAGAAATAATTAGATTAAGAGAGCCTTAACCCAACCAGTGAATTAGTCCCCAATGGGATTAACTAGGTAGGGGCTGGGGGTGGACAGTGTGTGGCTGGAGGAGGTGGGTCACTGAGCTGCCTTGGGGGTATATATGTGGTGAGCTGAGCTTAGTCTCCCTCTGCTTCCTGGTCACCCTGTGAGCCGCTTCCCTCTGCCACACTCTCCCTCTGCCACACTCTCTGCCATGATGTCCTGCCTCACCTTGGTGATATACCTAGCCTAGTTATCTCATTAGATCAGAAGCCAGCTTGTCACAAGTTATGAAGGATTCATTTCTGTTTTCTGTAAAAATATCAGGATGTCTGTATGGCCTGGCCATTAGTTGATGTTGTAAAGCTGATTGGAATGCCTGCCCGTGCCCTGAACTCACCCAGGTCCGGTTTTCCCTGACCAGATAACAACCCTTCCCTAAACCTTAGTGACGCCTCATAAATTCTGGCCCTCCCTGGCCGGATAACGACCCTCTCTGAGTCTCTAAGATCTCCATAAATTCTGATGCCGGGGCCAGCAAAAATGTAAACTTGTGTTATGCTCTTCAGAGTGTTGTTATCTGTAACCCCCTTTGTGTAACTTTTTGGGCTATAAAACTGGGCCACAAAGAAGCCCTGGGGCTGTCCTTGGCTCCCACGATTTTGAGGGGCAAGGCAGCCCGGCTGGTCGAAATCATAAGCTTGCTTTAATTTGATTTTAATTGGAGTCAGTGGTCTTTTCTTGCGTCGTGGTCTAACAGTCGGGCCCTGAGGAATGGAGCCTGCTGTCTATGGACTGAGACCTCTGAAACCCTGAGCCCCCAAACAAACTTTTCCTCTGCGATTGTTCTGGGGGTCTTTTCCTCACAACAGTGAAAAGGCTGACCAGACAGAAAAGAGAAGAAGAAAAGAGGGCGGGGCCTGGGGACTCTGGGTCTCCCCTGAGCTGGATGGGCCGCCAGCAGGCAGGGTGGAGGGCAAGGGAGTGGGAGGGGGCAGAAGACAAGCTGAGAAGGCGGAGGCTGCCGCTCTGGGGGACACCGGGTGCACAACCAAGCTCCGCAGAAGGACCTCAAGTGCAGCTCCCTCCCATTGTGCCTGGAAGTCTCCAGAAGCAGGGGTGTCCACCCAAGCACCTGACTGACCATTGGCTCCCGGCGGGCTCCCTCCCCTGGCACCCAGGCATCTCTGTGCCTGCCCTCAGCTCGGCTCCTTAGGCTCAACTTCAAGGCCACCTTAGGCCACTTGCACCTCTTCTCTTTCCCTCTCCCTGCACCAGTCAGTCCCCGATTCCAGGGCCTGAGTGCAGGGGAGGGGAAACAGTGACAGGAGGGCTGGGGTCACTCAGATTTTCGATTCAGCTGCCTGCAGACTGCCACCTCACCTCCTTAAACCTGCGGCAGGAAAGCCTGGAACAGTACCTCCGTCTGACCGGCTACCCAACTCCTCAGTTTATACCCAAAGGACTTCCAATCAGCACACTATAGTGACATGTCCACCTCAGTGTTTACAGCAGCTCAATTCACAACAGCCAAACTATGGAGCCAACTAGGTGCCCTTCAACAGATGAGTGGATAAAGAAAACGGGGTACACTACATAATGGAATATTATTCAGCACAAAGAAGAGTGAAATCATGGCATTTGCAGGTAAATGGACGGAACTAGAGACTATCATGCTAAAGGAAATAAGCCAATCCCCCCCAAAAACCAAGGCCGAATGTTCTGATATGCAGACGCTGACTCCTAATAGGCTGGGGGAGGGGTTCAAGGGATTGGACAAGGGGGAGTTGGGGGAAGGGAGGGGAGATGGGACTGGGAAAGAGAGTGGACTGAGTCAGAGGTAACTTTCCTGTGTTCATACATGCACACAGGGCCAGTGTAACTCCACATCATGCACAACCACAAACATGGGAAGTTACACCCCCCGTATATATATACATGTCATGTCAGAATACATTCTGCTGTCGTGAATAACTAAAAAGAACAAACAGAGAAGACTGCAGAGGCCTGGGCCTGACCTTCCCCCCCAGTGAACGGGATGCCTGAGGACAGGCCCAGGCCTCTGGCAGTCATCCTAGCACCTTGTGCATGGGGCAATGCAGGCCAAGCCCCCTGTCCACCCTCCCCCCCTCAGTTGCAAAGGAGACTTTCTGGGCAGGAAGCAGCTCCTGTCGCAATTGTCTGAGGAAAAGCTCTCCAGACTGAATTCCACAGAAACACATCTGGGTCTTGGAAGAGGGGTCCGAGTCGTGGCATCCACACCCACCCATCTGGAGGAACAGGCTCCCACCTGGGCGGCTGCGGAGAGGTCATTTGAAAAAGGGTTCTGCTATAGCAAATGCAAAATATTTAACCATAATAGTGCAGTATGTGACTGAGCTGAATGTAATTTGTTCAGTAGTAAAAGTTGGTGAACACATATCCACTTAGATTAAAAAAAAACCTATTTCCCATTTGTTAGTTTTGAATATTTGTGAATCACCTGAATTATGTCATAAAGCATGCATCTTTGTAATGCAGGTACTCTATTTCATCTATCTTTACACTCACAGAAAATAACCTGGAATAGGAGCGGATGCTGTTTGCTGTCTACTCAACATGCATTCTCTCCTTCCTGACCAGCAAGTGTCTACTTAAAAATCTTCATTTTTGCCAGGTGCAGTGGTGCATGCTCATAATCCCTGCTATTCAGGAGGCCAAGGCAGGAGGACTCCAAGTTACTGAGTCCAGCCTCAGTAACGTGGTAAAGCCCTGTCTCAAAATAAAAAGTAAAAGGGTTGGGAACATGGCTCAGTGTGGCCTATTCCCTGGGTTCAATCCTCAGAACCAGAAAAAAGAAAAAAGTTCACTTTCCCAGATACCCTGCACCAGGGGCCACATGACGGTCTGAGCAGAAAGAATGAAGGGACAGGCACCCAGGAGGGCAGACTGGCTGCCTGGACATCTGGACTTCTTCCATCACAGGCTCCTGCCAGGGGCTTCCTCCGTCTTCTTATGACCCCAGGCAATGGGCATATGAGCAGAGGCCTCCTTTAAAATAAAGGAGCACAGAGCAGGAACACCATGGAGCTAAGCGCAGCTCTGAGTCCAGCACGTGCCCTAGCTAGCAATGTCTTCACGCCGGCATGTGCTTTTTAAGATTTCCAAGAGTGGAGTATTTTTTAAAGTGCAATCCTTAATTCTGTTGTGACCTCCCCACCTCCCCAGTACTGTGGATCGAACCCAGGGATGCTCTACCACTGAGCTACATCCCCAGACCTTTTCATGTTTTTGAGACAGGGTCTTGCTACGTTGCCCTGGGTAGCCTCGAACTTGCGATCCTCCTGCTTGGACTTCCCTTGTAACTTCCCCTCATGTCACTTGGTGCTGGATGGTCCAAAGGCAATTCCCCAGTTTGCTAAGCAGAACTTCAACTGAGGTTACATTCGATTTGGGTTCAGTGGGAAACACTTAGGATTCAGTCACTTCTGTGCCTAGACAAGCGAGCGCCTTCTGTCCTGGTGTAGGAACAGCTCGGAGGGTTCTCTATGTTGTCAGCACTTGCATGAATAATCAATATGTAAAAAAACTTGAAAGGCCCCAACTCCACACTTAAAGGGGGGCAGAATATGCTACTCCAAAATATGCCACTTTGGTATGAGGATAATCGTGAGCAAAAGACACTTAAAAAACAGCAGATCCAAGGGCACTCTGACCTTCCTTTTTTCCCTGAACCAATAGATAAAACTCCTTGTGAAGGACAACCTCCCTGGTCTGGGCCAAGAGAGACTCTCCCATGGGAAGTAATAGCAAAGAGACTTCTGCACAAACACACCATGTTAAAATATTTATCTTTCCTCTCAGTAGAAGACAGTACAAACCTGTCATACATAGAGATGATCAAAGGGCACCAAACAAAATACAGGAAGACAAACTTATGAGGTGTGCCAAGCAGTCAGTTATTGGATTTTGTGACATTTGTGATGGGCCTCCCAAGCCCTTGTAGGCTGGAGGCTCACCAAGCCTAAGTCTGCCTCCTTACTGGCAGGCAGGGCAAAGGAAAGATAAAGAGCCTGGGGTCTGACAGCATCCCTCTTCCTTAATTTCTGTCCTTTTAAATTTTGAGACAGGGTCTCACTAAGTTGCTTAGGCCTTGCTATTATTGAGGAGACTGGCCTTGAACTTGATATCCTCCTGTGTCAGCCTCCCAAGCTGCTGGATTACAGGTGTGCACCACTATACCAGCCCCTTCCCTGAAATTCTTAGCTGGACTGATAAGGCAGGACTATCTGCACAGAGCCCTGCCCTAACTGATAAGGGAAGGGTAGCAGAGGTGGAAGTGACTGTCTCTGTGGGGAAGAAACAAGCCATTCTTAAGTTCAGCCTGCTTCTGACTTTTCAGCAGTAAGCGTACATTTCTTTTATAGTTAGGAAAGAATAAAACAAGCAACAAAAAGGAAACTGTAACGGGTTCACTTGATGTTTTGACTATACCCTTGTGGCTTTGATACTTACATGTTTTTTCTTTTTCTGAGTCTTCTTTTTCCCTAAACTTCTCCTACCTGATCTCTCCTCCCTGATCTCATCTTCTCTGAATCACTTCTATAGAAGCAGCTCTTCCTGCGGATGGGCAGAATCACAGCCCTTGAAACAGGAGTCCCCTGTATTTCTCCTTTGCTAGTAAAGCAATAAACCTCCTTTTTCCTTTTTCTAAAAACCATGTTGGGACAAAGACCAAGCTTTCAGCAACAAAAGGATTCAGAATATTTTGGGATTCAAGATTTTTTTCTGCTTGTTGGGCTGTGTTTTCACATACAAGACTATGGGCATTTAGTGGATCCCAACTAATCCCGTAGCGGGCAGAGGGCCTATCTCAGCCCGAAGCGGGGCAGGCGGGCAGGCGGGAACACTGGATGGGCTCAGAGTGGGGACAAAACTGAAGAACAACTACGGAGGGGAAGGGCGTGGGAAGGAGCTGGGAGCCCTCTCTGCAGGCACCCCAAATCCTCCCAGTGTGGAAGAGACCCTGCCTCACTCCCAGGGAGCACCCAGACCTCCAAAGACAGAGTCCTCGGAGCCTGGACTCAGCTGCCTGGAGGCCCCACAGCCTAGCGCACACGGCTCAAAGACCAGGGAAGGCTCAGCAACCCTCCAGCCTTGGTTTCCTTCCTATAGCAGGTTCCAGTAGATGTGCCTGGTCCATTTGCTGGGAGGAGGAGATGAAATGAAAGCGGGCATGTGAAGCCCTGGGTCCAGGGCCCGTGCCAAGTTCACGTAAGATGTTCCTGACTGCTTCAGGGCTGGGGTGTGGCTCAGCGGGAGAGCACCCAAGTGGAGGTGCTGGGTTCAATCCCCAGCACACGAGAGATGAAACAAACGTAACTTTAAAACAAAGGCAAGGACTGGGATTCTATGACTGTGTCATAATATTTATGTCCCTTTAGGCCAGTGGTGAGGCTTTTTAAATCAGGGTATTCTTTGCAGGAAGAATTTAGTGACTATCTGGTACAGAATAGTATATAAAAATACACGGACACTCTGGCAAGAGAAGCAGGAGTGAACTTTCTGTCTCGAACAACTCGTGTTCACAAGTCTGCTTGTCACTTCTCCAGAGTTCTGGGTAGACAGCACAGTGGCTGTGGCCACTGCCCCCGCCACAAGAACAGTGGCTTGTTCTCCTGTGTCAAGTGTTGCTTGTGTGTGTGGAGGTGGGTGTCTTGAGTTGGAGCTACAGCAGCAGCAGTAACCCCTGAACTCAGGGGTGTGCCTGTGGGTCTCAGCATCCTGGGACACCTCTTCTCATCCGGAGCCCCTGGGGACCATGTTGACTACACCATACCCTTATCTCCAGAGACTGGTTGGTTTTAAAATCGCGGATGTGCAAAATAATTCCTGGAATTGTGATGAGGAGCTCTGGGTGGCGCCTAGACTATTTTTAACCCTTACTCTAGTCTGGGACCAGCTGTGGCTCTGCAGGGCACAGGACAACACCTGCCATCTACCCTCAGCAAGAGCAGCTTTATCTGTTTTGTGTCTTTCCTGATATAACACTGTGTCTCCAGCATCCTGCCACGAAAACCTTTTGAAAATAATCCTGACAGGATGTTTCAAAAAGCCGGCATCTTCAGGCTCACTCAGAAAACTCTGCAAAGTACCTGGCACCTGAGAACGAGGGGCACACACTCCTCAGGAAATGTCATCTGTCTTAGCTTCCTTCATGTGACACATGCAGCTATAAGATGAGACTCTAAGTCCTTTTGTGCACCTCCAGAGCAAAGGGCAAGGTGAGACCCCCCCTCTTTTAAAAGACCTAAGCCAGCACATATAGGTTGCAGCTGGCAACTTCAGATCCCAGGACTGCCCCGGGGACCCACCCGGGCAGCCTAGGATGAGTGACAGGCGGGGAGGCGGGGAAGCGTGCCTGACCTCAGCCGTCACTGCTCTACACCAGTTTTCTAACAAAATGTGAAAATATTCTCTCGATGAGATCCTAGGTGGCCTGGTGTGGTGGGCTGGACAGTGGCCTCCAAAGGCCATACCCACGTCCTAGCCCCTGGAACCTGTGGACACGACCTTGTTTGGAATAAGTCTTGGCAGAGGAATGGAGCTAAAGATCCTTGAGTTGGAAGGTCATCCTGGATTAGCCAGGTGGGCCCTGAGTCCAGAGAGAAGTACCTCCACAAGAAAGAGAAGGCCGGTGAAGACAGGGGCAGCCATCAGGATTGCCGAGCCCCCAGGAGCTGAGGAGGCAGGAAGGAGCTCCGTAGAGCCTCAGGGGAGCCCAGTCTGCCAGGCCTTGGCTTTGGACTGCGCCCGCTAACACTGTGAGGGAACAGATTCCCGCTGTTTGAGGCCACCCAGCTCCTGGTGTTTTGTCACTGAGCATGGAACACGAAGGTGCCTACATAGTGAGTTCTTTCTGTGCTTCGTCCTTCCTGCTCCCATCTCCAGCCAGGGCGGTAAGCAAGCCTGTGTTGAACCTCCTTTGTGTGATTCAAAACATTCCCTTCTGGTAAAAGGAAAGCACACGGACCCTGAGGAGATTTCAACTGTGTGTGGTGCACGCCCGTCACCCCAGGGACTCAGCAAGCTGGTGTAGGAGGATCACATGTTTGCGGCCAGCACTGGCAACTTAATGAGACACTGTCTCAATAAATAAATAAATAAACAAAGGAATGAATAAATAGGCTGGGGTTGTAGCTCAGGAGTAGAGCTTGCCTAGCACATGTAAGATCCTGGGTTCGATCCCCAGCACTACAGGGAAAAAAAGCCTCAGAACTACCTGTGATGGTGAATGACACCATCTCCACGTGCCCGCCATCTGGGGTTACTGATTAATTAAAGCTCTAGTTGTGTCTCACCAGTTGGCCTGGCAAAATTGGTAGTCGCGGCTTATCCTGCCTCATTTATATGTTGAGGCTGTTGAAATCGCCACCATATCCACATGAGGTCCTGTCCGTGGCGTTTCATTGAGTGGAGGTGCTAAAATTGTTAACCAAGGGCTGTATTCAGGCTTATGTCTGACAAGGCCACAGTGAACGTCCTTGCCGGCACTGACATGCTTGTGTCACTGTGTGGTGCTTTGGGGTAACGGGTGTAGGTACATCGTCTCCCCAACGATCACCACCCATTCTCCCAAGGAGACACACCAATTTGCCTCCTGTTTTCCTCATAACAGGAGGTCCTCCAGATGCTTAAAAGAATGTGTGTCCTCTCAAATAGCCCAGACTCTCTGAAAAAACAGCTTTTTTTGGTAAACACAGGTACTCACGGCTCAGACTCCCACCAGGAGCCTGGAGCCCTAGGCTGCCCCCTTTTGACTCTTCCTGAGCACCTCCCCACCTGAGCACCTCGTGCAAACAGCTTCATGGGTTCCTGTGGCCCCTGAGACATTCTAAGGACAATGGCAGCCACCATGCAACTGTGACTGGGGTAGTGGTGGCTGGCCTGTCCCTCTCCCTCCCTTCACTCTTGCCCCCACAGTCTACTCTCCAGAAGGCAGCCAGAGTGCAAGTTCCAGTGGACAGTCCAAACAGTCCAGTAGGTTCCCAGCTCATGCAGAGTAAGATCCACAATCCCCGTCATGGCCCCCACAGCCCTGGAACCTGTCCGTCAGCTGTCCCTCCAACCTCAGGTTCCACAGCACATGCTGCACTCTAGCTGGAGCCCCGGACATTCCTAGGTGATGAAGGGAGGACGAGGGCAGGTGACTAGGGACACCAGTGCCTGGGGTGAGGGGATGAGGGGACTGGGCTGGTAATGGCAGCGGGAATGGACAGGTATATTCTGCTTCCATGTTCCTGCAAAGGCTCAGGCCTCCTGCACAGGCCATCTCCCCTCTTCCCGAATCTGGCTTTGCCAGTCCATTGTGGAGGGACCGGCACCAGCCTTCTTCTCCAGAACCAACTGCCCAACTGGAGAGGTTTTAATTTTAAGGTCCACGTAACTGACCCTATCAACCACCAGCTTCCAAGTACCAGGAAGACCCCCTTAACGATAACGGCCCTTATCCTTAGGTGTCAGCTGGCCCACACAGGGCTTGGTCTGGATCGGTCTGACTCTCTGGCAACTGCGCTTCCTGTCTGCTCTCTGATCAAGGCTTCCTGAGACCCCTTGGGCCCGAGACTCCACCAGCTCCTGGGTGAAGGCAGCTCCCTCCTGACTCAGGCCCACCCTCCTGTTCTTACTTCCTCATTTACTTATTTATTTATGTTTGGTCCTGGGGATGGTACCTGGGGCCTCATGCACCCCACATGTGTGTGCTACCAGTGGGCGACGCCCAGCCTGCGCCCTGCCTATCTGGGTGGCAGGCTGTAGGCAGGGTCTCCTGGCGCTGGTTAGCATCAGAGCTGGAGCTCTCGGAGGCCAGCTTCCGGCCCTGGGACAGACAGGGAGACCCGTGGCTTCTCAGAGGGTGGGCTGTACCGGAAGCCGCTCTCCTGGGTTTCTGTGGCACTGCACCCTGTGGGTTCTCTGCAGGCCCCTCTATTGATTTCTGTCCTTCGTGGGGGGTCCTTCTTCTTTCCTGCCTGTTTGACAAGCTGGGGAACCCTGTCCTGGGCCCACTCCCTCCCTCCCTCCCTCCCTCCCTCCCTCCTTCCACAAACTTCCGTGGGTGTCAGTCACCACTGCTGTGCCCATGTCCTCCGAGCTCATTAGTACTAGGTGACAAAAAAGCTGGCTGGTGGTGACTGCCCTCCAGCTGGACCCACCTTCAGATGCCCCCCAGGGCTCCCGGCTCACACCTGCAGTGACGTCCCCTCTAGCCCTCTCGCACAGTTTGAAACACCCACCCAATCCTGTAACCACACGGGCACCCGCCCTTCCTGTTCCAGGTTCATGCCCGGCAGGTGGCACTTACTCCCAGGTACTCCGTCGTCAGAAGCTTCTCTCCTGAGAGTTCTCCCAGCTGGGGTTGGATCAGTTCGTCTTTGTCCAGATCAGCTTCCATGGTGTCGTGGTCCTCCTGCGTCAAACAGAGGGGTGAGCGCTGTGGACACCCTGCCTCCGGCCCCAGGGGGTGGCTCCCCACAGCATTAGCCCAACACGGCAACTCGTGGGTCCCGTTCACAGGCCTCAGGCCCATCTGCCCTCTCTGTGGAGATGGGTGGGGAGGCCAGAGAGCCCAGGGATCCGGCGGGGCGAGCACTTCCCGGGGGTAGTGTGAAGAGGCCCAACATGGCACTGCAGCCTCTCTCAGCCAGGGTCCTCGGGTTCCTCTCCGCAGCCAAGGTCCCAGGGCAGTGGCCAAACCAGTCAATCTACAACCAGTGTCAAGCACTTTCACATGCACAGGCCTCGTGGGGGCTACAGACGTATGGGACAGCTTTGTTCTCCTCAAGTCGGTCACGGTCACCAAGAAGACAGTACGCGGGGCTCAGGCAAAGAATGTCATCCTGTAGAAACGTCTCCATAAGATGAACACGTTGTGTCAGCACTGTGGCTCCAGGCCTGCCACCTTCAGATCTCGCCCTGCGCAGATGCAGGGGACTGCCCAGCACAAGAGGCCAGGCTGGAAGGTGAAAGGCCACTGGTAGAGTGAGACGTCTAAAAATCGCACTGCCCAGATTCAGACATGGCCTCTGAGGAAGGACGCTGCCTCCACCCAGGAGGGCAGCTGTGAGGCACCAGCGGCTGAGGATGGCCGTCAGCCACGCAGTACGTGTTCTCACGGACGAGGAGAGAAGAAGCGAGGAGGAGAGGGAAGGAGAAGGGCCGTTTAGCTTCAAGGAAGATGCAGTGGACCTGTCTCCCTCCTCCTCCCGCCAAGTCAACTAAAACACTGGCCACTACACATCCACAGAAGACCCTGAACATGGAGAAGGAGGCAGACCAGCGAGGGACTCTGGGACCCCAGGAGTGACAGAGATGAGGGCTTTGGTTTTCTTCTTGCCTCATCCACGTCAGACTTGGAGCTAAAGAAGCCAGCAATCAGGAATGCCAAGGAAGACAAAAACGTCCCTCTAGCCCAGGGACCAGGAAAACGGGAATCGGACGTGAAAAAAACACCATAGAAAGTAACCAACACTGTAGTCCCACCCCCAACCAAGCCTGCAAGGGCCTGGGGATCCTCATCTTCCGCCCTCACTGTGGTAAGGCACCCCACACCTCCAGGGGGGGCACCAGAGAAGCCGAGCAGGAAAGACTCCGACCCTGCTGGGCAGTAATGAAGCCCTCATGCCCAGTGTGGGCCCCTTCCTGTACCTGACAGTAAGTGGTTTCTCTCCATCTTCCTGCTGGGAGAAAAGGCCATGTTGGGGACCAAGTGGGGACCCAGAACTCCTGCCCCCATTCTAAAGTAATGAGGGAACCCCACCTTCCAATATGGAACCTGGAATTCTACCCACACCTTTCATTAAGGAAGGGGTCTGTGCGTTAGTGACAAGGGAGCGTCAGAAGAAACCAGCTAAAACAGAAGTTCAAATAAGATCCAACACCTTACAATACCCCAAATGTCCAGGTTGAAACTTAAGACAAATCCCTCATCACATCAAGAACCAGGGAGATCGCTAATCAAACGGAGAGAGAATCCCTAGATGCCAATGTTAGGTGACAGAGATATCAGAACTATCTGACATAAACGTTCACGCAGCTATCATAAAAAACACGCTTCCATGAATAATCACAAATGCTCTTGAAACAAAAGGCTCAAGAATACAGAAAAAGAAGAGAAAAATAAAACCAAAGCAAGCAAATGGAAGAACATAATAAAGGGCAGAAGGAAGAGAAGAAAAACAGAAAAGCAACAGAGAACATGGATGAAGAAAAGAGCTGGTACTTTTATTTAGGATTAATGAAATTGACAAGACTGCCAAAGAAAAAGTCAAGACACAAATTACCAGTGTCAGGAAAGAAACAGGGGCTGTCAATACAGACCTGCAGATATCAAAGGGATCATCGGGAATTCCCACAAACAACTCTACACACAAAGTTTGAGGACTTAGAGCAAAACCACAAACTCTTCCACAAGTTTCTCAACATGGAGTCAATAATGTGCACAGTGCTAGGAACATTAAGGAAATTGGACTCATAACTTGAAAATGCTTGTAAAAGAAATCTCCAGGCCTGTGTGGATTCACTTGAGAATTTTATCAAACTTTTAAAGTAATACCAAGTCAAATAACCAAAGGAAGAGACGTTTCTTACTTCATTTTATGAAGCTAGTATTACCCCGGTACCAAAATCAGAGAGAGGTAATACCAAAAAAGAAAAGCACAAACACCCCTCATGAATATAGCACAGAAGTCCTTAACAAATAAGGCAATATATTCATAGAATTCTATCCCATGACCAGGTACAGTTTGCTCCCATGATGCAAGAGTGGTCCATGTGTAAAACTTCATCCCTGTAACCCACAATATTAACAGACTTATACAGGAAAAACAAATCACATGATCAGCTGGACACAGTGGCGCATGCCTGTAATCCCAACAACTCTGGAGGCTGAGGCAGGAGGATTGCAAGTTAGAGGCCAGCCTGGGTTACGTAGCAAGACCCTATCTCAAAAAACAGACAATCAAAAGGGTTGGGGGTGGCTCAGTGGTAGAAAGCCCTTGGGTTCAATCCTCAGTGAAGGAGGAGGAGAAGAAGGAAGGGGTGGAGGGAGAGGAGGAGGAGAAGCATCACATGATCATATTAATGGGTGATCAGAGTATTTGACAAAACTCAACGCCCACCAGACAGAAACCCAGAAAATCAGACAAGTGGGAGACTTGATTAAGAACATTTACAAAAGCCCTACAGCAAAATGGTACTTAGCAAGGAGAGACTGGACGCTTTCCATCTAAGACCGGGAACAAGGCAGGATCTCTACTCTCACAGCTCTTAGTCAACATGGTGCTTGGAACTCCAGCCAGACCAATGAGGTTGAGAAGGAACAAAAGGCACAGATCAGAAAGCAAAAACAGAACTGACCCTATCTGCAGATGACATAACTGTCTATGCAGAAAATCCTACAGAATCTTTAAAATATGTCTGTTGTGCATATGTGTATATATAAAATATTATTTTCTCCTAGAACTTATGATTGAGTTCAGCAAGGTCACAGAATATAAGGTAGACATATAGAACCCAATTTCCTTCTTACTTTTTCTTTTCTTACAGTGCTGAAGATCGAACTTAACATCTCAGCATGCTAGGCTAGTGTTGTACCACTGAGCCACATCCACAGCTCCAATTTCTATATGTAACTAATAAACAGGTAGACACTGAAATTAAAAACACCACTTACAACTACACAAAAATAAAGGATTATCTAGGTATAAATCTGACAAATCACTACAGGAGGTATATGCTGAGAACTACAAAACTAATGAAATCACTGAATATCTAAGTAAACGGAGACACACACTTTGTTCATGAATCATGAGACTTGACATAGTTAAGATGCTAATTCTCCCCCAGATTGATATACAGGTTCAGCTCAATTTCTATCAAAATCATATGAAGACTTTTTTGTAGCCATATACAAGATTATTCTAAAATTTATATGGAAAGGGCAAAGGAGTTCGAATCGGCTAAGACAATTTTGGAAAACAAGAACAATATATAAGAAATCATACTATCTAATTCCAAGATTTACTATATAGCCACAGTAATTCAGATTGTGTGCTATCGGCAGAGAGAGAGAAAAATAGATCAACGGGAGAAAGAACTCTGAAACAGACCTACACAAATATTCTCAGTAGATTTTTTTTGAGTTGGAATCTCGCTGTGTTGCTCACACTGGTCTTGAACTTCTGGATTTACATGATCCTCCTGCCCCAGCCTCCTGAGCAGCTGGGACCACTCTGCCCAGCTTCTTCCCCACTGTTTTTTGACAAGGGTACAAAGTAATTATGACGCAAATAGTTGTTATACTGGCCGACAGAACAGGACACATGGTGATGGGGGAAGTGTGTGGTACTCTTCCTGACTCCCTGCCAAGTCTTGCTTCAACACCAAGTTGTCCTCTGTGGGTTAAGTTATGAAAAGCAGCACACAGCAGCCCAGACTGGGGTCTGCGCTGAGGCTGAAGGGAGCCACTGGCCCTGGGAGCGAGCAAGGGGAGAGGGCTCCTGGGGGAATATGGCAGCCAACTGCTGCCCCAGGGTGGAGCCCAGGCTGCCCATCACCTTCTTGTGACATGTTCCCTGAGAAATGCTAACCAACCTTTCTCTGATTCCTGGCACACTCAACAAGTAGAATTTGGTTCCTCTAAACATTCTAATTTTCAAGAAAGCACGATTCTGCAAACATGAGCACCTGTGCTCATTTAATACGAATTTCTGATCATTGTGGATGCGATGGTCTTTGGTTCAGTTCCCAAGGGTATGAAGTTCACACACCTGGGCCCAGGACTGGGCTGGGAGCTGGGCCCTGGAATGCCAGGCTGTCTGGTTAGGGCTGCTGTAGGGGGGCAGCCCCAGTCTTCAGGCTGTGGGTACCACACCTGCCATCATAGACATGGCCATCTCAAGACATGCTACCTTAAGAAAAGGAGACATACTTATTCTAGGTGGCCCCCAAGGCAGGCCAGAAGCAGCAGACGGAGACGGGTTCTAGATCCACCGAGACCCTGTCACGGCCATCGGCACTGGCACTGCCTCAGTCATGAAACAGCCTGCAGAGGGACATCACAGTCACCAAAGACCAGGGCACCCCGCCTGGCAGGCGGCACACTCGCCTATTAAACCATTAAGGAAGGCGCCCCCTATCCTTACCCTTCCCGGTGACTCGCTGTGGATTCCTTTGATCAATGCTGCTTTCCTTAGGAGGAAACCACAGCCTGGAGAACAACAATCCCACTGCAATGGTCCAGCCTCAAGGCTGAGCCTGGCCTTCAAGCTCGGCAGCCCCTTTTTGCCCAGGTCTTTCTGACCTGGCCCCTTGGGGCCCTGCAGGAGAAGCCTGTTTCTGAGGAGACACAGGTAGGCCTGCCCAGGTCTTCTGAGGACCCAGGGTCCGCGGTGTCTGGTTGCAACTGAGCTCAACAGGGCACATGGAGTGGGAGGGAGATTGTGGCCACGGTCTAGAGTCCACAGCTCATCCTCTCTTCCCTGCTCTTTTCTAATCATAAATGGAGAATCCACTCTTAATTCTACCCAGAACACGGTCACTGCTGTGATCTAAGCTCTAGTCTGAATTCATTCTTCCTAGCAAGGACAGTTGCCAAGTGCTAGTGGACTCGGCATCCTAAGATTTCACTGAGTTCCTTAAAGGTAACGCTATCTAGGAGACCCTACCCCGAGGTCAACTCTGGGACGTTTGTGTAAGAATTATGTTGCTTCTTGGCTTGGAGTTGAGTTTACCAAAATAGCAACATCTTAGAGATTAAATAGTACGTATACATTCTATGATTATTTTAGGAAAATGACTGCTCCTTGGGAACCAAGCAGCGGGCTCTGCGGTCTGAGTGGCAGGGATCTGGGCACAGGATAGAGTTTCATTTCTCCTCCGGGGAACTAAGCCTTGGAGGCCCTGACTGGAAATGGGCATGTGAATCACAGTTTCACGGAGGTATTAGTGACACACCACTTCCCTGCCAGGAGAGAATGGGAAACATTAAGAAACCAAACAAATGTCCACATTCCATTTCAAAGAGAAAGAAACAGTAAATGGCTAACAAAGGCTGACCTCGGCCAATACCAGCAGCAGAATTTCTTGACCTTGGACGATGAGTATGTATGTGAGACCCCTCCACTTGCAAATCAATCTATGCATTTGTGCTGCCGCTCTTCCCACAGGTTGAGGCTTGACCTGTTAACTTCTTCTAATGCAAGTTACTCTGAGACTCACTGAAATATTTATTCAATTTTATTTTTTAAATTAAAAAGACTGAAGCTGCTTTTCATTTAAAGTGCTTTGTGATTAAATTCATGGATCATTGATAAGCTCTCACTAACCTCCCAAAACACAGGGCCGCTTCCGCTTTGTTTCTAACATATGTAACACCTTCATAAAGGGTCCCTGGAGTTTCAGCTTAATGATGATGGGAGGGGCAGAGAAAGAACCAGGGTCTCCAGCTGACCCACTGGCAGCGTGGAGAAGTGGCTTCCCCTGACTCAGTTTCTCTCCTACAGCACGCAAGGCAATTACTATTGGTGTTTTCAAGAGTAGAATGTTACTATGGGATGCTTAAATGTAAGAAAACTGATATGGAAATCATTACTGAATGGATAGTTCTTAATTAAAAAACTTTCGTTCTGAGGTTTAATTCAGGAAAACGTGATTCCTGACAGTGCCCTGGTTTCTCTAATAAGGGGGCCGCCTGCTGCCTCCTTTAAAACCGTCACGAGCGACTTGAGGAGACTGAGGAAATCTCTCCTGTTGCTTGATTTTGAAAAGCCACGACGCCGTGGATGCACACCAGGCACTGCTGTGGCTTCTGAGAAACACCAGTGTCTGTGAACAGGAAACAGGCATCCTCGGGGCTCAGGCAGAAGATAAAGGGGTGGGCGAGGTGAGTGGGAGACACACGCCAGAGCCCACTGGTGGGTTCCCAGCAGCACTCGGAGACTCTGCAGGCAGGGACCGGGGGAGGCAGAGGAGTCTGGAATGGGCACAGAGAATCTGTCACAAAAGACGCTTGCTCAGAGCGGGCACTGGCTCCACTGAGTGGTACCAAGTAGGCTGAAACAGTGGAGGCCGCACAAGAACATTAGACAAGAACTTCCGAAACTGGCAAAACCAGTGGCGACAGCCAGGAGGTACTCAGAGTTACTGAGGGCTCGGGCGTCCTGGCAGGGAGGGGGCAGCTGCTTTCTCCCCCAGCCTCAGCGGGCAACATCTGCCAGCCCCGCTCAAGTGCAAGGGAGGCCCCGGTGCCCCATGCACCATGCCGATTGGCCACCATGTGCACTATCCGACCTCCCGGCTCAGGAATGCCAAAGAGAAGGACGTAGATTTTAAACACCCACTTTGTGAAGCAGGGGCGTGATGAATAAGGAAATACTTCAGAAAGAAATGCCTAATTAGGGTGGGTCTCAAATACCATTGTTGGAGGAATTTTACTAAAATTACTGGCCTTTATACTCAAGCAGAATGCATCAGATTACTAGGTAGAGCTCAGGGATAACTGATTACTTTAAGAATTAAGACTGCCTCAAAAAAAAGGCCCTTGAACTGAGATGAATTTAGATGTTCTCGTACGAAGCTTCCCCACAGCGGCTCAGTGACCTCATGACACTACAAGATTCTTAACTGGAGGCTTTAGATACACAATACTCTAGAAAAACCAGATTCTAAGCAACTGGCCTGAAAACAAAAGTAAGGTTGACCACTAAATGCATTTGAAAACTCAGATTCTCGCAGATAAATGCAGAGAGCAGAATGTATTCAAGTGGTTTCACATATGACAAGTGAAAGTGCCCAGTGTGCCTGCCACTCTGCGAGCAGTTAAACCCGAGACAGCGTCTCAGGACACGGAATTGTAAATCTCTCTTTGTAAAAATACAGGAAAACCCTCCACCTGGGAGAGCAAGGGTGGACTGAGGTGACCAGGCCCGGCAGTGGGACGGCAGACTTCCCGGGTGGATGGACCCCGTCCACAGGGGCAGCATTTCTCCTGCACCCACCCTCAGGCCTAAGCACGCCAGCTCCGCATCCCCCAGGACTCCTCCTGGTGCCCAGCAGCTCTGACGTCAACTTCCTTACTCACAAAAATGCATCCCCGGCTCCTGAGAGCTGGCCAACAACCAGAACAGTTCAATAAATGACCAGAGTCAACCCAGAGACCCTAACACCCTGACCTCCGGCTTCTTCAGGTCTGTTGATTTGGCTTCTTGATTTGCTTGCTTAAAACTTTTTTTGAAGTCCAGGCAAAAACAGCAAGAAATAGAAAATGGCAAAGATGGGGCTGGGGATGTGGCTCAAGCGATAGCGGGCTCGCCTGGCATGCGTGCGGCCCAGGTTCGATCCTCAGCACCACATACTAACAAAGATGTTGTGTCCGCCGAAAAAACTAAAAAGTAAATATAAAAAATTCTCTGTCTCTCTTTAAAAAAAAAAAAAAAAAAAAAGAGAAAGAAAATGGCAAAGACGCCCTGGGAAAAGCAGTGCTTATGGACATATTTAACCCCAGAATCAGAGAAACCTGGAGGACCGAAGCGAAGGTGGGAGAAGAAAGCGTCAGTGAGGTCACAGAGAGGGGCCACGTGACAGCAGCTCTGTGGACACCATGCTCAGCACAGCCAAGCGCCTGAGGGGCACCTTCCAACAGAGTCCAGAGCTGCTCAGGGAACAAAAGCCCTCGAGACCAAGTCCGGACAGTCCCCTCCCTGACATGACGTGAGTGAGGGTGAGACCAAATCCCAGAACTGGAAACACCCCTCACACAGAGAAGGGATGGCCTCAATGTCAACAAGAACGACATAAAGAAAAACCTTCAGTGAACAGTGTAACTTCTGAAATACGTTTAGATGGACCTCAAAGTTCCAGTCCCACACTCCACTCCACTTTAACCCGTGTAGGGGTTCAACCTCTCCTCCAGCTGCTTCCCACTCTCTGCTCCAAACCTCCCTCCCAGCAGACAGGAGTCTGGATCTGATCATGAGGACAATGTGACAAACAGCCCCCTGCACCCCGACTGTGCTGGAGTGTTCCACGGGGTCCTCATGATCACCCAGTGAGAAGGGGCTCAATATGCTCACTTCGTGAAGGCCTTGAGAGTTAGCCCACATTCCCAGAGCCACACAGGTGATAAGTGGGGGCAGCATTAAAGCCCGCAGATGGGACCACTGCTCCCTTCCTTGGTATCTGACTCGAGCCCACTGACTCAACATTCAGCCAGCGTTAACCAGGCCTCTGATCTTTTCTAGGGTCTCAGGGCACAGAGAGCTTTCCACACTTCGCCCATCTGTTCCCCTTTGCCCCGGACTTGGAACGAGGACACACTGTGTGGATCAAATGTGCACAGGACAACAATTAGACCCAAGATCCCAGTGACCTGTCACAATAAGTTGACTTGCCAAGATGTCCCTCAGGGATCAAAATAGCATCCTAGCCTTGGTTCAACCCTGCCCCACCACCTACTTTTCTGGATTAGACGTCTCATAGCTTCAGAAGGACCAAGGAGTGGACATCACATGCAAAGAAAGGAGGGAAAGGAAATGATCACTTGTTTTGTCTGCTGTGGGTCACAGGTTAATCTGCTGATCTTGCGACATTTCAGTCATATTTACCTCTATTTTCACAGATGAAGAAACAAAGCTGTACTGTTCGTGAAAATACAAAAGTAGACATGGGTCTTACCGTGTGGGACTTTGAGTACTACCAGGAGCAACTTGAGATTTTACTGGGTGATGAGGAGCGTGGAACTGTTTAAAAAGGGATCAAGTCAAAGTGTAAAGAGCAATTTGGCAGGATCTAGTGAAAACGAGACCCTCATATTCATGAAACTAGCAATCCGAGGTCCAGGTGTGAGCCTTGTATTTGTGCAAGGAACACGGACAAAGATGCTCTCCGCTGCACTACGAAAAGCACAGAACAGGAAGGAGAAAGACACGCTGCTTATGCTTACAGCAGAACACCCCACGGCAGTTAAAAGGATGAGCTTGGGCGGTGTGGACTGGAACGGATAAACTCCTACCACATAAGGTGAACTTGGGGATGAAAAAGCAAGCTGGTAAATGATCCTTACACTACTAAGCCATTTATGTCAAGTTGAAAAGGGCTCCGTGGAAGAGCACTCGCTTAGCACACGCCAGGCCCCGGGTTCCATCCCCTGCACCGCAAAACAGACCAACACAAGAGACCATAAAACAAGAGTGCATGTTGTTTATGGAAATACGAAGATATTATGAAAGCACAGAATCATCCATGGAATTTATATATCAACTTCAGGATAGTGGCTCATTCGTCAGGAGGAGGGTGAAGAAGGATACAACCATAGCTGTCTGTTATTTATTTTCTGTACTTTCTGGAAAGTCTAAAATGTTTCCTAAGTTAAAAATTAATTGATTGCATCCCCGAGTGGACCACTCCCTGCTTTAGAAAATGGTCTGCGGGCCAGGTGCACCTCAATCTGGGAAGGGAAGACCAGAGGCCAGGAAATCGGAGAAGGGAGGGACGATGAGGCTTAGGCCAGGATGTGGAGCAGAAAAGGAAATGAAAGGGAAGAGGCAAGTGATTTTCAGACGGATGAGTCACACGATTCGGTAACCGTCTAGAAGGTGATGACAGAATGAGGAGAGGGAAGAACCACAGACCTCCAGCAGTTCAAGGAACTTCAGTTAAAGCCCCTGGTTCACACCCACCTCCTCGACACCCATCTCAGGGTGAGACGCTGGGATGAGCGGGGCTCTAGTTCATGACAGTCAGCGAGCGCTCCGGCTGCTGAGAGAACACGAGCCTCGCGCCCAGTGGTCAGGACTGAGCAAGGGCCCTGGGTCCATACTGGGTGACGTCTGCCTGAGACCAAAGGCCTCCTCAGCCTAAAAGTTCCTGAGGGCCCCAAGGCTACCTGGTCCCAGTGCCTGGAGAGTAGGTTCAAGTCCCAGCAGTAGCCAAGCCCGGTCAGTGATGTGCTGGACTCACGTGGCAGTTTCCACACCGTAAATGGGTGCCGTGTGCTCTGATCACTTACAAATGCCCCTGGAGTGATCACGTCACGCCTGACACCTTCCAACAGCTTCCTCCTCTCTGAATAAAAGCTGAAGTCCTTCTCAAACCCAGTGATCTGATGCCATCTCCTGCTCCCTCCCTACGTCTTGAGCCTGGAATGCCCCAAAGTGCTCCCTTCTCAGGGCTTTGACGGCTGCTCTTCCCTGTCCACCAGGGGCTTTCTCTGCCCTTCCTGCTCCCCTGTCCTTCAGGGTGCCCTGTCCACCTCACACGCTGCATTCCCACTTGCTCGTCTGCCCGAGGTCTGCTTCCTCCCACAGCATGTCCGCTTTGCTTATGACTTCCATCTCCCCAGGACCTGACCAAACCTCTAGTATGAACCTGAGAGAGTCAGGGAACTCCCCTATAGAAATCATGTGTAAAATGTGACGCTCGAATTAAAATCAATCATTTCAGGTATTTCACCAGGAAATGACCAGTGGATGCCACAAGTTGCGAAGGGTTTGCTCACTGGCGCAGGTTACTCACACTGGGTAGGCATGGCGTGTTTCTGGCCATCTTGTCTGGGGAGCTCCTGTCTGAGAAACCCCCCCCCCCATTTTCCTGGCTGCTACTGTAGACTTGGTAGAGGGCGGGGCCGAGGAGGGGGAAATGAAGGGGGACACCTGGAAGCAGAAGCGCTGCAGAAGGACTGAGATCTCAGCAATCTCCACACATCTCTGAGTGACTGCCAAACTGCAGGTACATGCAGACACGGGAGGGAGCCCAGGGAAAATGGAAAGTCTGGGAAACTTGTAAATTTCTTGTGTTTGTAAATGCAAACTCCAACCCACACACAGCTCAAGTGGCAGAAGGTGGAAACCTTACTGGCTTGACGTATCAGAATACAGTCTTTGGCCCAATCTAATCGGCAGTGAAACTATGCAGGGGGACTCCAAAGATTGGGGGAAAGAAGCAGCAGAGATGCTAGCAGCTAGCTGCAAACCACAGAACAGACGGATGCTTCAGATTAAGAACATGCAAGTCAACTGCTAGCTAAAACCCACAAAACCAATGAGCCCTGGGAGAGAGTAAGATGATTCAGAACCACCACCACAAATTATCTGTGTTTATATTTATGGTCAATTTGTTTTTTACAATAGTACAATTTCACAGAAATCTAATGGGTCAAAACATAGTCTTTTCAACAAATGGTGTTGGGTAGCTACCTGTGTATCCACATGCAAAAAGACGCTCATTTATGTGTGTGTGTGTGTGTGTGTGTGTGTGTGTGTGCGCGCGCACGCGCGCGCCTGCCGCGTGTGTGACCACAAAAAGCTTCTCTGTTTTGTACCCACAGGCTATCTGGAAACGGTTTGTTCCCACATGAACTTCTCTCAGACTAACAGCCACAAACTCCTCCCATGTAGTGAGCACACCCTTTTGCAAGGTGGCTTTGCTACTCTTCCAGAGCATTAGTGATGTCTGTTTTTTTCACCCCTCAGTCTGGGCTCACCTTGTAACTTTGACCAGTAGGATGGGGCAGAAGTGAGCCCTTGAGAGCCTTGTCCTCCAGTCTGAGGTTCTGCCTTCACCCTCTTGAACCAAGAGAGACCCAGCAAGGAGGACAGAGAAAGAGAGAGGCCACATGGAAGAGGACAGAGAAGCCAGCTGGCACTACTGCCAAGCCACTGGTGAGGCCACCTTGAACCTTCCAGCCAGCTGATGTCCATCTAACTGTGGTCACGTGAGTGAGTACAGGTGAAATCAGCAGAGGACCTGTCCAGGCAACACACAGACTTGGAAGGAAAAATTGTTGTGCTTGAGGCCACTAAGATTTGGGATGTTTGGCATGATTTGTCATCAGTTGACAAAGGCTAACCAACACACACACCCCAAATGAGGCAGGCTCCTGAGCACCTGCTCTGCATGATCCCATTCACACATCTCTCAAAAACAGGGCCAGAATGGGAGGTGGGTGGCAGGCACCTGAGCCACACAGGCGTGTGCCTTGTGAGTGCTCTCCCGGGCTTGGAGTATGTGGCCAGCCTTGTTCCATTCCTCTGGGGGGACTCTGCCGAGAGGACCCATCAGAACTCCTGCCAACATCCCATCTGGAGCATCTATCCCCACAGAGTTATCTAGGGAACACCTGGCACGTGCCAGTTGCTGATCTAGGTAATGGGCTCGTCTGGTGAACAAAACTGATACCAGCCCTGTCCTAGTGGCACTTACAGGTCCTACAGGACAACTGACGGCAGCCTGAACAGCCTAAAAGCAATGACTTGGCCATGAAAGATAATATCAAGATAAACACCAGAAAGTACTAGATGCCAGCTGCTAAGTGAGTCGCATAACTAGTTCCCTGCAGCTCCTCTGCCCACACAGCCACACACCTTCCATTTTGTTTCTGTTTTTCTCTATTTCAGGTGAACTCTGTTTTTCTCTTCATGATCTCACTCATCCACCTGACTCTGCTGGGCAGCAGATCCCATCTTAACCATCACACGCTGCGCCTGATGGCTGCTGTTCCGCGGGATCACAGATGCTGCTCACTGCTCACAGAAAGCCGTTTGGATTCCCATGTTTTATATAATGGACTAGGTACGTGGCACTTGGAATTAGGTACAGGAAGTCTCTATTTGAGCACCTTTGCAACCAGCCCCAGCGATGTGAGCGAAGACCTGGGGAATAAGCTCAGGCACAGGTGTCTTGAATGCTGGAGGAGGGACGAGCAGGTCACACACTGTTTTCCCCTCTGTCATGTTCTCAGACTTAGGTACTAAGTGTTTCATCTTGGAATGCCAAGTGACAGCGATTTGATTAGACCAAACCATTTATTAAATAAAGTTGTAAAATAGAACTGTGCATGATGTGCCCAAGTGTTTCTTAAAGAGTTAAAAATGAGAAATATACCTTTCTGCCCAGAATATATCATCACCCCAAAAAACCTATGATAACAGGAAAAGGTCTCAAAATGCCTCACTATAGTTTTTTAAAAATTAGATAAGAGAGGGAAAAAAGTTTATTGTAGAGCATTGTTTGACCTTTTCTGCACCTGTTTCCATGGAAACAGATGTTGGACAAATAGGGTTTATAAATGCCTAGGAATCATGAGGTGTCTATAAGCCCTCACCTTGTTTTGAGCCATCTGATGTCTATTTCCATAGAAACCAGAGTGGAAATGAGGGCAGCAGCCATGAGTCAGTCTGTTGGGCAGCTAGTTCATCCCAGGCATGGTCTGGGAACCCAGGAGCTGCATTACAGGAATAAACGAATTTAGAAGCTGAAAAGGTACCAGAAAAAAGCAAAAGCCTTAATTGGGAAACACTGGTTTCTTTACTGACTTGGTTGAATAATGGAAAAGCCTTGCAAGTACTATAGACATAAGACAGACGTTTCTCTGCTAATTAGGTAACAAGTGTGGTCTGCCCCATGCCAAGCAAGCTGGCACCACAGTGACCATCAGCAGAGCGATGGTCTATACTATAGAGTCACTATAGATACTATCCAGCTGCTGGCTCTTTGGACAGATGCCCTGAAGCAGCTTCAGGTGGCCACCAATCTCACAGATTATGAATGAAAGTGCCAGAAGGGAAAGGAGTGCGCACCCTCAGCAATGTACCTGCCTGTGAAATGCAGGGTCAGTGGGGGAGGCTGGTCAGGAATGTCTGATTCCGTGTTCTTCCTCCTCTGGTGCCTCCTGTATAAAATCCATTCCACCCTGCACCTGAGCTATACCCTACACCCTCCAAGCCAGGGTTCCCCATTTGGCATCCCATTTTCCCAGCTACTGCGGTTCCAGTTACCAGCCTTCGGGTCTTAGTTACATGCTCTGCCCTGTTACGATCCCAACTCCCACTGGTTCCCCTCCAGGGGACTCCCTGCCTGGCCAAGCTCAGCCCCACTCCCTCCTGAAGCCTGCAGTGGGAGGGAGGCTGGGCTCGAGGGCTTGTCCCGTCTAGGTTTACAGTTCATTCTCACCAAGGACTGCCCTGGGGCCTCGGGCAAGTTTCTGAGGTTCTCTAAAATTTGCTTTTCTCATCCCCAAAATGGGGCTCATAATGCCTTACTTGGCGGAGAGGAGTGAGGAGTAAGTGGAAGGAGGGGGCGGAGGTCCAGGCCAGCACCTGCGCACAAGCGCAGTTTGTAAATCGCTGGCTGTGCGGTCACACTGAGCTTTCTGGGTCTCCACTTAACTGGACCTCTCATGCCACATTAGTCTTCCAAAGGCATGGCTGTTTGCTCCCTCCCTCCTGGGCAGGCAGATCCTGGGGTCTCCCTTCCCTGCAGTCTTTCTGCTCCTACCCTTGCCTGTCACACTCTCTGAGCCGGTGGCAGGCAGGGCTCTCGGCCGGTGCGTTCTCAGCCTGGCATGCTCTAGCCTCACCACTTATTTGCTAAGTTCCTGTCTTTAGTTTTTGATAAAAGTTCCTTTTGGAAGATGTGGACCTTTATTGGCTAAGGTGACTACAAAGGAATCCAATGTGAATGTCATGACCAGATGCCCTGGTGGCAATAATTGTCCAGTTCTGGAACCCAGGTGGAAGGTAACGGCAGGCAGGATGAAGTGAGAAAACTTAGGGGGCGAGCTTGGAGACCACACAAGGTCCCTGGAACTCCTTCAGCTCTGGAGAGTCTATATCTGGAGAAGAGGGAGATGAGGCTAGAATGTCCAGAGGCGGGGGCCAGGTTGCTGAAGTCTCGGATGTTAACTGTCTTTTCCCCCCTTTTATGATGCTGTATCTGGGGCCTTGCTGACCCTGGAGTGACGGCCCCTCTCAGGCTAGCCAGTTCCTAGGGACAGAAAACAGTCTGCCCTTGAGCACACTTTTCAAATAGAAACCAGCCAATCCAGAGTTTGCACCCCAGTCTTTATTAGGCTCTCACATTCCTGGCAACTAACCACCTGCCTCAATCACCCCAAGGCCAGGTGCCAGACAACTAGGGTTAGCCCCTACAGAACAGAACTCGCTAAAACAATGCAAACTGGACAACTCAAGGCCTGCTTACCCTGCCTTGCCTACACTGTGCTGCAGAAACCACAATTTAGGCTCTCGTCCACCTCTTCCTCCTCTCCTGCTACCCCTGCACTGATCCCAAGCTTCCCTGTGTATGCCCCTCCACCCCCCACCCCCACGGGGACATGGTGTGCACCATCGCCTGGGCACAGCAACTGTCTGCTGGCCTGTTGGTCTTCCTGAACCACACGTTGCCCATTGACACACTAGATTCTAAAACCCCTTGGAGACCACAGCGTTATCTAGGGCTTCTCTCTGGTGCCCAGACCCCCACCACATCAGGCATGGCAGGCCGGAAGCTGATGACAGCAGAGACACTGCTGCTGCTGCTGCTGCTATTGATGATGACAAAAAGGGCTAGTAGCCCCAAGGGCTTAAATTGTCCTAGGCACTGCGCCAAGTGCTTTGATAGTGATTATCCATTAGTGATGCCCGAACAAACAGGGAGATTATAAAAGCCACGGGTTCAGTTCTATCGCTTCAGCCTGACCTTTCTTTGGATACTAATATTTACACCTAGGGGCTGTGTGTTGGTAAAATATATCTAAAGAGTATCACATGAAGTATCATATTAAGTTCTAACTTGAAAGTTAATGGTATGGATTGTTTTTGCTCTACCTGAGCCCCAGCCTCAGCCCTTTCCAATTTTTTATTTTCAGACAGGGTCTCATTAAGTTGCCCAGGTGGCCTCAAACTTGTGTTCTTCCTGCCTCAGGCTGCTCAGTTGCTGAGATTACAGGTATGTGCCACTGTGCCCAGCTTGACAAATTTTTAAATGAACAAGACCCAGGTTTCTGCTTTCTACCTTGATGCTTTGGATAATAGTTTTGAAAAAAAAAAAAAAAAAGCTCTAGGCTTCCTATGTCAGTCAATCATGTGATGTGGGCACTGGTTCTGGGCTTCCATGCTACCTCAGGGTCAACCCCAGCCCCACCCACCAGTCTTGCCCCTTTCCTGTACCTGGCCAGCTTCCTTTCCTCAGAAGAATGTGTGCATGTGCCAGGGGGCCAAGGGGAATGACTGGGGGCAGGACTGGTAAGAAGGGATTCCAACTTGCTGGCTGCCCTAAGAGGCAAAGCCGCGGTGCCTGGCTCTCCTGGAGAGATGAGACATAAATGCTGTGATAGAGAAGTCTCCAGAGAGCTGCTTTGTTGACAAGAGGGCATGATTTTCATTCCAAGCCTGTCCCTAGTGCTGCCATGTCTCCTGACAAGCTAAGCTGGGGTGGAGGTGTTCTGAATACTGATGGGGTATCAGAAACGCCCTAAAGGGGAAGAGCCAGACATCATTTCAACATGGCTGTCACCATGCCTTGGAGAATGCCCTCAAAGCAGGATGAATGGAGTGAAGCTGGTCCCAGGCCAAGTTAAGGCAGAGTGA
This sequence comes from Urocitellus parryii, assembly GCF_045843805.1. Taxonomy (NCBI): domain Eukaryota; kingdom Metazoa; phylum Chordata; class Mammalia; order Rodentia; family Sciuridae; genus Urocitellus; species Urocitellus parryii. The sequence continues at coordinate 276,192,797 of NC_135531.1, read as the reverse complement.
AAGGCTCACAAGGGCAGGGGAGAGGAAGACCACGGGCACCCGGGTTTGCACAGTTCCTCTAGAGAGGAACCATTGGAGGACTCTGATGCTCCAGCTCCTGACCTCCCTCCCTCCCTCCTGGGGCCTGGTGCTCAGTGTCCCTAGGGCTCCATATCTGCCTTCAAGCCACCTATGGCTCTGAGGGAGAAGAGAAGGAGGGACTCCCAAATTGTAAAATCCTGCTCTGTCTTAAACTTCATTGTTACTACTCCAGTTGTTCAAGACTCACTGACCAGATTGTCTGTCTGGGTACCTATTCCTTGTCATTTGTTATTATCTCCTTGCTTGAGGTGTTTTTTTTTTAATATATATATTTTTTAGTCATTGATGGACCTTTATTTTATTCATTTATCTATATGCAGTGCTGAGAATTGAACCCAGTGCCTCACACGTGCAAGGAGAGCGCTCCACCACTGAGCCACAACCCCATCCCTTGACTGAGTTCTTCACCTTCTCTGGGAAGCTCTTCTTAGTTTCACTTGCTCATTCCTATCTTGCTTAACATTCCTGGACTTAATGTCTTGCCCTCAAGACTTATAAAACTTTCCAGCACCTGCCTACAAGATTCTGATTTCACTCTGTGGGACCTGTTGTGCCATGTTTTATTCTAATCCCTTCATAACACTAACACAACCAATGGCTGCACTTTTCTATTTCTTGACTTCTTAAAAAAATACTAAGAGTTCCAATTCTCTACCAATTAATTTCTTACAATTCACATTTAAATTAATAATTCTCCAAATGACTATATGTGTGAAAGAAGGTAAATGGCAATGACTCATGTCATATGCATTGAGTGTTTAAATTAGATTTAGAGAACAGTATAAAAGACCTTAAAACAATGAAGACATACAATGTTCATGGAATGGAGCACTCCACCATTAAGGTTCCAATTCTCTTCAAATTGATTGATGGCTTTAGTACAGTCCCAATCAAAATTCCAGCTAGTGGGAAAGTGGGAAAGTGGGAGGGAAGTGGGAAAGTTCTCTGATTCATGAAAGGGAGAAATCTATTCAAAAGAAGCTAGTTTTAACTGCCAATCAAAAATGAAAATATGGCAAGTTATCTTTCTTTGATTTTTACAGATGTCAATAATTTATGCAACAGAACACATTTGAATACTATAATATCAATTAAGTTGGAGTGTAATTTTGTGAAAAATTAGTCAGAGTTTAACAAAAAAGGATTTGAATATTTAAACCAGATTTGATGAGTTCTTTAAAAGTCAAAAATTGAAAACTTGTTATAATCTTTCAAACTAGAAGTTTAAAAGCCCCTGAACTGCATGATAGATGTACAGGAATTCTGTGTTACTACTTTCCCTTTTCTTTTTTTATACTAAGGATTTAACTCAGGGGTGCTTTACCACTGAGCCACATCTCCAGCCCATTTTTATTTTTTATTTTGAGACAAGGTCTTGCTAAGTTGCTTAGGGCCTCACTAAGTTGCTGAGGCTGGCTTTGAACTTGTGATCCTCCTGCCTCAACCTTCTGACTCATTAGGATTACAGGTGTGCACCACTACAACCAGCTGTACTACTTTTTCTGTAAATCTAAATTATTCATCCCCACAGAGATTTAAATTTAAGGACTTTGCAGGTAAGATATCATAGATTTGGTTAGAGAAACTACTTGGTTGCCTTGTATGGCTGACCTTGATGAAGCCTGCTGGATGGAAAGTTAGCAAAGGATATCACAGCAGTGACACTCTTCAGTGAAACAATAGCCAAATGGCAAACATAGATGCTGAATCAACACCTCATCCGCAGAATTATGCCTAGACTTGCTATTGCTTTTGATTTAGGCTCAACAGTGACTAATTACCAAAGATCTTTTATGTAAATACTTGACAACAAAACCCAAGCAAAATCTTTAAAATGTTGGGTACCTTTATTGACTTTCATGGTTTATCCTAGAACAATTATACTGCTGACATTTGCACAGAAAATACAAAAGCAGTGATGGGTGAAGCCCTTGGTAGCACGAACAGAGGCAGTAGATACACATAGGATAGGACAGAGATTCATTTAAGAATGTTCTTGATGAAACAGGTGAATTAATTTTATTAAATCTCTAACCTTATGGCCCATCTTTTTAATATTCTGTGTAACAAAATAGAAGTACAGATAAAGCACTTCTGCTTTACTACAGCAAGATGGTTATCTTGAGGAAAACCATTTGTGACATTACTTGAGTCACAAGTAGAATATGCCTTTTTTTTTTTTTTTTTTTAAGGGAACACCATTTTTACTTGAAAGAACAACTAATAGACTCTGATTATTCAGACTTGGGTATGTGTCTGCCAGTTTCTCAAAAAAGAATGCAGTAAGCTTGTCCTGTCAAGGAAACAACTAATAGTATTTGTTAGCAATAGTAAAATTTGAACTTTCAAGAGAAAATGAGAATTTTGAATAACTTGTATCTGTCATTGAGAGCTTAATAGCTTCCCAAACCATAAAGACTTTTTTTGATGGGAATAGCAATGATATTAATTAATGCATTTTTTTCATGCAAGCTAATGAAATGTGTCAACATTTGGAAGTTCGAACTACTAAATTTGATAAAACAATATTTTCCAAATGTTCAATAAAAAGTAATACAAACTCATGCATAGGTAGAAGTGCTATTGAGCCAGGTGTGGTGGAGCAGGCCTATAATCCTAGCAGCTCAAGAGGCTGAGGCAGGAGGATTGCAGATTTAAGGCCAGCCTCGGCAACTTAGCAAGGCCCTAAGCAACTTAGTGAGACCCTGTCTCAAAAAATAAAAAAATGGCTTTTTTTTTTTTTTTTTTAAAGAGAGAGTGAGAGAGGGAGAGGGAGAGGGAGAGGGAGAGAGAGAGAGAGAGAGAGAGAGAGAGAGAGAGAGAGAGAGAGAGAGAGAATTTTAATATTTATTTTTCAGTTCTCGGCGGACACAACATCTTTGTTGGTATGTGGTGCTGAGGATCGAACCAGGCCGCACGCCAGGCAAGCGCGCTACCGCTTGAGCCACATCCCCAGCCCCAAAAAATGGCTATTGATGTAGCTCAGTGGTAGTGCCCTTGGGTTCAATCCCAGGTACCAAAAAAAAAAAAAGCTATTGAAAGCACAGACAGTGCATGACTAATATGATTCTGCAACCTGTACACTCAGAAAAATGAGAAATTATATCCCATCTGATTCAAATGTATGGTATATCAAAGTCATTGTACTGTCATGTGTAACTATTAAAACAAATAAAAAAAAGAAAAGAAAAGAAAAGAAAAGAAAGTGCAGACAGGAAGGCTGCAGGAGGAATTCTGAACTCCCAAGAATCTGCTCTTCCATAAAAGCAGTGAGAACACTAGTGAAACTATCAAAATCAACTTTTTTTTAGTTAATTTTGAAATTTCAGTTTCAAGTTTCTCTGGAAATCCATGACGGCTTGTAAAGACCTGAGGAGTGTTTATTTTTTTTATTTTTTATTTTTTTAAATATTTATTTATTTATTTTTTTGGCGGACACAACATCTCTGTTGGTATGTGGTGCTGAGGATCGAACCCGGGCCGCACGCATGCCAGGCGAGCGCGCTACCGCTTGAGCCACATCCCCAGCCCCGAGGAGTGTTTATTTAAGAAAAATGGCTTCCTCTCACTAAGATAGCGAGCATCATGGGATTTGAACTTGCCTCTGGCTCCACAGAAAACCGACAGCCACTTGTGCCTACGTGTCTAGCAAGAGGCCAGCGAGGGTGGAGGCCAGGGGCCTGTCTACTCCCTCAGACACCCGGGTGGACCCAGCTCCACCACTTACTTACCAGCTTCCCAAACTCAGCCAATGACCTGCTTTCTGCCTCTCCTTGTCTGTGAGGGTAAACGATGACAGGACCTAGCCCAGGGCTGCTGGAGGAGCAGAGGAGGGTCAGGTACAAGAATGTGCCTACCACGCGGTGAGGCCACACTGGTGGAGCTGCTCACTTGGATCATTATGGGCTCATCTACGGAGACCAGAAACTCTCGGATGTATTATAAACCCCAGCTTCTACATCCTGTAGATTTTTAATGCATCTCTCCCTTGTCTTTTCCTAGAACACTCTTATTTCAAGGCCCTTAAATATTTGTTCAACAGATAATGACTTCTGGATTTGACAAGTTTTTACATAGGAAATTTCTGATCATATGATTATCACCTATATGGATCCAGCAAGTAAATGTCCATGGCTGACCTTACCTGACACTGAAAGCTGTTCTTTTAAGAGGGGAGAATATTTATCTTAAAATAGGTCTTCTCAAATAGCACAGAAAGTCCTTCCACCTCCACTTAGAGCCACTGGTGGGCCAGACACGAGGAATCTCACCTTAACATGCCAGAAGAAAACCTGAGTCATTTGGGGTGAGAACCCTGGAACCAGGCTCCTGAGCCTGTGAATCTACCGCCTGCCCCCTGGTAACAATGCACATGTTCACTGTAAAAATAAAGTACCTTACCTAACACATTCCTTCACAGTGCTACACAAGGTGCTTTTGACCCCTTCAACAGTTGTCACTGTCCATTCTCTTGTGTATATTTTCAAGGTCATCTAATGATGATTTTATTTCTCTGGAGGTTTATATAGGTCTGGGGCTTTGTGGATCAAGAGAGTTTATGAAGCATCTTAGAAAATAATGAAAATAGCTGTCCTTGAAAGGCCACCTTTTCTCCTCCTGTCTGGAGCCTCCTGGCAGCGTCTGACCTGCTTAGGTCTCTCCCACCTCAAGTCAAACCAAACCAAACCAAAATGCTCATTTAGCTACCTGTTCTCCCGTCCAGCAGGTAGCCATGCTGTGGGAAGAGCAGTACATACTTATTAGCACTGTATTTTCACTTCCCACCTGCTCCACAGTTCACTCCAGTGTGGCCTATGCCCATCAATCCACAGAAATGCACAGCCCTTGACCTCCACGCCACCACATCCAGCATCCTGTTTTTACTTCTCTCGCTTGACAAATCTGCAGCCCAGGGCCCGGTTGGCCTCTTTCCAAGCCTCTCGCACACTTCCTCATTCCCTGTACCCCCCGCAGTTCCTATGCTAACAAAGAGGGTGTAACTTTCCACACCTTTCTGCTACACAGATGCATAGCACATCTATAACTCACAGGTTTGTGGGTTTATATGTTTGCTTTTTCTTACTGTTCACATTGTTTTAGGATTTCCTTTTTCATTTCATACTATATCCCAGATGATCTATAAAAACAGGAGATATGTTTCTAGCTCAATGATTTTTAAACTTTTGTATACAAATGAGTCTATACTCAGACATCAATGAGTTTTAACACATTAAAGTCATTACAGATTTGGAAATTAGAAAGAAAACCTGGATTGTGCACTGGGGTCCTCTTGAGAGTTTCCAGTGGAGCAGGACCAGTCATGGTGGATGTGCAGATGGACAGATTTCAGCTCAACGTGAGGCAAAGGGAGCATAACTGACCCTGGCCTCTGGCTCCCCTGGAGAGCCACATCACTAAGCAGCTAACTGAAAACATTTTTTTAATCTCTGTTTCAGGTCTAGATATTACATTAAAAAACATATTTTGCATTGGTAAGCAAAATGAAGTGTGACTCTAATGTCCTGACACTAATTCTGATGTCTCCTTCATCGTTGTCACCTTGAGGTGACAACAGTACTACTGCTTAAATGGTTCTTGAAAATTTTCCTTTAGCCTAAACATCTGTTTAAGCATTTATTTTTTCCCTCCATTTCCAATAGACAGTTATAAAAGTATTGCCTGCCCTGGTAAAAGCTGAATAAAACCCAGCCCCTACTGATCGGCTACTTTGCTGACCCTCTACAGTGCACTGTGAGGATCCTTTGTGAGACACAGCCCACCATCTGCTGAACCCGAGTTGCGGTTCCAACAACAGATCCTTTCTTGAGTCTTCCCAACTATACCTCTTCTAGGAATCTTCCGAAAATTCTACTTATCACAACAAATGTTTTCAAACATTAATCTCTTTTTTTAAAAAAATATTTTTTTTAGTTGTAGATGGACATAATATCTTTATTTATTTATTTTTATGTGGTGCTGAGGAATCAAACCCAGTGCCTGACACAAGTGAGGCAGGTGCTCTACCACTGAGCTATAGCCCCAGCCCAAACATTAACCTCTTAAAATGAAAATACCTGCAGAGTAGCAGCAAGTCCAGAGAACTGAAGGAAGACCTTGATATCTGATTGTGTTGAGCAGATTATAGTTGCTTTCACAGGGAAATTTCCACAAAACAGAATTCCCATCACTAACCAGAAAAGTTGTACCAACGAAATTTCCCATACAATACAAAACCAAAGGATCAATATGACAATAAAACCCAGAGCAAACAGAAAAGCCAAAAAGGATGACATGGAAAGAGGGAAAAGCAGACCCGGGGGCGACCTCCGGACACAATGACAAAGAGCTACTGAATCCAGTCATTAGAACATTAACTGAAGAGCGCCGACAGCCAGGCACAAGGCAGTGTCTTGCTGCGGTTAGCAGTGGCCTGGGCGAGATGGCCAGCCAGGTCTACCTTAAGGGGTGGCCACAGTGGTCCTCAGGTACAGAAGCCTGTTTTTTTTTTTTTTTTTATAGTCTGCAGCTAAGAATGATATTTATATTTTCAATATTTGGAAAAAAAAAGTAATGACATGAAAATTATGACATTCCATTTTTAGTATCCACAAACAATTCTGTGGGAACACAGCCATGTTCCCCTGACAGCTACTGTGTTACAGAGGCAGGACCAAACACTGAAACCTGCACGGGTGGCCTGCCAAGCCTGAGAGGCTTCCTATCCTCCCCTTTACAAAGAAAGTCTGCGACCCCTGTTCTAAATCAGATTCGACCGCCATCTGCATTCTGTGTGACCTCGGGCTGGTCTCTCCTTAGGAGGGGATGATGGCCAGGTCCCCTCTGCAGCTCGGGTTCAGAGCTGTGCCACCGGGCAGGAAGAGTGAGCAGGAGTGCCCACTGGTGCCACCTGCAGTCCAGGATGGAGATGGCATGCAGGAGGAGGCCTGTGAGTCGCTGGGTGGATCTCAGCAGGCCTCCTTGTGGGGGCTCCTATATAACTATCGCACACAACTGATGCCATCATGAACAAAACCTTGGCTGTCACCCACCTTTTAAACTGACAGACCTCAATTTCCAACAAATACATTTTCCCACATCCACATTTATAGTGAATACTCCCCCACAACAGAAGAACCTTCCAGTGTTCACTTCAGGATTCACTGAAGGAAAGCAAGTCACATACCCACACCACAACAAGGAGGACAATGAGTCAGCTCTTTCTGGGTCTCCGAAGGGAAAACAAGGCCTAGCCTGTCATCTGAGGATCCAGACAGCTCTGGGGAGTGGTCCTTCCAACACCTCACGGCCTGCGCACATTAGCTTCTGTGCATTAGGCAGGAGGGTTTTCCACAGTGAGAAAATCCACTCCCAAAGAATGAAAATAACTGAGTGGGGTTGTTGATTCTGCTGGCTCTGAACCCAACCCAGGACAGCTCAGCCCAGGGCTTCTCACCATGAGCCTCTGTGCCCAGCTTCCCATCCAGGGAGATGGGTGGAGGCTTGTGGTGAAGAGCTTTTATGAGATCCAAAGGACGTGCAGTCTGCATCTCTGCTCTCTGCAGGTGTGGTAGGGCCTGCAAACACAGCCACCTGAGCTGCCACCCCGGGGCCCTCCTGCTGCCCCCTCCATTGCAAGGTAGAGTCTGCTTCCGTTCCAGCTGGGGCCAGGCTTGCTGTGTGCTTCCGCAGAATGCACAAGCGCGATTCTGAGACCACTGAGCCCAGAGAGGACCAGAAGGGCTCACTTCTTCCCTGGTAGAACCCAGCCTGATTGGACCACTGAGTGACAGCTGGCACTGGAGAGACACCTCAGAGGCGAGGGCCAGCCTGAACATCGGAGGCAGCCATGTAGGACCCTACGTGAGCCACCCAGCTGGACCTCAGCCACCCCACAGGACTGAGGACAACAGGGTAGAAGTGGAAACTTCAGTTCTGAGCAACCGTTCAAGGCAAGGAAGACCCAGGATAGTTTGGTATGAGTTTTCTATATGGTGAAAAGAGTCTCCAACTTACTTCATCATCGTCATCTTCATCATCATCAGACTCAAGAACGCCATCAAGCAGCTCTTCTATAGGGGAAAAAAAAAAATATATATATATATATATATACATATATTATATGAAAAAATATCAATGAATAGCCACAAACAGTGGGCGACTTGACCAACACAATCCTTCAGGCGCCACAGAGACCAGTGAGCACCATCAAGAGAATGAGTGCTGGGCTCAACCATTTCTCATCATAATCATTTCAGACACCGTTTGACATTGTCCTCAGAGATTTTAAATAAATCTCTCCATTTTTACCAGAACATATTTAGAGTAGCATGAGGAAAATCCCAAGCCAGCACATAATTTGAGGGACCTTCAGGGAAGGGAAGTAAACTAATATTTACCACCAGGCATGGCAGCGGGCACCCCGACACTGAATCCTCACAACCCCCTTACAGCAAGAGGTGGAGGCACAGAGGGGAAGTAGAAACCGCATCTCCTTCTGTGTACAGGTGGGGTGGTGGCTGTGGCAGGGAGGTTCCCAGAGGCGCACTGCTACATCTTTAGCGTTCACAAACAAGCCTGGATTCATGGCGTAACTGAGCCAGAGAAAGAACGGACCATTTTACCATATGTAAAATGGGGATCCTACCACCTCCTTCTTAGGTGAAGCATCTGGCCCAGGTACACAGCAGGCATTTCATAGATGCAGGTTCCCTCCTCCATGATGCCTTCCCTGGTGCCCTCACTGAGCCCATCATCTCTCCCTCCCTGAACATGATCTGCGTTTCACCTGGAACTCCTGCCAGCACTCACCCTGTGGATGATCCTGCCTCCTAATGAATGGAGGGCTACTGACTGCAGGTGTCCTTTGCCCCTACTCTACTGGGTTGTGAGTATCTGGGGATGGAGCACCTGACTTCCTCCTCCCTGCGCTCCTGCTGCACCTTCCTTGTTAGCACTGGTTTGGTGAAAGTAAAGAAAGCCTGAGAAAAGAAAGGAAGTCAAAAAGAAGGAAGGAGAAAGAAGGCGTCAAAGGCCATACTTAGAGTTGGCCTTAGCACGGGGCCTGACAGAGGCTCCTACATTAATCAAGCACCAAGCCACGGCCTAGGAGGGCGTCACCAACGTCCTGACAGCCTCAAAGTGAGGTCTCTGCTGACCTCACTGGTCTGTGGCCAGCAGGACACCAAGTCTGTCCCCACCTTGATGAGGTTTGCATGTCTCTACACCCATCCCAAGCCACACCACTGTCACAGAATGCCAGTGAGTTCAGAAAGCTACTTTGCGGACATAAATCTGTTAAGTCATTCTGCATTTTGGCTGAATTTAATTATCTAACTTCTCTTCCCTTCTCAGACACAGCATATTCCATTCCATCTGCAGGAAATGCCTTTCAAAATGGCGGTGCTTCTATGGTCACCAATTACAAACCCCTCAGGTTCTCTGTGGAAAAGTCAAGTAGTCCAACACACGCCCTGTTCTCCTTCTTGGCCCAGCCTCTCTTCCCTAACCCACAATCTCTTCATCTATTGGCTCAGACTCTTCCCACCACCCAGAACAGGGCTGGTCCCATGTACTAGAAGACCTGGGTCCGGGCTCCCCCACCACTCACTCCTGAGTCGGTGCACAGCCACGCTGCCCTCCCCAGTACCGCTCTACTTTCTCCTGCCTGTGGACCAGGCTAGCACCGCTGTTTCTCTGCCCTGACTGGCTATGGTCTGCCAGCTCCCTTGCAGAGGGCTGGAACTGTGGTCTGGGCCCAAGCCAGGGATAAACCTCCATACTGCTGTTGGCTATAGCTCTGCTTGTCACTGTCACCAAGCTGGAATTTTCCTTTAGGCTTCACCAGACTGGTGTCTTCCCACCTATGGGGTTAGGCTCTTAGATACTCTAAAATATACCCACAACTTTGTACTTGAAGATCTTAAAACTTCACTGGAAAAATAGCACTGGTGGGCTGATAGCTACGGGCTCGAATGTATGAAAACCCACTCCTGTGCTTTTAAGTTTACTAAAATAAAACAAGGAAGTCTCTAAATAAAGATAATGGTAATGTCATTTCATGATGGTGGTTGTTTTTCCTTGCAGTGCTGGGGATTGAACTCAGGGCCTCTGCATGCCAGGCAAGCACTCTACCGCTAGGACACACCACCAGTCCTTCACATAACTTAAACTAGGAAGGTGGCCCCAATCCACACTCTGTTAGTTTCCATGTGAGTAGAAACACTGAGCAGAAGTTCTCTAGTTCCATTATTGTCTTGACTGGCTGCTGGTGGCACGTGTCATAAGGTGTGAGTGTGTGCTTTTGAATCTAGTTTCAAACTAGCAGACTCCTGGGTAGTCATCTCTGGGTTCTGCCTCCATAAAGAACAACTTAGATACTTTAGATGAAGAAAGAAATATTTTAGGTCCCTTATTTGAACAGCAACTTGCTGAACTTTTGGGTAGGTATTTCCCAAGCCTTCCAGAATCCCCAGGGCTATCCAGCTGTAGTTCTGTCCACGACAACTTCTTGCCAGAGTGGTTCCTTACAAAGATGTGAACTGTCTCCTCCCTCATGGCAGCCTGGCATGTTGAGCCAGGGCAGTTTTACATAAGGGAAAGTTGACTCTTATGCCAGGGAGCAAATGGAGCCTGCATCCTGCTTCTTGGCTTCCAGGAAGACTGGCAAGAAGATGGATGTGCATTTGTCTCAACGACTCAAACACAGGCAGCCTGAAGAAGATTCCAACCCAAATGTGACCTTGAAGTTGCAGAGAACCCCTGGCCTGAGAGGGAGGACTTGGCGCCACTAATGACCAAGAAGCAGACGGGCAACAACTACCCACCTCCGTGGCAGCCCACCCAGAGAAGGCGGGAAGCAACCTTAGCCGAGACTCGGGCAGGCTCGTTCACACTGTACCTGTTTCATCACACCAGCCTGGGCGGGCTCGGAGTCAGAACTGAAGTCCCTGGAGAAAATGAAGCTCTATTCTCTGCCCACCTGAATTTGGGATGAGTTATACTTGCTCCATAAGAACCAAAGAGGAGGACATTCAAATAGGACGGGCAGGTAACCCACAGCTCCCTGGCCACTCACTCCTGTGGCCTCTTCTCTGCCTGGCAGCAGGCTCCTCTTGGCTGCCCTGGTACCACCTGTCCCTCGAGGCCCTCTCTCTCCTGTGGGGATTCTAATTTAAATGGTGTGGGTGCAGCAAATCTGCCCAGGTGCTGTGAGGCTTGAACCGGGAGCAGAGACACAGCACCTGTGGGCTTCTGGCGTTTCCCTGGAGCTTGGCTCTGGTCAAGCAGTGACTTGTGGCTTACCTTTTGCTCATGTTTACTTGCACTGTTGGTGTCAGGGAAGGGCACACGGAGAGTCAGAGGGGACAAACTGCCCCCAATGCTGGCAGCACCAAGGGCCTCTGTTGAAGAGTCCACACCAAGAGCCAAGAGCTCCTCCCCCACCCCATCCAAGGCTCCCCTGGCCTTCCTCTCCTGCTTATTATGGGACACGTGGCTGTGGTAACAGAAGCAGCTCAACAGAAGGAGGACCTTGCTTCTAGATGAAAATCATACATCACCTGGAGTGAATGGATCACCAAGGGAGGTGTGGACTGTACTATCTGACCCCAGGACCTGGGGAAGTCACCCTTTGGGGCAGAACTTAGGAGGGGAAAGGGAGAGGCCCATAAAGAGAACTTACAAGGTTAGGGAAGGGTTTCTGAAATTGCTTTTAACTTCTTTTTGTTGACTACAGGCCCTAAAGTACGATAAGAGACTGTTAATCTTTGGACACTCTGGCCTTGACTACTGGCTACACTGTGAGTTCACCTGGGCCTCCCCACTTCCCTAAAGGCCAATGACGTCCAAGGAACCCCAAGCCCCACTGAGAGAGCCCCACATCCTTCCGACACATGCAAACAGTTCAAAAGCAAGGCGTAGGTTCTTGCATTAAACTGACCGGAATTGAGCTGCTTGATGATGAACTCCATCTGGCGGATCATCTCAGCATTGCCTTCTTTGATGAAGCAGCGCAGGATGTCTTCCATCCCCTAGAAGCACAATGCACACAATGCTCTAGTGTTTTCAGTTTCATCTCATCCAAAAAAGAATTTCTCTTTTTTTGGGGGGAAGAAGATACATACAATAAAAATCCTCTGCTTACTACTAAATATTCTTTTTGTTCCTTTTATAAGTCACAGTGAGATTTTCTTCTGGGTTGACTGTCTGACTTCAAAATAACTTTATAACGTATTTAGCTTAAAAACAATTGTAAAATTTCCCTGCATAGTACTGCCTTGAGTTTTGGCAATTTGTTGAGAGATGATTTCTTTCCTGTGTTTTCCTCTATTTATTCAGTGCCTTCTGGATTTTAGGGCCAAATATGGCCTTCAAAAAGTGGAACATTTGTTTAGAGAAGTAAATGAACAAACAGAAACTCTTTAAACAGCCTTCATTCTTTTTCTATCGTAAGAATTATAGATACTACGCTACGTCATTATGTTATTGTAATTAAAAATATATTTTAGCTGTAGATGGACATGATATCTTTATTTTATTCTATGTGGTGCTGAGAATTGAACCCAGGGCCTCACAAGTGCTACCACTGAGCTATGACCCTAGCCCCTATTGTAATACGTTTGACACTGCACAATCACAGGGAGTAGGCGAGTTGACTTGAACATGGTGTCTAATTCCTCTCCTTCCTCTTTCCCTGAAGGACGGGAGTTAAGCACGCAGCTGGAGCTGTTGAGACTTTCTTGCCACCAAGATGGGGAAGCATATCTAATGATGAACCCAACACAGAAGAAGCAGAGTGCAGAGGTGGTAGAGAGATGGATCTGATGCCATGCAAACCCTGATCAAACCATGCTTGAAGCTTATCCTGGACTTCTTGGTTACATGAGCTGATATGTTCCCTTTTTAGGTAGGCCAGTTTGGAATCAGAGAAGTGTCAAGAGCAGAAGAGGTTAAACTCTCATGACCCAATGAAGAGAACTGCTTCACAGAAAGGTTAAATCAGGATTATCATTTGGATGGTAATCCTAGCTCCTACGTGGATTAACTGTGCGACCTTACTCAAATTACTCAACTTCACTCAGCCTGTTTCTTCAGTTATAAAACGAGGCTGCCCCTCAAGATGACAGGAGACTTAAAAGACCACTATGTAACTGGGTATTAGTTATGTAGATGGATACATGTGTCGGGATGCACTGAGCCGAACGAGGAAGGCCTGAGCATCCACTGTTTGCCAGTCACACCTAAATGATGGCATCTTGTGCCGTGGCTGGCACCTATGTCTACTAGACAGGAGAGGCTGCCTGGCTGTGTCTGGAGGGCTAGTGGCTGGGGTGAACGACCCGGCAGCTAAGTCAAGGGGATTACAGCAGAGTGAGAAGAGCAGAGGACTGGGACAGAGTGAGAGAACAATGACATTTCATTGGAAGATAGACGGGTAAGCTCACAGAGACCCTGAGAAAACAGTCTACAACGGGAGAAGGCCTTGAAGGAATCTCTGGAATCAAGGACAGGGTATTTCAAAGAGGACTGGGCAGCACTGTCCAGCTCCTGTGTGGCCAGCCAAAATATCTGTGTTTGTCTTACAAAGGGACAACCACCAACATCTGGCGTGGACCTTGGCTGAGAGGAGAGCTGACTTTGCTGTCTCTGTCTTATCAACTGGTCTCACTCTTACCGTCCATCCCCACTTCCCAGGGAAGGGCCAGGGAAGGGACACTGTAGGAGTGACAGCTCCATCAGCCCGACATGCCCAAGAGCAGAATCAAGCACAAGTAGCTTGGGAATGGAAAGTCCTCAACCTGTGCCCCAGGAATGGGACAAAGAATCCATTCAGGCTCGCTTCTACCTTTTCTTCCCAGATGTTACTTTTACGAGTGAGTATCTGCTCTTATCTTTATAGATCTTTTTATTTTCACTCACTCTCTTTCATATGGCTCTAACTCAGTTGTTACTTGGAAAACAAACAATAAATTCCTGTGTAATGAGGAGGATCACCTGGGGATGCTTTTTTAATAGGAAAGAGTCCAGTCAGAAATTGTACTTATTTTTAAAACCACATATATTAGGTAAAGTTTAATCTGAATTATAGAAATGAGAAGTCATAAAAATAACAGTATTTGACCCTGAAAGTAATAACTCATTTTGAAGATAATCCTGGCCTAATACAAACACTCAGGTTAGATGGAAAGGAGAATATCAGCCACATGTGAAAAGGAATTGCAGGCTGAATGGAAGCAAAGAGGGAACTCCCCCCAGGAGGTCAAGGTTAGGATCATTGCAGGAAACAGGTGGAGTGGCCCTTATCTGAAATGCCTGGAGCTTCAGGGTTTTTGGCTTTGGGAACATCTGCAGAGCTATCTTAGGCGCCCCCAGACCCGTGTCTCAACACAAAATTCATTTATGCTTTGTCAATATCTCATACACATGCCATCAAGATGACTTCATACAATATTTTAAATAATTCTTTTTTATATAATATTTTTATTTTTTAGTTTTCGGCAGACACAACATCTTTGTTTGTAATGTGGTGCTGAGGATCGAACCTGGACCGCACACATGCCAGGCAAGCGCAATACCGCTTGAGCCACATCCCTAGCCCTATTTTAAATAATTCTGTGTGTGAAACAAAGTTTTATGATGCAGAATGTTGTACCTATATTTCATGTCTATGCTCCAAAAGTTTTAGAGTTTGGAATATTTAAGATTCTAGATTTTTGGATTAGAGATGCTCAATATGAAATAACACAGAAGACAGTGTTTGTATTATAGAATTTAAGGAAGGAAAACATTTATCATATCTAGATTTTTCATTAAAGATGAGATTAGGGATAGGAGTCTAGAAAGAAATTGGTATGGAAAGGGTGCTTGCCTATTATGTGTGAGAACCTGGGCTTGATCCCTAGCACTGGGGGTGGGGGGGAGAAAAAGATTAAATTAGTTCTCATTTCTAAAGAAGCACTGCAGCCTGAGGTGTGGAAAGTTCTCAAAACAAACATGCATTTGGCCCCTACACTAGCTGTGTGGCTCCAGGCCCAGAAATCTACCTCTTACATCAATGGGGACACAGCCACAGCCACTCCTTTAGGGGCTTTGAGGACTGAGTGGGCTGAAGCACCTTGCACAGAGGTAGACAGCGTATACTGAACACCCACACAGCCCTCCAAACGATCCCACCTCTCCCTTATGCTCAGCCGTTCAGCTCTATACCACATTCTATTTTGTTCCAGCCCAAATAGTCTAATCTACCACTAAAGGTCTTCAAGAGAAACTTCCCTCTTGGAAACTCAAATATCTATTTTAGGTGAATAAAAACATTTTCCTCTAATTCTGAAAGTCATTCAGGTTTTCCACTAAAACTTATAAGCTATATAAAATAAACAGCCAGTGTACATGATGGAATTCAAGTGACTTGGGAGGCTGAGACAGGAGGATCATTAAATTCAAGGCCAACTTCAGCAACTTAGCAAGAGCATGTCTCAAAATAAAAAATAAAAAAGGGCTGGGACCCAGATGCCTATCAATAGATGAATGGGTTAAGAAAAGATGGACTTTTACTCAGCCACAATGACTTTATGGATGTGAGGGCAATCTGGCTGCAACATCTGTCACTCCACTGATGGCCAGAGTTGATTCGGCTGATCCCACTGGCTAGGCGGGTGTCCCCTTCCTCCCCCACAAGCTGTGCACTCAGACAACCTTCCCTGATAAAGTAGAACTGTTCTTCAGTCAAGAGTAGCTGCACTCCCCTGCTAGAACCTCCAAACGAGCTCTGGTGAATAACGACTTTATGACATTAGCTGGTAAACGGATGGAAATGGAGAACATCATGCTAAGTGAAATAAGCCAACTTCAGAAAATTAAAGGTCACATGTTACCGGGCACACACCTGTAATCCCAGCAGCTAGGAAGACTGAGATAGGAGGATTGTGAGTTCAAAGCCAGCCTTAGCAAAAGCAAGGCCCTAAGCAACTCAGTGAGACCCTGTCTGTTATAAATAAATGAATACAGTAAAGAAAAAAAAGGGGTATAACTTAGCAGTAAAGTGTCCCTGGGGTCTAGCCCCATTAAAAAAAAAAAAAGAATAAAATATTTCTCTGCATAGAGATAAAACTGAACATTCTGAAGTATTTCTTCTTTTATGGCTATTGTTTTACACAATTGAGATCATACTGTTATAATGCTGTTTTTTATTTTTAAATTTAACTACTATTTTCTTGTGTCAATATAAAGCTCATACACAAAGTTTTAGTAGCTATAATAATAATAGCAGCTAAGAGCACCTCTCAATGCTCACTCAGTGGCAGGCATAGTATGTGAGCATTAGCTCTTTTGATTCTCACAATTCCAGGTGTTTGGTGCTACAGTAATTCCCACGGTGCCCAAAGACAACCAGGAAACGGCAGAGCAAGACTGGAACACAGTTCAGAGCTGCCATCTGAGCTGGAGCCAGAGTCAGGACGCAGATTTCATAAAGACCCTTTCAGGGAAGACTATCCCACTCAAGGTTGATGGACACCACAGAAAATGTAAAGGCCAAGATCCAGGATGGGGGAGGAATTCCTCCTGTTCAGCAAAACCTGACCTTAGCTGGTCAGCACAGGAAGGAGGACATACTTGGTCTGACTACAACATTCAAAAGGAGTCTACCTTTCATCTAGTGCTGAGGCTGGTGGTGCTAAGAGGTCTTACCCCACTCCCAGGAAGAACAAACACAAGAGAAAGAACAATAAGTTGGCTTTCCTGAAATACTATAAGGGGGACGAAAATGGCCGACAGTTATTCACCTTTGCCGGGAGTGCCCTTCAGATGAATATGGCACTGGAGATTTTATGGCGAGCCACTTTGACAGACATTATTGTGGCAACTGCTGTCTGACTGATTAATTCAACTAACTAGAAGACCATTAATGTGTGACAACAACAGCAACAAAAAGACAGAACACTGCTCCGGCTGGGCGTGCCCAGGGGACACCTCCCTTCCCTGCCTGTTCTTACTCCTTCCCCAACTCGTTCCCCCGAGTGCTGCCATTTAGGTTGTTCCCTGGTTTCTACTACAATCAATAACGCTGCAGTGAATATTTCAGTATATACTATCTGGTCATGGTGTATGTGAGCTCCAAAAGAATTACTGGGCAAAGAATATGAATGTTTTTGAGGATTTTATATATACATGTATGTGTGTGTGTGTGTGTGTGTGTGTGTGTGTGTGTGTGTAGCCAAATTGCAAAGATGTTCTACCAACTAATCATCTCAGTCAAATTTCCACACTAATTTTGAAAGGTTTTTCCCTAAGGGCACCATGGAATCTAGGTAGGAGGCTAGGCGGCCCCCTGTGGTGTACAACTGCTATGCTCCTAGCTGGAGAGTACTGTAGGGCTAGCGACACCCCAGCCCTTGTTATTTTTTATGTTGAGACAGGGTCTTGCTAAGTTGCCCAGACTGACCTGGAACTTGTGATCCTCCTGCCTTAGTCTTCCAAGTAGCTGGGATTATTGATGTGTGCCTGGTTGAGAAGCAACTTTTAAACAGCTTCTCCACACTTATGCTTATTATATTAGTACCAAATACAATTTTACTGGTCTTACCATGTCACCAAAAGGAGAAAAAAAGGGGGGGGGGGAGAAAAAGGCAAATGAGTCCCTTGAGGCCCCTGTAAGCTGGCTGAGTTGTGGAGCGGGAGAAGAGCTCAGATAAATAGGGCTGCCTGACACTCGGGCTCAGGCCTCGGGCAGCAAGGGCTCGATTACTTGGGCAGGGTATCAGCCAATGACTGGCATCCCAGCTTGCTTTGCAGCGAGGGTACTGGCACCCAGCCTAGATGCTGCCAAAAATGTACCTAGGTGAAGCTTGTGAATTGGAAGCAGGCAATGTGAGAAAGTGGGCAGGAGGGAACACACATCTTCTGGAAGAGTGGATAGCAGTGGCACCCAGACCTCTGGGGAGAGTGGAGGAGAGTTCCTGGCACAGTAGGCATGAGCTGTGGGCAGCCCATGGAGCACAAGGGCATTCCTTCAGGCTGGGTGCCCCCACGCCCAGTTCCCTGGTCTCCCAGAGGTTCTATAGCCTTCCTACCTAGCACCACATCTGGTCTGCCCCAGCTCTGCAGAATGCTCACAGGGGCTCTGGTCCCAGGGAAAGGGCACATGGTGACAAGTACTCCAGCTTGGTACTAATCGTACTTGGTACTAATATAATTTTATGCATGTGCTGTCATTTTCCATAAGCACACAAAGGTTTTACCCAGTTGCTAAAACAGAATTCTTATAATGACATGCTCTGCTTTAATTCCTCATGATGTAATAAAATTTTCATTCTGCCTCATCCTGCTTTTCCTAATTATCATCTTCTAAAGTTATTAACATCGTGAACAAAAGAACCACAATTTCATCAGCAATTATGGCAAAAATTATGTTACTTCCAGGTTTTCAACATTGTAAAAATGTTAAAATGAGCATCACCCAGCACTGAGTTCCTCTCTGCATCAACAACCGCAGGGAAATGAACGAGCCCGAGATGGGCACTGCAGTGGGTCTCACCTGTGGTGCGCAGCTGCTCTGCAGAAGGACTGTGTGACCCTCAGCTCAAACACCAGCAGGGCCCAAGGACATCGGTTCTGTCTCCCCTTCCCTGCACTGCATGAGCAGAGGGTACAGTGGGGAGGTTGTGGATAGCGTTTTTCTTGTCTTGTTCCTCTAGTGCTTAGCATTCCCAGCATCCCTCGCAGCTAAGGCGAAGGCAGGTGCACAGCTGAGACGCTGACCAGCAAATGCACCATGCAGCCTCATACCCAGTAAGAATGTCTGGCTTTATTTACCTAAAAACTCCCTCAAGGATAAAAGTGTAAAGAGGGAACCCGAGGATTTAAGAGAAACCTTACTGTGGCCATAATCACCCTTTTGAGGCCACTTTACAAATCGTTCAATAGGCAACCGCCTGGGTGTTGTGTCTAAAAAGTTCCTCAGCTCAGGCTAACAGGGGTGGGGGAGGCTGTCGGGAGCTCATGACTCTGACCTCCATTCAAATGCCAGAGGAAGCCTACACTCACACCTTTATCTGAGCAATTCAAATTTTCTCTTAAAAGTCAAAAACTGAAGTGTTTGTTTTTCACCAAGTTGCTTCATTATCATTCAATCTTTTTTCTGTGTCATTATCTCCCACTCTCCTCCTTCTGGGACTCCTGTTAGACAGATGTTAGAGCTGCTCATAGTGCCACTCAGGACCCTGGGGCTCTGCTGCCGCATTTTTCCTCCCTGGCCTGATGATCTGCAGGAGGCCCTGTTCTGCTGAGCTACACCTTGATGATCTCAGGGGATGTGGTCCCTGTCCCCTGACTGCACTCCCTCCCGTCATCCCCACCTTTGCTGGATGTTCTCAGGGCCTTGTGCATTCTAGGTATGCATTGTAATATTGAGCTACACCCCAGCCCTTGCCTTTTTTGATGCCACGACACCCCATCCTTTCCTCCTACATGCCATTCTCCTGTTCCTTCCTTGATTAACAATCTTTCTCTTTCACCTAAATGACCACAGTGAGGATTTAATCAAGCTTTTATTTCCTATTTCCTATTGAAAATGCAGAGTTTTTAATTTAAAAGTAGCAGGCGACTCAGTTCCACTGTTTGGTAAGCTGGTATAACTGTTAATGTGATTTAGAAAACCAAAACCAAGTAGGAGATTAGGCCATTCTAAGGAAGCAAAACCAACTGGGGGAATGTTCTGGTTTCAATCTGACATCATCCTGTGTTTTGAGTGGGGAAATACATGTAATCCCTTCACCGCAGCATATAATATACGCATGGTTACCCTGGTTTCACATGGTACAAAGAAAAAGAACAAAACTTGAGTGGCTTTGCTTATTAGATCTTGAAACATTCACCTCTCCAAATAAGACACTAATCACCTGGTGCTGATTTCACTTGAGCATAAGCACTAATGCAAATACACTAAACTGGGAACTCGCCGTTTACCAACCAACTTGAGTACTGCACTTTTGCAATCTTTGCAGCTTGTCTGTTCCATTTGCAAAAATAAACTTGCTGGAAATTTCTTAACACTGCGGTTCTTAACCATTTAGAATTTAGGGATCCCCTTGAGATTCTGATAAAAGATATAGACTTTTCCCAGAAAACTTTCTTTTGTGTGTGGTGCTGGGGATTGAACCCAAGGCCTTGTGCATTTGAGTCAAGCACTCTACCAACTGAGCTACATCCCCAGCCCCTGCCCAGAAAACTGCGAATACATATTTAGCATGCCATTTCAGGGAGCGTGGGACCTGTGTGAAGCCTGCCCGGCCCTGTGGAGGCAGTGCGTGCCCCAGCAGCTGGGCACTTGGCACTGACAGGCGCCCACAGCACTCGGCGCTCTCTCTTACCATTGCTCTTGCCTCCTCACGAATGGATGGAATAGAAAGGATACTGTACAGCGCTCCGTTCACATATGGCTGTATCTTTAAGGGGAGAAAAAGACAGTCAATTGCAAGTTTTCAAATACTTCACAACTCAATTATCAAACACCACAGCTGGCTGAGGAGGAGAGGGCGTCCATCTCTCCGGAGTTCAGGATGCATGTTTTCAAGTAACAAACACCTCTATTTGTATGTTCTAGGGATCTCTACAACCAGGAGTCCAAAACCAAGGCCATCTCTCCGCCCAAGGCCTCCTCCTGCTGTACTCCACTGCTTAAGTCATTTCTTATCCTGGTCACGGAGCCTGGGAACTTTAGAGTCGTCACGGATTGCTCGGAACTCCTGGGTTGGGTCCTTGAAAGGACCCTTCTATTCCACATCTGTTGCTGCCGTCCTGTTCACACATCACTGTCCATGGCCCAGCCTCCACCCGACACCTACCCTTTAACCCAACCATCCTATCATCGCTGAAATTCTACAGCATGGGCTGATTGTTCCTGCCCCCACCTTGGAGCCTTCCAAGCGCCCATGGCGAAGTCCTAGCTTCTTCCACACACTGTGTGTACACACACAGGCTCCTCCAGGGGCCGGTGCCCACACCACCTGCTCTGCTCTTCCCTCTGCACTGCCCAGGGTGCCCACACTACTTGAAGGACCCCTGCCACATGTTCCTGGTGCACGTACCTCAGCCCTGGCTGCTGCAGTTCCCCTTATGGGAAAGCTCTTCCCACATGTCCATCTGGACAGCTGATTCTGCCTTTCACACCAAGCTCCGACAGAGATTCTAGGAAGCTCTTCCTGAAAGCTCTGCACATGGTGCTCACCTCTGCTCCCTGTTCAACCCTCTACTGCTCTCCTGAATTCTGTGACTTTTTTTTTTTTCTTGTACAGGAGATTGAACCCAGAAGCATTTTTTAAAATTTTTAATTCTGAGATAGGGGCTTGCTAAGTTGCCAAGGCTGGCCTCGAATTTGTAATCCTCCTGCCTCAGCCTCCCAAGTAGTTGGGATTAGAGGTGTGTACCACTGTGCCTGGAGACTCTGTGGGTGGTTTTTTTTTTTTTTTTTAATATACAGGAAGTCTCTTCCTTTAGGACCTCTGAGGAGAGGACCATTCTTAAATCATACAGATAACACCAACATTAAATGAACACAGGACAGGTCACAGCTGGCTTGATGAGTGAGAGTCACCTGTTCTGTGGACTGTGTGCTGCTCTCTCCACAGCCAGAGAGAGGGCACACTGGCCACCACCCTTCCTAGCACTGGGGCGCGCTCGCACTCGCTCGCTCGCGCTTGCGCGTGCGCGCGCTCTCTCTCTCTCTCTCTCTCTCTCTCTCTCTCTCTCTCTCTCGGTTCTGGGGATTGAACCTAGGGTGACTTTACAACTGAGCTACATCTCCAGTGCTTTTGAATCTCACTAAGTCGCTGCGGCTGGTCCTGCTTCAGCCTCCCAAGTCCCTGGGATTTCAGGCGTGCGCCACCGTGCTCAGCTAAGAGCTCAATGGTTTTTAAACATAAAATGCACGGCACAGACTTTAACAGCCCCTGAACTCCACCTGCTGAAGAAACCAGGTCCTCAGCAATGATGCTGTGAGCCTCGGAGCTGTGGGTGAAAGGAGTGGCCGGAGCCATCTGCCTGGAATGGGATGGACCAGTGGGAACCCAGGGCTCCCGCGTGACCCTGTGGTCTTGTTACTGTGTCCTGCTAACATACGCCCCTGCACCTGGTCCATGGAAAGAGGTCTGACTTTGGCTGCAGGTGAAAGGCAATGTTGTAGCTTGTACAAAGGCGGCTGCAAAAAACAAGAGAAGCACCACCTTTGCTGGCTTTTGTTGATTTGTCTTCCTACAGCTCTATTTCACTTAAAAAAAAGGTTTATGGTCCATAAGCTTCGAAACTTGGAGGATACCACCAGGTGGGAGGGGATGCTGGTGAGAACAGCTGGTCCAGCTGTTCTAGAGGACAATCTGGGGGGACTCAGCCACAGCCTGGTGTATGCTGCGAGTCGGTGGTGAAAAGGGTCCACACCCTGGGGAAGCTCTGCGCAGGCTCGGGTGGGCAGGTGCCTCACTTAGGATGGCTGTGGCAGCAGAGCCGGAGACGACCCAGTGTCTACCCTGGGGGACAGGTAACATGGAGGGGCGTGGCAGTGGCGAGACTGAGTGAACCAGGGGCATGTACAGGAGCCCAGGAAGGTCCCAGCAGCACAGGAAAACTCACACCACACAAGCTCCACACGTGCAGGGTATGGCACAGATGTGGTATCATGTACTTTAAGGCCACATTCGTACCTGCTACGGACAACGTTAATGCGAGCGCTGACACTGCGGGGAGATGAAGCCGAGAAAGACGATAAGGAGAAAAAGTGAGGTACAGCAGGGACCATCCCCAAACACGAGGACTTGGGGACACACTCCCTGCTCTGAGCTCCAAACTTTTAGATCATAAAAGATTTGAAGTCGTTCATAAAAATACCTGCAGGAGGGAGCGTGTGTACACTTGTCAAATGCAGCCACTGCTGCAGGCCAGCCCCTTGGCTGCAGGTTGCAGGCACCGAGGGCCCAGTGTTCCCCCACACCCGGGGCCAGCAATGCTGACTGAGTACCTCGTGATTTTCGTGGCCAAGGAGATCCGAAAGGACTTTCAGCACCAGGCCTGCCACCTTGGCACACATGTTCTTCCCTGTGGGACCAAAACAAAACATGACGCATCTGAACTCAGAAGCACAGTTTCATGTAGGCAGACCTGAGTACAAGCCTGGCTGGTCTGTTTATGCTATGTTGTGATGGAAGGCAACACAGGCCTGGGTGTAAAAGGAAATCAGAACGCTGTTGTGGAAGACTACAGTGCCTGGGAAAAGGACAGTCCCCTCCCGTTATGACCCCTACCTTTTGGACTGTAAATAACTACCTGCAGGAATCTACTCCCCTTTGAAGTGCTGCGGCTTAGCCCAAGGCTAGAGATTTATTGGAGGCCTGTGAGAAGAGCCAGTTCCTCCCCGTTTCACACTCTGCTTCTGTAAACCTACTCCTGGTAGAAACTAGAAATTTTATGGCACCAGATAGTCTATTAAGGTTGTGAGAAGCTGCAGATGGGGGCTCAGAATTTGGAGGGTGACCTCCTCTGGGACCACTGGCATAAAAATAAAGTTTGAGTTCTCCCACTCTCCAAGTGCCCCTTGCCGCTTCTTAAAGGGTCTGATTCCAGCAACAATGTGACCGCGGGCCTCAGTGTCTCCTCTTTAAAACAGCAATTATCTACCTGAAAGGCTGATGGAGAATTCAGTGAGGTGGTGGACATGAAGGACTTAAGGTGGCCGGAGCCCCCAGTGCCCAGTAATGGGCTGTGGCTCTTACTGAGTCGGCACAGACTGATCCCGTACAGGTGGTGGTGCCACCGTCTCCCTGAACAAGCAGGGAAATGGCTTAGGATGCTCAGAGAACCTCCACCACCAGGGAGGGGTGAGAAAAGGATTAGGAGCAGGAAGCACGTTAATGTCACTGCTCCTGCCACCAACTTAATCCTGGAGAATGCTGGGCGCACAGTCCTCAGGCTTCAGAGAAGGGAATCAGGATTCCTAACTTCATGCCTTTGAATAACTTAATGAAGATGAAAGGAAACACGAATGAATTCAGTCTCCTCTTCCTGTGCGAAGTGCATACATATAAACACTCTTTCGAAGGCCAGACCGTATTTTGGCCTTGGGGACTCAGCAGCTCTATACCTAGCTGGAAATACTTCAGGCTGTCTTCTTTTTCTCTGAGGGAGACAAAAAGCAAGCCCCCAGGGCTCACCGGGAACCTGGACTCTGGTCAGGATCTCTTCTCAACCCCCACACCAGAAAATACAGGATGGGGGAGACCTGCGCTGCGGAGGCAGAGGTTCATGAGCAAAGCCACGGCGTACTCCAGTGTGTAGTCAGACAGGCAATCCGGGTCCTTCAGAATGTCAATCAGCCAGAAGATGAGGCCGTCTCGAATCATCGCTGTCTGCAGTGGGCGCCTGGGACGAAAAGGCCTGAGGTGAATTAAAACTGGCCGGCGGGGCTTGTCACCCAGGAGATACAGCTCTGCGTCATAAAAGAAGGCCTACGGAAGATACAGACTCTGAGGCATTTTTTTTTATCATTATTAAGCTGGTCCAGATGAATAACAAAATCCTTTACTTTCAGGGATACGATGAAGCGTTTAAAGGAAGAAGTAATAAGGAGGCTTCCTCCTTTGAAAGTTTCCTTTTCCATATTTAAAATTAGCAGAGTATTACCTCAATTTGTGTGTGTGTGTGTGTGTGTGTGTGTGTGTGTGTGAGACACTGGGGATTGAACCCAGGGGTGCTTTACAACTGAGCTCTCTCTCCAGCCCCCAACTTTTTAAAACAATTTGAGATAGGGTCTCACTAAGTTACTGAGGGTCTCACTGAGTCGCTGAGGCTGTGAACCTCCTGCCTCAGCCTCCCAGGTAGCTGGGATTACAGGTATGCACCGATGTACCCAGCTTATTTCAAATATTTAATGAATATTCATCGACAGCTTTTGGTCTACTTAAATCAGAAAACAGGGCCACGGTAACACTTCTTTGAAAAATAGATTTTTGTTTCAACTCTATATAATGCAGCACAGGCACTTTGAGATGAATGAAAATAAAAACAAAAAAGAGCAAGACCCAGCTCAACGGCATTCTGACTAGGATCTCTACAGAGGAAGAGTGTGGTTTAATGACCCGGGAAACAGAAATTTCACCCAGCATCCAGGTGTAAGATTTTACAGAATCCAATACCTCTTCACAACGTATAATGGTGGATGTCATCATGTTAGCCTTAAGAACAGATGTCACCAAGCACAGTGCCACCATGAGAAGCCAACAGAATGATGTGAACATGTGAACACCAGAGAGCAGCCAGCACTTCCTCTCCTAATCAACGAGTTATGGTAAAATGACCGCCCAGGAAGAAGGAGCAAGTAACTGTTCAGGCCATTCCTGTAGCCACACAGATCTGACCGGTGTGGCCTCTTGGAACACATGGAGACTGCTCTCTGGGCAAGCCCACTGCTTTCTACTTTTATTGCAGAGACCCTGGAAAGCTGCAAAAAACATTAGGCCTATTTCTGCATTATCAGAAAGAACTACTTCTTCACCCAATCTTTTATCTGTACTTAAGTTTCCTAAACATAGTCACCATGAAGCTAAGCTGCTGTGTAGATAAACAGGAGCAAAGTGTTCGGACAAACTGAGCAGGAATAACTGGACAAATCACTTGCAGCTCTTTTCAGTTCATGAGTTACTACAAGAAATTGCCACCGGCAGGGACCTGGATGACAACAGACCTGAGCCTGTCCCTTTCCCCCGTGAAGCATGGACCGCTTAGATTACTTCACTCTGCAGGCTTCCGGTAATTAGGGAAAGTCAGTCCAATGTTAGCATGTGACGGGGAAAAGCATGTTCAGAAGAGGGTGGGCAAAAAGCTGGAGGTTCTAGAATTCTTCATAAAGTCAAAGATAAAATGAGGCAGTGCTGAGGGAAGCTGAACTCTGAAGATTTGCCATCTCCCTGGCAATTCCACTCCCAGAAGCCTCTCAAGGAAATGCAAATGCACCCTCACGCTGAGACTCACGGGGCCTCTCTATCAGATGGAGGGCTATTCGGCAATAACAAGGAACAAAGCACTGACAAGGGCTAGGACAAGAAGGAACCGTGAAAACATTACACTAAGTGAAAGACGCTGTCACAAAAGGACACACATTATCTGATTCCATTTGTGAAACATCCAGGACAAGTCAGTCTACTGAAAGGAGTTTGGTGGTCACAAGTGCTGGGGCAGGAACTAGGACAAATGGTACAAGGTTTCTTTTCGTGGTCACAGAAATATTCTAAAATTAGGTTGTAGTGATGGCTGCGCACCTCAGCAAATCTGCTAAAAACCATTGACTTCCACACTTAATATGTGAATTTTATGGTAAAGAAAGTATACTTCAATAAGCTCTCAATTTATAAAAACCTCTAGCAGGTGCCAGATCGGTTCAATAGTACCTGATTTTTCAATTTCTGATGGGGAGCTTCCAAGTCACAGCAGGGGGGTTGTTGGGACGGACACCCAGGGGCTAGAACCCCATGGTAAGATACACAAGGAGAAAAGGCAGGGCCTGTGCTGTGAGCCACTGGTCTCCACAACTGAGGCAGCCGAAGAATGCTTTTGGCCACACTCCCTGTGTCCTCCCAGGGGCTGCCAATCACACAGAGGACCAGAGACAACTTGAAAGTATTCATGTTTGTCTCTAAACCTCGCATGTGGCCTGAGACACAATCCAACAATTCAGCACCTGGAGGGCACTAATGACCTACTGGACACCACCAATGTCTCCTGGAAAACACAGTGATACTTTCATTGTCACACGTGCCTCCATTCCCAGCAGACTTGTGTAGCAGCTTAGTGGAGGAGAGAGAAGCTTTCTATATCTGTCTCAAAAAATCACCCAAACTCTCCTAAGTGTTCACAGAAAAAGTATTCCATTGATTCATGTGTCCATCCTCTAATATAACACTGTTTTTATATTGAAGCTACATATGTATTAAGCTAGGCCTTAGGAAGAGTGATTTTTCCCATTTTGTTTTTCTTTCCTAAGATTGTTCTAATTAGAGGCCTGTGCCTTTCCATATAAATTTTGGAATAAGCTTATCTATGTTTTCAAAAGTAACCTTGCTGGGACTTTGACAAGAATTGCATTAAACCAATAGGTCAATTTAGGGGAAAACTGATCCTACGTTGAGTTTATAAGATTTTTTAAATTTGTTCCTTCTTCATTCCTGTAACTATCACCCTGAAGGAAATATTTGTTAATGCCTAAATTTCCTGACCAATCTTATAACTCACCTTTTGGAGTGTGGTCTTCTATTGTCCCCATTCAGCCTGCCTAGGGTTGCCAAAACAAGGAAGCTCAAGCCCTCCTAAACCACATTACCCTCTTGTTAGGCAGTCTCAAATTGCTTTCTCCTCCAGACCCATGCCCAGATTTACCTTCTTGTTAAAATTCTCCAAACTTACATTTCTCATTCAGTCTTAATGTACCTAGATAATTCATGATTCTGGACCTTTCTTTCCCTAAACTTATAACCTAGCCAGGAATACCTCCCAAACTGTCCAACTATTTTGATCTTCTCCAAATTCAAGCTTACTCAATGCAAGAAATAATCCCCAAATAACCTAGCCATCTTGTACATGTTTATGCACAGTAGCAGGCCTAGCATATCTGACATCCAGAGCAGGTCTTTTTTTTTTTTTTTTTTTAGTTGTAGATGGACACAATACCTTTATTTTATTTGTTTCTATTTTTATGTGGTGCTAGAGATAGAACCTAGTGCCTCATGCATGCTAGGCAAGCACTCTACCACTGAGCCACAACCCCAATCCCCTGAAGCAGGTCATTTTTAATGCTACCCTCCTCTACAGGACAGGACAGCATTTAGCCCAGTAATAAGTGCATAATATGTATAGTAAAAATTGACCTTGTTTTAAATTTTGTTTTTTAGTTTTAAAACAATTCATTTACAAAGAATGAAGTTATATTTAAAAGATACACCATCTTTTATGGTTATGGGAATCAAATAAGCACTAAATGGCAGCTTAAAAAACTCAATCAGGCTCCACAGGACCCCCCATGACCTATGGCATGATCATCACCTGAGACTGAACTTCTGCAGGGCCCCAAGAATATTTTCCCGGGTGATGACGTCCTTGTCCTCCTCCTTCAGCCTTCCCTCCAGCATCCGCAGCACCTTAGTGTTCTGGGCCAGGTAGAGGCGGCCTAACGATACCCCAGACGAACAGGGGAGAGAGGAAGAATTAATCTGGTGGGCTCCAAATCACTTGCTATGAAAACTTTGCATGTAACACAACAACTTTGCATATTAGATAATTTTTTGTTCTAAAAGAAATCATTAAAATGCATTTCTTCTAAGAGTTGTTTTATTCAACCAACTATGTAATGAGGAGAAATTACTCTTCACAATCGCCTGTCTTCCATCTGCCTAACAGTTCTGAACCCCACGGTGAGATGTGCACGGAGAAAAGGCAGGGCCTGTGCTGTGAGCCACTGGTCTTTGCAACAGGGGCAGCCAAGGAATGCTTCTGGCCACACTCCCTGTTCCTCGACGCAGGCCCAGGCTGGAGAAGGTGGAAGCCATAGGGAGGATCCTAGAACACGCCTGAATGGGCACTACCTGTTGTGGACTTCTGTGCTGACAGACAGGTGTGATGTTTGGACACAAGTGTCCACAGTGCTATGGCACATCCCCAGACTATAATAAATGTCTGCTGAATGAATGCGATAATGAACAGATGAATGGATAATAAAATTTTGGAGTATCGTGTGTCGATAATTTGAAAACTCTTTTTATTTCCATTAAAAACAGCTCAAACAAGTAAGAATTAATGGAAAATAATGGCCCTTTGCAAGATCATTTTTAATTCAGTTATGGTGGCATGTTATCTTTTAAATTCTCAAATCCTTTAATTTAAGAGATTGTAGACTATTGAAGGAAGTGGTACACTGCTTATTGGAATCAGCTTTCATTGCTTCACCAACCTTATTTTGCCTTAAGTAGAAAACTATAGAAAAAGCATAACCTGTTACATACTTGAAAGTAATCTAAATAGTATTGTTCTAGCCCAAAGTGATAAAACAAGAAGAGTTATAAAATCAGCTCTTTTGAAAGCAACAAAATTTGCTGACAGAGATTACAGCATGGGGCTGGGGCTGGGGCCCAGTGGTAGAGCACTTGCCTGGCATGTGTGAGGCACTGAGTTCAATTCTCAGCACCCCATATAAACAAAGAAATAAATAAAGGTCCATCAATAACTAATAAAAATAAATTAAAGCACTATGACAAGAACGTTTAATTCTTACAAGGGACTTCCAATGAATTAAACAGTAATAAGATGAGGAGACATATTTCACCTCTAAGAAATGTGGGGGGACTCCTGCCCAGAGCCGCTCTGCTCTGCTCTGAGGAGCTGGGCCTTACCTTCTGCTAGTGACGCCACAGCGTTGACCAGCCTGGCCATGTACTGCCGCACCACCTCGCTCTTGGAGTGCAGCAACTGCAGCACGCTCCTCTGTGGGGGCGAAAGTGGAGAGGACGGGGGCTCCGTGAGGAGGAGGGCAAGGTGACAGCCGCCTCAGCAGCTCTGGTTGCTCCCTTCCTCTGCCTGGACTGACTGGAGGGGACAGACCAAAGCCAAACTTCTCCTCTGGAAGTCTTGGTTTCAAATAACACCTGATGAGACTTGGCAAAAAGAATTTATCCAGACTTCTAAATCAGATGAACTGACCACGCAGAACACGCAGCACAGCCGCTGGCACACAGGAAGCGAGGCTGCTGGCTGTCACTGTTGCTGAGCGTCACCGGTCAGGGCATCTGAGCTGGCTTCCTCCAATCCACAGCAGGCTACAGGAAAAGGGTTTTCTAAATTAAGCTGGGTGTAGGGGTGGGCCCAGAGAAGCAGAAGGCTGAGGCAGGAGGATTGCAACTTAGTGAGACCCTGCTCAAAATAATCAATGAAAGGACCGGGGATGTAGCTCAGTGAGTGGTAAAGTGCCCCTGATTCAATCCCAACTACAAAAATAAATAAATAAATAAATGAATAAGATCTAGATTAAGGGCTGAACCAACAGAATGAAAAATGTCAACACTACTCTGAAAGTGGCAATGCAGGCCTGGAACACCAGACCCAAGGCCACAGTGGGCAAGGAGGAAGCACCCAAGTTCCACTGCGTACTCCCCAAAAGGCCGACGGACTCGGGGAACCAGACAAATGAATGAAAGGTGTTAAAGAAGCAGCTGGATCCTCCAAGGGTGGTGCAGGGGCACAGGGGTGTTCTTATGTGAGGGTGGCACAGAGGGTCTCTGGACTGGGGACAGTAGGCTCAGGTGGGCTGGGTTCTGCACCAAATGGAGGGGGATGTCTAAATAAAGATTGAAAAAACTGCCCCCCCACTTGGCTCCCAGACCCTGACCCTGGCAACCAGACCCTTACCTCTCTGCAGGACACGAGAAGACTCTTCTCGGAGGAAAGTGACCACCCCAGGGGAAAGGACTTGAGACTCTGAAATCAGCGGCTCCCAGTCAATGGCCCACCCAGCTCTCCTCAGTGGAGCTGAGCCAGAGGAAAGGCTCTGACACGGAAAATAGAGCCAAAGAGGGGGCCTCCCTGGAGACCAGACTGTGCAGCGAGAGGAGAACCAAAACTAAATAAAAACTTTGTCACCAATACCTCAAGACATTAGAAACTGTATTGTATCCAGGAAAGAAGCAAATGCTCTGAGTTAACAAAAAACTCAACAGGAACTATGGAAAATATAAACAAAGAAATCTCCTGGAAAGTGCAACAAAAAGAAAAAAGATAGAAAATATGAGAGAAAAATTAACAAAACAACAGTTTAGAAGGGTTGACATTTAGGAAAAGAGAAAACAGAGGAAAAAAATCATCAACAAAATAAAGAAAATTCCCAGAAATAAAACTATCAGATTCAAAGGGCCCACAACAAGGGACCAAAATGCACTTCATGAAGCACATCCAGGGGGACTCTGAACTGTGGTGATAAAGAGAAGACTCACCATGCTCCCATGTGCTTCTAGAGAGGAAAACAGGCCACATACAAAAGATCAGGAATCAGAATGGCTTTGGATTCTCAACAACAAAACTGGAACCCTGGGCTGGGGTGTGGCTCAGTGGTAGAGCACTTGCCTCACATGCACGAGGCACTGGGTTCAATCCTCAGCACCACATAAAAAATAAACAAATAAAATAAAGATTTTAAAAAAAAATTGGACCCCTAAGGTTCTAGGACGGTGGTCCACATGCCTATAGTCCCATTAATAGGGAGGCTGAGGCAGGAGGATTGCAGTTCAAGGCCAGCCTCAGCAACTTAGCAAGACCCTATCTCAAAAAAAAAAAAAATAAATAAAAAGGATAGGGAGTGTAGCTCAGTGGCAGGGCACCCTGGGTTCAATACCCAGTATACAAACAAAACAAAACAAAACTGGAACCCAAAGACAACAAAGTAATGTCTTCAAAATTCTTTTTTTTTTGGGGGGGGGGGGAGTGAATCCAAGGGAAGTTTACCACTGAGCTACATTCCCAGCCCTTTATATTTTGAGACAGGTTCTAAGTTGCCCAGGCTGGCCTTAGACTTGGGATCCACCTGTCTCAGATGCCCAGGTTGCTACGATCATAAGCATGTGCCACCACAACCAGCAAATGTCCCCAAATTCTACAGAAAATTTATTTACAATCCAGAATTCTACACAAAAAACAAAGACATTTTCATTCAGACACAATCTCAAAAGCCAAACTGCCAGGTGGTCTCCGTGTAGGAGCTGTGACTGAAGGATGTGCTCCACCAACTGAGAGAGCAAGTCAAGGAAGAGGGCGATACAGGAGAGAGGGGACAATGGCTGGAGTTGGGTGCAGAGATGACTGGATGACAGCTCTGAGGCACATGCAAAGGGCCACCAGCCCACAGCGAACAGAGGTGACTCGAGGACACTGCATTGAGGGCTTCATCTCCTGCTTCTTGTACACATTCTATATTTAATTTTTATTGTACTTTAACAATTATATAGAAAATGGCACAGGTCATAAGTACAGAACTCTGTGAGTTTCCACATGAACATGTGGGTAACAAGTAGCCAGGTCAAGAGGCACAACATTATTATAGCCTCAGGACCCCCTTCCAAACTGAGGGAGACATTTCTTTCCTGGCTTCTTCTGCCACAGATTAATTTTGCATGTTTTCGAATTTTTTACAAATGAAATCATAGTTTGTATATTCTTTCATGCCTGACTTTTTCACCCAACTTTGTTTTTAGGTTTGTGAGATTCACCCATGTTCTCTCTGTGCTCCTTCTCATTGCTCTCTGAACCCCATCTCGCAAATCTATCACAGACATTCATTCCTACTGTTGATGGACATTTGGGTTGCATCAAGCGTTTTGGATCTTATAAAGCATTACCACTCTCGGACTTATTTTTGCAGAGGGCACCTAGAATTGAACTCAGAGGCACTTGACCACTGAGCCACATCCCCAGCCCTATTTTGTATTTTATTTAGAGACAGGGTCTCACTGAGTTGCTTAGGGCCTTGCTTTTGCTGAGGCTGGCTTTGAACACGAGATCCTCCTGTCTCAGCCTCCTGAGCAGCTGGGATTACAGGCCTGCACCACCGTGACTGATCTTGGACGTTTCTGAGTGAACACATGGACCCGTTTCTGCTGGAGTACACCTAGAAGTGGTTTGCTAGACATAAGCTGTGCAGTCTCAGTAAAAGCCACAGGTATTCCAAAGCAGTGCACCAGGGTGACTTTTAAACAGGGAGCTAAATGCTTCAGAGAAAGAGCTCAGAACCAAGACCCGGAGAGGCGCCCCTCCTCGTCCCACACCTGCAGTGTGGACAGCTGTGGACAGTCTTTCCACCCCACAGAAGGGTTCTCACAAAATCAAATCCTGAGAACCAGAAGCAGACCAGCGAGCTTAAAGGCTGAAATACAAAGTGGCATGTTCCGTAGTCCATCCCAGCTACTAAGGAGGCAGAGGCAGGAGGATCACTTGAGCCCAGGAGTTCAAGACCAGCCTGGCCAACAGGGTGAGACTCTGCCTCAAAAAAAGAAAAAAAAAAAAAAAAAAAAAAAGCCCAAATACCGAGAGCTCAGCACTGGCTTTCTCTGCCATATACCCATGTATACTATCGCTGGACAACTAGTACCTGGCTGACCTTTCCATCCTGCCACATGCCCTGCTTCCCAGGACTCTCTCCTGACCCTGCCTACTAATGTCCCCAGAGGGGATCAGTAAGTGCCCGGGAAAGCTGTGCCCCACTATTATCCAACCATCCATTCATGCCACCTTCTCCCAGTGCCCCCATCTAACCTGAGCACAACTCCACCTCCCTGCAGAGCAGGTCTGCGCCTGCTGCTCAGCACAGAGTCAGACGGCACATGCAGGACTCAGGGATGGATGGAAAACTATAAAGACAAGCAGGAAATGATTCACACCAAAGTCAGGATGTGAACATCCATTTTGTACCAGCACTGTTCTCAGTAGCCAAAAGGAGAAAGAAACCCATGTGTCCATTGATGGATGAATGGATAAGCAAAATGAGGATTGTAAGGCTAATACATGGAATATGATAATCTAGCCTTTAAAAGGAAAGAAATTCTGATATATACCTGAATAATAACATGAATAAACCTTAAGGACATTATGGTAAGTGAAACAAGCCAGTCACAAAAAACCCCAATACTATATGAAGTCCAAATCATGGGGACAGAGCACAGGATGGTGGTTTCAGGGCCGGGGGAGAGGGGAAGAGGAGCTATTGCTTAATGGGCACAGGGTCAGTATTATAAAGTGAAAAGAGCTGCTCATGGAGAGGACGGGGTGGCGACTTACCATCATGACTGTATCTATCACCACTCAACGTTTAAAGTGGTTAGGAAGGTAAATTTTATGTGACGTGTGTTTACCACAAGATTTAAAGGTAGGACAGTGTTTCCTTCTAGAGGAAAGGCCAGGGCACAACCGGAAGCACCAGGAGGTTAGAAGGCCTGAATCTGCTTCCCTGTCTGTGCACCCTGAGTCGCGCTCCGTTTTCAGGACTCACGGTAAGCAGCGGGAGGAGGGAAAGAGTTGAGAATTGGAGAAAAAGAAAACGACAGAAGGAATCTCGGAGATGAATGAAGCAGGTCCTGCTAACTCGTTCAGGACTCCTCGCTAGAAGCAAACTCAGATTCCCCAGCTAACAGGGCCAAGGCTGACGCCCAAGGAAACAGAAGCTCCCCACCTGCTAAGGTCAGTCCCGAGGACCGCAGGCCCTGGCTGACCTCTGCCCACCTCTTACCCACCTGGTTGTGGCTATGACAGTCCAGGAGGTCGTTGCTGATGTACGCCTGCAGAACCGTCTCCCTCTGCTCCCCAGGATGGGATGTGGTCAAGCGCTGGAGGGAAGAAAAACAAAAGTAACAAGACCTAAGTGTTAACAGGAGAAAAACTCCCATATAGCAGCTATGGCTTAAGTGGCAGTTAAAACTCCACCAGTTACTAGACACTGAACCAAGCAAATAAATACTAGCCAAGTGGGGAGGCTGGTTAGCCATCCAGCCAATCAATAAGGTGATGTAGGGGACATCTTAGGAGATGGGTGAGGTAGGGGACAATGGAGTCAGCTTCATATGTGAAGTCTCCTGAGAGGGAAAGGGGCATGATGCCCAGGCCATCAGTGTGCAGATGAGAGAGCACCTGTCACCCTAGAGAGGCAAGAGTTGGCTCCGCAGGGTGAGTGGACCGTTAGCCAGCAGGGGCAGGCGAGTGGAGGGGTGGGGAAGCATGGCCCAACTCAAGGAGGTACAAACACAGGGCACAGCCGAGTGGCTCATGGGTGGGCGCGGGGCTGACGGGAGGTCTTGGAACACACCCTAAGGGACCCATAGAGCCATACTCAGCGAGGTGTGAGCGTGCCCGGTGGGGAGCTGGCGGGACTTCTGTAGACTGCAAAGTCCACAGGTCTGTTGTGTCGCTCTAAGTAAGGGCTTACGTAATGTCTGCAGGGAAGACGAAGGTTTCACTTGGAGCACGTGGAATGTGCTCGTGCACATGGGCGTGTGCAGTATGAGTGGGGAAGCGACAAAGCCATGGAACTGGAGTGGGCAAATGTGCTTATTTTTCCAGGAAAACCTCACTAGATAAACATCCTGAGACTGCAGGCCCTGCTTCTGGCTGGAGAGAACACCCTGGGCAAGGCCAGAAGGAACAGTGGCCGAGGGGAGAGCTGACAGGACGAGGAGAACCGGGAGGCAGGTGCCCACCATCATGGCGGGAAGGCCCTGCAGGAAGAGGGGCCTCTCCTGGAGGAGGAAGGTGCCGAGAAGGCCACACGGGAGCTGCTGCCCCTCTCAAGTTCACTGAGATTGAGGCAGGGGCCAGGGGTGGGGCGGGGCCCTGGAGGGGGACAGAGACAAAATCATTAAAAAGCCTGCTTATTTTTCCTGTGACAGTGTTCTTCTCTCAGCAGAGGAACGTCCTGTCTCAGCCAGAGGCTGGGGATAAGCGTGGGCTGAGAGGAAGTGCCAGGTGGCAAACCAAGAGCCAAATAGGAAGTAAGTCTGCTAAGCCGAGCAGAGGGCACTGCGGGGACAGCCCGGGAGACCCTCAAGTGGCCCACCCATGGGGCCAACTGACCCCAGTGGAACCAGAGCAGACGCCATGGCCTGGCCACAGGACTCTCCCTGTGTCCTCAAGTCACCTTCCAGATGCACCACCAGACCAGCAGGGAGCAGGACTGATTCGTCCCCAGGTGGGGGAAAATTAGTCAAGATACTGTAAAATTAGGGGATCCATGAAAGGGCCTGCTGCAAATACAGGGCGAGGCAGAATGGTCATCCAGGTAGAGGGCCCGCCATCAAGGGGGGATGCTGGCAGTCCTCAAGTGAGTCCAGGGAACCCGGTGTACCCAAGCCCTTGGGACACGATTATTTTCACAATTCTACTACAATATGACCCCTATATTCATGATCAGTCTCTCAGGGCCTATATGAAGCGTGGCACTTGGCAAATAGAATGCAGATTCAAGAATCCAGCTGTCCTCCATGTTGCTGACATGAAGAAACCTGCAAACAGGTGAAACAAGGCACCCTTCTCCCTGACTCTGTTGATTAGAAAGTTGTTGTTTTTAATAAAAATGTCACTTATGTTTAACATGTTCATTTGTTTATTGTTCACTTTATGTATTTGAAGTTTTCTCAGTTGTAATTTCCAATACTGTAAATATCAGTAGATAAAATTCACGTCAACAGCAGCTCTCCGCAGTCCTTAGTAACTTTTGAGTGTGTGGAGGGTGTGAGACTGAACCTGAGAACCCATGGCTGGTTCATGCTGCTGGGGACTGTGAGGATCCCAGGTCTCAGAGGAGGCTTTATTTCCCCTAAAGACTGGTCTTTGCCCTGGAGGCCGGCCCCGTGGCATCTCAACACCGGAGTCGCGGGCCTCCCAGCAGGCCTGGCTGCGCTGGGAGCTGCGCTGGGAGCGGTGCCGGCAGCTCTCGCCCAGGAGAGGCCTTGACTGCAGCTCGTCATCACGTCACAGCGTGAAGGCAACGGCAACCGCGATGCCAAAGTAGGGGTCTTAGAAAGGCCAGAGCTGCCCTCAGGAGCTGCTCTGAACTCCGGTTCTTGGTGGCATCGGGCAGCGGGAAGGAAGATTTCCAGTAGAAGGTTACAAGATACAAGCATGGTAGCCAGCCAAGAAGAGCGGCACTGGGCTGGCCTTTGTTTTTTGTTTTCTGACATCAAGGGAAAGGTACCTACCCAGCGCAGAGCCTGCAACAGGAAGGCTTTCAAGCGGTCGCTCCCCCAGATCAAATCCTTCTTCAGTTTCTCATAATCCAGGGAGGGCAGCAACGGGACATCCTTCAGTTTCCTACTCAGCGTCACAGGTTCAAAGACAAAAACAAGCAGGAAAGGACAGGTTCATGACACCTCCTGACCATCCACACACCTGCTCCAGACCTGATGAGCCAGAGGGACTAGCAGTGGCCGCGCTGCCCGCTCCAGACTCAGCCAGTGTTTGGTTTCTCTAACTTCCTGAATAGGCTTAGAAGCCACTGCCTTTGCCTGGGGCCTGTGGTGGGGAGAGTCACCCTGGAGGCTCCTAGACTCTCCATCCAAGTTCTATTCAGAATTCCTGGCAAAGCCCTCAGACTATTAGCACCAGCAGTCCCTGAGGGGTCTGTCTGCACACCCAAGGCCACTGTCCCTCTCAAGCCTGGCGAATGAGTACCATAGAACAGGGGCCAGGAAGCAACTTGTAAGGGAGCAGGGGCCAGATGGACCACTGTGGAGGTGGAGGACTGGGAGCGAGGGGCTGGGACACACAGTGAGAGGGACAATTTGCTAAGCCTGCCCAGAGGACCCCAAGTCTAAAGACCCCAGGGAAGCCAGGGGTCTGATTAGATCTCTGATTAAAGATCTGCCCAGCTTGGACGAACCCAAGACCTGCCCCCGCTTAGCCAAAGACAGAAGGAACCAGTCCCTTCAGACTCCTTGTCCCGAAAACAAGTATCTCCACATTTTGGTTTATTGAACAAAAGGTTAGAGAGCGGGGAAAATAAAGAGAGCTGAATGAGGCCTGCGGTCTAGGTGACAGCACAGTGCCAAAACAACTTCCTCCTGTTGACCAGACACAGTCACCACTGGGGAAGTGGGGGGCCTCAGTTTCTGTGAATCTGTAATTAATTCAAAATAAAAACCTAAGCCAGGGTTGGTGGTACATGCCTGTAATCCCAGCAGCTTGGGAGGCTGAGGCAGGAGGATCACAAGTTCAAGGCCAGCCTCAGCAACACAGCAAGGCCCTAAGCAACTTAGCAAGACCCTGTCTCAAAAATAAAAAGGGCTGGGGATGTGGCTCAGTGGTTCAATCCCTGGTACCAAATAAATAAATAAATACCAAAAGAAAAATATCTCCAGTATCAAGGGGGAAAAGGAGACACACAGTATTAAGTGGAGACACACAGAGTTTGGTGAGAACAGGGAAGATGCAGGGCTTCCCTTGTTCTGAGGGCGGAGGGGAATCCGTGCCAGGAGGAGGGAGCCTGGGCATGCTGGCTTCCTGTAATGAACTCGTGTTCCTTACACAATGAAAAATGACATGCCAGCTTTTTCAGGATTAGCTTTTACTGGACAAAATGAGATTCTTGTAGAGGTGCCATGGAAAGGGCCAGAAGAGAAGGCAACAGCTGAGCTCTCAGTGAGCAGCTGCGGGCGGAGCGCCCCTCTTGGGCACCCACCAGGAAGCCCACAGAGTGCGCCGTGGCTGCTCCGATGCTGTTTTCGGAGGCATATACTATTTTGAATTTAAAAATCAACAGAGCTACTTTGAAATTTCCAATTGTAAATCACTAGGTCAGGATTTTTCAAAATTGTCAAGGCCATGAAAGACAGAGGAACGCCTCAAATTCAAGAAAACTAAGAAGACACTCTGGCAGCATGAGGTTCTGGCTCCAACCTTGGCCCAGGGAGACACGGGGGAGCAACGGTACCTGCGAATGAGCCTGCAGACCTGGTGGGAGCTGCCTCAGTGCCCACTGCTGGGTGTCTATTAAAGCTACTGTGAATTCCAGTGTGACATCTAACTGTCCTCATTAATAAGATTTCCCAAGAGCGATTACTTACACTGGTGCCAAGGAGGCTCGCAACATGGTGGAGGCCTGAGGGGAAGGGGACGGGAGAAGAGAGACCATGTTAAGCACCGACAGCAACAGCTCTGACTCAGACCCTGTCAACAGCACACAGCCAACACGCCTGCAGCGTTCTCCAGCCACAGTCACACATGACTTAAAAATCAGCCCACACCACTGCTGAGAGCTGCCCGCCCCAAGCCCCTGGCTAAGGTAAATGCTGCAGTGGGTCCACCCAGACCCCAGAGGCCATAAAGCTGCCCAAAGACATCGTGAAGAATAAAAGCAAAGTGGGTCATTGGATGTTCTTAGTTTTTTCTCTCTCACGATTTTCTCTTTAAGCACAAAAACAACACATGTGCTGCGTGTCATTTCCCAGTCCTGAAAGAATCTGGCTTGGGACCCGTGGAATAAGTCGCCCCTTCCCGGCCTCCATGGTCTGCCAGATGCAGGTCCACCCTGAGATCCGCTCCGGCCCTTGGGCAGCGTGCTGCTCGCCAGGATCCACTGAGGGACGCGGGACCTCAAGAGCACAGTGTGTCACAGAGCCTTCCAGGGAACCCAGGCTCCAGAAGTTTTAAACCCCGATTCTTGCGATCGAATCAGAAAGGTTTCAGACATGTTGTTCAGAGTGACAGGGATGAGTTTATTAGAAGGGCTAGGAAAAGGGAAAGGGGGTTCTCTCAAGGCAGAGAGTGGCTCCTCTCAGAGAGGAGAGGTGGGCGTGCCTCTCCCGCCCTCCAGCTTCTTGTTTTGTTTTTGGCACTGAGGATCAAACTCTGGGGTCCTTGACCTCGGAGCCACACCCTCAGCCCTTTTTGTATTTTGTATTTTATTTAGAGACAGGGTCTCACTGAGTTGCTTTGTGCCTCGACATTGCTGAGGCTGGCTTTGAACTCACGATCCTCCTGTCTCAGCCTCCCAAGCCCCTGGGATTACAGGCACCTGCCTCTGCACCCGGCCTGCCCTCCAGTTTTATTGGGGGTCCCAGGGAAGTTTCCAGAGAGCCCTGCCCAGGTCCACCTCTTGATTTCTGACTCACAACAGGATGATATCAAAGTTCCAAGTGCCCACTGCCATGACTTTGGCCTGGGCCACCAGTTCTAACTGGAACCTGTTCTTCAGATGTTCCGGGAAGGAGAAATTAATTCTTATCTCCCTGATTCGGGATCTGGTCTGTGTAAAGGTCACAGAAGTTCCCGCTTCAGGGTAACTGTGTTCTTATCAGCATTTCAAGGCCTGCGTTTCTCCTGCAGATGTCAGGTAGTGCTGAGGAATGCGACATATCCTGTGGATCATATCTTGTGGACTTAGGTCAGGCAGGGCTTCAGGTAAACAGTTTCTCAAAATTGAAATGGGGTCAGCACAGCGGGCCCAACCTCAAGTTCCTACCACTTGCACCTGACCGTCCCCTATCATGCAGACCTCTGGAACAAGCACCTGCATCTCAGCCGGGCCCCTGGGGACTTGTCCGCACTTGGGTTTGAGCATCTGACTCTGGTCCATAAGTCATGCACTGCTAAGCCAGCAACGCCCTGCTCTGGTGATAGCCCCATTATGGGAGTGCATATCAGGGAGGGCAAGCCCTCTTCCCGTCCTTCATTTTCCACACTTTTGGCTCATCTCGGATATTCATCTACGGAATTAGCTTTGGAGAGGAACCAAAGTGTTTTCCTGTTCATGGGTTTGTTTGAAAGAAAATGGAATTTCCATCCGCCGTGGAGCCTTTCCCAAGGGGCAGGCCGTGGTCCTTATTCTCTCTGTGTCCCCACGGCTCTTGAACAGGACACCAGTCATTTTTAACCACACTGAACTGTGATTATTTCACAAATATTTGTGTCTTTCTCCTTCAGCAGACAATACATTCTGTAAGGACTGGAAACATGTCACCCTCCTGTCCTCAGCATCTGCTACAGTGCCTAGGCGGACGGAGTCACTGATTCAACATCTGTTGAAATGAAGGAAGACGGACCCCCAAGAGGCCTACTCCAGGGTCCTCCAGTGCCTAGGAAGAGGCCCTGGTGATGACGACTCTGTCACTGATTGCTTCCCTCTGGCAGGTTGACAGATGTGCAGATTCCCACCTTGTGGACATCTGACCCTACCTTTCAATGGTTCATGACTAGGTATGTTCCCATATTTTTTAGTCCTTGGGTTGTGTTATTCCTGTTACTGGCTTAGTGAAGAGTTCAGAATCTAAGTTGGAAATGGTATCTAAATTACTCATGTAATACATTAAAGAGACCAAGAAGCTGACGGTGGGTCAACTGGGTCAAATAAGGACATGGCCACACTAAAATATCAGCATAATACAGATAAAAATTAAGAATTAGAGGGGCTGGGGTTGTGGCTCAGCGGTAGAGCACTCGCCTGGCATGTGTGAGGCACTGGGTTCAATCCTCAGCACCACCTAAAAATAAAATACAGATATTGTGTCCACCTATAACTAAAAAAACAATATTAAAAAAAGAATTAAAAATGCTGGCTAATTCCTATTTCCCAATAAAATTCAGCACTACCTTTTTTTCATAGCTATAGGAAGTTTTCCGTTATTTAAAAACCAACCCCTCTTGGCTAAACTCTATCGATCAATTTGCATCATGAAGAAAGTAGTTGACAAGTAGGAATCACGGCCCCTGAGGAGTGGAAACAAGAGGTAAGTGAAACCCCCCTGGGACTTCAGCATCGAATCAAGGAAAGAAGAAATCCAGGGATGACTGCGGGAAAAGGGCTCAGCACCCTGCCCAGGAGAGAGTGGGAGGCCACGGTGTCTCACGCATTCAGCCAGCACCTACTGATGACACCATCTGCCAGGTCACTGCTAGGCCCTCGGTCACACAGGGGTGAACAAATCAAGTGCCTTTCAAGAACTCCTGGTCCAGTGGGGGACACAGGGCCAAACAACTCCCCCTGCCTCAGTGTCCTCACCTGCAAGACTGGGGTACTCACAGCGAGCTAATTCCGGCCTGCTCAGTCTCCACCCCCAGCCCCCACAGATCAGGTCCCTGTGGTTCTGTGGTGAACTTCCCTCACACCCAGGACTTTCTCTCCAGTCCCCACACTGGGACTTCCTTTGGCACCGCCTCTCTTCTGAGCACAGACGGCCATGGTCAGAGTTCCTTGACCACCAGTGGGCATCTCATGGGCATGAGCTCATTCCCTGCCCTGTTGTGGAGATGAAGCACCCTGTCCCAGGCCAAGAGTCCAACCAGGAGTCGGGTCCCAGAGCCCACGCCGGCTCGGCCCACTCCCCCGCCAGGCTCTTCCTCCAGCCCTCCTCCTGCTTGGCCAAGGGGAGCTTTAGCAAAGCCGCCTCACCCCCATCTCCTCAGTCTCACCTCTGGCACAGCTCTGTGCCATCCTCCAGTCTCCTTCTTCATCCTTCAAACTCAGTTCCACCCCTTGTGCTCAGTGAGATGGTTCCCGGCTCTGCCCTCTACCCTCACTTCCTGGAGCTCTGACAAACACGGATTTTTTTTTTTTTTTTAATATTTACTTTTCAGTTTTCGGTGGACACAACATCTTTATTTTATGTGGTGCTGAGGATGAAACCCAGCCCTGCGCATGCCAGGCAAGCGTGCTACTGCTTGAGCCACATCCCAGCCCAAATACCAATTTTTTTGCCTGGTACTGCTGTGTTCTCTACAGAGCGTAAGGAACATTTTCCATGTTTCCATGAGAAGTGTGCTCCATGTTTCTACTTTCCCTCCAGTGGTCCTCAATAGGGAGTCACCTTGTCCCAGGGGACATTTGGCAACACGGGGAAACATCTTTTGGTTGCCCAAACTAGGTGCTATTGGCATCCCCTGGGTAGAGGCAGGAGGTGCTATTACCCTCCCATCCACACACAGAACAGTCCAGTGCTGGAGTCCAGAAGCCCTGCTCTAGACAAGGGCTTTTTGTTTTGTTAACAAAGCAGATACTCAGATCTCTTCTGAAATGAACTGAGTTTCTCAAGGATTTGCAATCAGATTTATGATGTGTAGGAGGTGTCCACCTAGAAAGGCCAGATAGAACCACATGTGGGTAGGGGCCACAGGGACGGCAGAGCAAGTCAGCACAGCCACCCTCCCCAGCCCGATGACACTGAACTCCTCCCTCTGACACAGTTGCTCCAGTTGGTAAGTAAGTACTGAATTCTAATTTAAATGACAAACTTGAATTGACCTAGACATTGACCCCTGGGCATAAACTTGCTTAATGATGGGGTACACAGCAGGCCATAGCTTCTGCGTCCTCCTCCTGGGTAGAAGTCTTAATAATAACACAAAAGCACTGAGGAGGCTGCTCTGAGGGTCTGTGGACCACTTTTCACTGTGTGCTGGATTTCCAGAAGTCTACATGTGCAGGTTCTTGAGCAGGATGTGACAAGAGCCTCTGCTGGCCGCACTCAGGAGTCACTGCCACCAACTGTGAGCACTGCAGTATTTGCACAGTGTGAGGACAGTTCCAACAGGTAGGCAGCAGCCCCAGCAGGAGAAAGATGACAAATCCAAACATCAGCAACCACAGAATAATTCCCCTAACGGAGCTCACAATAGGTTCTTAACACAGGAAGAACAAGTTTCAGAGACAACTCCCTTGCTGAGAAGTAGGTTCTGGGGCCCGACTCCAGGCCAGGTGGCTCTTCATGATCTCTAGGTTTTTATGCTGAGAGCGCAGAGAATGGCCACTGTAGCCAGTGACCCCTCTAGGAAGCCTGGCAGGAATGCTGGGGCAACCTTTTCAGGGCCCAGGAGTCGAACAGGGGGTGAGTAATGTGTTAATGCATCAGCTATGCCCGGAGCACCTTCACGAACCACTTCAGGGCGAGGCTCTTGGAACCGTGGGCCTGGGAGACAAACGTCCTAAGCCAAGGGGAAATGGTAGTGTAACAGGGGTTATGCTTACACAGCCCTTGCTGCTTTGCCACTGCAACTTATTTTTAAAATGGACACATTTCTTTCTCTTCCTCTCTCTCTCCTCCTCCCTAACCTCAGGGGAATCAGGATTACTTTCTTCCCCATTTTAGGCAGAGTATCTGTCCTTCAGTGTGCACCCACCATAGAAACCAGGTAATCCAGACTTTGGGGATGGCACCTCAAGATCTCAGAAATGATTCTCTCCCAAATTAACAAATGATTTACAACTCCAACAGAGGACATGTGGGGTGTAGCCTTTGAATCCCCTCTTTAAAAATCCCCGGTTCCCCTTGATAGGCACAATCACAGCTTCTGGGACAGGAGTTCCCAGTGCTTCTCCTTTGCTAATAAAGTTTTTTTCAAAACTGTGTCCTCACTGGATTGGCATCAGGGACAAGGACTAATCTTTCAGTAACCGTAGCATTTATACCTTATTATGGTTTAGATCTAGAAATGTCCCCCAAAAACTCATGCTTCGGAAGCACAGTTCTCAATGCAGATCGACTCAAAGGTAGGGCTTTCAGGCACTGATTAGAGTTGTAACCTCGTCAGGGATCCATTTGATAGACTTGAACGGGCAACGGGTGAGAACTATGGGCAGGTGGGGTGCGGCTGGAGGAAGTGGGTCATGGGGGGCAAGCCTCTGGACTGCTCTGTTCTGAGCTTTCTCTCCCTGCTCCCGGCTGCCACACACAGAGC
The DNA here is from genome assembly GCF_045843805.1 of Urocitellus parryii. Classification (NCBI taxonomy): domain Eukaryota; kingdom Metazoa; phylum Chordata; class Mammalia; order Rodentia; family Sciuridae; genus Urocitellus; species Urocitellus parryii. The sequence continues at coordinate 276,148,496 of NC_135531.1, read as the reverse complement.
AGACACCCGGCCACCGTGCTGTTCTGCCTCACCTCAGGCCACGGCAACTGAGTCAGGTTCCTGGACGTTCATGGACTGGTCTGTGGGCTGAACCTCTGAAAGCTCCTCTCAGCTGCCTGTCAGGTCTCTGGTCACAGTGATGCAAAGCTGCCTACCACACACTCCTTGGCCACACGAAGACCCTAGAGCCTGGGCCTGCAGCAGCTGCTGCCCTCTGGTGCAGAGGTCCTGGCATGGGGGAAGATGGGTGCTGGGACCACCTCAAGGACAGGACAGCTCTCGGTGACAACAGTGGGGAAGGACTTTGCTAATGACATGTGAGGTCAGTCTGCAGAAGTGTTTTCAGAGAACTCAGTATCTGAGGTAACACCAAGGAAGGTGACTGCCAGTCACCCAACTGGAGACTGATGAGCAGTCCTCTCCTGAGGGACTTCTCCAGAGGCCTTGGAATGCCACTGTGTGTTTGGAATCCCACTAGAGAGCCTGTCGCAAACTCACTAAACCACAGCGTGTCTGGCTCTGGGGCAGGGAATCCTGTGGGATTAGTGTTAACACAATTTGCACGGAGCACAGGGGAGACGGAGACTGAGCCAACACACTTGGGAAATGCGTCTCTGCTGGTACAAAAGTGGCAGGAAGAGCAGGTGCTCATCCAGAGAGGGAGAAAGAAGGGGCGGGGCTCAACACCGGCAGGCTAGGACAGCAAGCAGCTGCTAACCTCTGAAGACCAGCCGGTGCCCACCAACTCCCCCTGCCCCTGCTCATGCTGCCACCTATGCTGTGCAGGACCCTTGGCCAGACCTCCAGAGAAGTTCAGATGACCACAGTGGGACATATGAGGCAATGTGCTCAGCCCAGGGACTGTATAGGTAATGGAGGGCAGAGACCACCGGAGCAGTACAGGTGCTGTGGCCAACTCCCTAGCAGGAAGGGGGAGGAGCACAGCATGAGGAACCCTCTACCCTGCAGCAAGGACAGGTACTGGGAAAGGGGACAGCACAATCAGCTGCCTGTGCGACACCCTCATCCTTCTGGAAACTTGAAGGTAGAAACAAATAGGACAACCAGAAAGGTAACTCTGGCTGGGTAAGTATGTAGTTGGTACAGCAGGAGCTTTGAGATGTTAGGAAGGTGCCTTGAAGCCAGGAGAGCACCTGGTAGAACCTGAGCAAACGCAACAGCACCAAGACTGGGGAAGGAGGGAGGATACTCTTTCCGGTCCTGGTGAACAAATGAACACAGGGCGAAGAGGGGAAAGGCCCTGGGCAATTCCCAAATGTTCCCTAGAGTTGCTCACTGAGACAGATAACACAGGAGCCCAGTTTGGAGACAGACTATGGCAATCCTGTCAGACTGGAGGAGCCCGGAATTTGCAGATGGCCAATCACAACTCTACCAAGTGTCACCAGGTTAGTTCAGGGGTGGGACAGGCACTGGAGTGTGAGGTACAGAGGGAGGGGAGCTCAGTGGGCAACTCCAAACCCACAGGGCCCTGGACTAGAGTCTGCCTATGGTGATGGGCCAAGGGCAGGTGTCTGCACCCACCTAGAAGGTCACAGAAGGGGAGGGCAGGGCTGCTGATGCTGAGCTTCAAGGCAGAGCGACGACCACATGCTGGCAGACTCCAGGAACAGTCTGCCTTGGCTGAGCAAAGACAGCAATGCTCCTGGACACAAGGCCATATGAAAAAGGTGACCACCACCACTGCGCCAGGCCCAATAGGGTTTCCCTGTAACAGAGGGTAGGTGTGGAAGTAGATGGTTTCTGGGAGCCACACCTCTGGGGCCTGTCAGAGATACACTTCCTGCCATCACCTGGAAGTATTTACTTCCAATGGGGCCTCACCTGGAATTGTTGAAGATGGGAGGGTTAATTCCCAGAGGCCATTTCTCCAAATGAGGATGCATTTAATTGGAAATTTCCCATCTCATGAATGCACAAACCCAGGGCTGCCACTAGGTGGGCCTTGGGACTCACGCAAGGGCTGTGACTCAGATTTCCACCCTGAGGGTCAGCCCAAACTCTCTCATGACCAGCTGCCCTCTGCCTATTCCTGCCACTGGCCTTTTTGGACACAGACTGTGGCAATCCTGTCAGGTGGGAAAGGACCTCCCTCCCCCCAGCACACTTGTCCTTGAGTCTCTGAATTCACATTTGCCTGGGAGGACAGAAGACAGAGAAGGGAAAGAAAGACAGGTCAAGGGCTTTCAGTGCTGCAGCAGTACAAAGACACAGCTGCTTCGCTAGCAGCAAACAGGGGCTGAAAAGCCACCACCAGAGAAAAGAATGGCTGACTGCACCGTGTTCTCCAGCTGAAGCTCTAAAAGGGAAACGTGCATACACTCTAGGGACAAGAAGACTCTTGAAAGTGTGTTAAGTTAAAGAAAATTTGTATAACAATAAATATACTGAAACCTTAATATATAACCCTAATTATACATCTAATACATTTACCGAAAAGGTTCACGGAGTACGTAGGCAGCAGGGTGAGCTGAGGGAGGGGCTGAGGTGCAGGGTGAGTGGAGGAGGAAGGTTTGTGTGCTGCTCCTTTTACTGGTGAGCTGATGTTTTCCAGTGAACATACTTGCAGAGCCCTAACCCTACACCTTGGTCTAGGGTTGACTTTCAACAGATCATAGCAAAGGAGCTGGTCAGCTGTGTATGAAACATGAAGCCTGACCCAGGAGTGGGTCAGCCAGGGATGTCTAGCGTCAGGCTCCCCTCAAATGCATGCTGCGTGACTTGTGTGATCTTACAATTACAGTTAAGTGCTGCTTAATGATGGGGATACGTTCTTTTTCCCCCATTATTGGGGGTTGTACCCAGGGGCACTTAACCACTGAGCCACGTCCCAGCCCTTTTTATTTTTTATTTTGAGACAGGGTCTCACTCAGTTCCTTAGGGCCTAAGTTGCCCAGGCTGGCCTCACACTGGCCAGCCTCTGCCTCAGCCTCCTGAGTCACTGGAATTACAGGTGTTGCTACTACACTGCCTAACGGGGATGTCTTCTGAAAGGTGTCATTACATGATTTGTCATCACAGTGTCCTTACACAATCTAAGATGGCTAAGCTGTCCCCAGGTGACATGCAGTCTGTGGTTGGCAGATGTCCTTCCTGAGTAGTCTTTGGAGCTTCCTGTTTTCCTTATCTCTGGTGCCCTAAGGAAGGATGCTTACTTCTTCTCACAAGATTGCCGAGGACATGAACTCTGGCTCCTTGCAGCCCAGTTATTAAAACTGATAAGTGAAGGACAGACACACCTGAGGCGGGGCAATGGCCTGCAGGGCTGAACTATTAGAGACTCCAGGGAGAATTCTCAGCCTCCAGAAAATGAATCCCGGCAATAGTCATCATTCTGGGAGTACCCGGATTCACCTGCCAGCTCCGGTCATGCAGGCAGCGTCTTGGACACAGTTACCTGGGCATGAACTGGAGAAGGGCAGGAGCAACACTGCCCCCTGCTGTTTCCATCACGGGGTGGTCATGGGGCACTCTGCCGGTGAGAGCTTTCCTCTCTCTGAGGAGAGGGCAGACTCCCTGTGTTTGTGGAACTGGGTGGATCTGGACACACACCACCTGCTCATCCTCTCCCATCTCCCTCAACAAGCCAGCCAGAGGGCACAGTCAGTGTGGCTCCTCCATGCTGACCCCACGTGGGAGCATGGTGGTGACAGTGGTAGCCCTAGCTTGGCAGAGCTGCCCAGGATGGGGTGAGCCTGATTCTATAAATCTACTTCAGAGAAGGAAACCCACCTCCCTACCAATCAACTCCATGATGCCAACCCACAACAACAGAGGTGGGGAGGGAAGAACAGAAGTCCTGGATTAGACAAAGCGGAAGGCTGGGAAGGGCGGGGGAAGGGAATAGGGAAGACGGAAGGAATCAGACACAAGTTTCCTGTCCTTATATATGAACACACGACCAGGCAACTCCACATCATGTACAACCACAAGAATGGGATCCTAATTAGAATAAGTTACACTCCATGTATGTAAAATATGTCAAAATACACTCTACTCACTCCTCAGAGGAGGACAAACAAACAATCAACAAGTACATGAAAAAACGCTCACCATCTCTAGCAGTCAGAGAAATGCAAATCAAAACCACCCTAAGATACCATCTCACTCCAGTAAGAATGGCAGCCATTCTGAAGTCAAACAACAATGAGTGCTGGCGAGGATGTGGGGAAAAGGGTACACTTGTACATTGCTGGTGGGACTGCAAATTGGTGCAGTCGATTTGGGAAGCAGTATGGAGATTCCCTGGAAAGCTGGGAATGGAACCACCATTTGACCCAGCTATTCCCCTTCTAGTACTATTCCCTAAAGACCTTAAAAGAGCGTACTATAAGGATACTGCTACATCGATGTTCATAGCAGCACAATTCACAATAGCTAGACTGTGGAACCAACCTAGTTGCCCTTCAATAGATGAATGGATAAAAAAAAATTGGCATTTATACACAATGGAGTATTACTCAGCACTAAAAAATGACAAAATCATGGAATTTGCAGGGAAATGGATGACACTAGAGCAGATTATGCTAAGTGAAGCTAGCCAATCCCTAAAAAACAAATGCCAAATGTCTTCTTTGATATAAGGAGAGCAACTAAGAACAGAGCAGGGAGGAAGAGCATGAGAAGAAGATTACCATTAAACAGGGACGAGAGGTGAGAGGGAAAGGGAGAGAGAAGGGAAATTGCATGGAAATGGAAGGAGACCCTCATCATTATACAAAATTACATATAAGAAGAAGTGAGGGGAAAGGGAAAAAAAACAAGAGAGAGAAATGAATTACAGTAGATGGGGTAGAGAGAGAAGATGGGAGGAGAGGGGAGGGGAGGGGGGATAGTAGAGGATAGGAAAGGCAGCAGGATACAACAGACACTAGTATGGCAATATGTAAAAAAGTGGATGTGTAACCGATGTGATTCTGCAACCTGTATACAGGGTAAAAATGGGAGTTCGTAACCCACTTGAATCAAATGTATGAAATGATATGTCAAGAGCTTTGTAATGTTTTGAACAACTAATAAAAGAATTGTAAAAAAAATACACTCTACTGTCATGTCTATCTAAAAAGAACAACAAAAATATCAACTCCGCGTTCTCCCACAGAACCCTGTCTGTAGTGAGGACGACACTTTGATCTCACTCTTCCGTCTTGTTTCTCAGTGGTTCAGAACTCAGCAGGGGATACAGGGGGCTTTTTCCTGGGCCCTTCTGAAATTCCAAATTAAAGTTGGAGAAGCCTAGGCTCATGTTAACAGCCAGATCTGAAGACCAGGCAAACGCAGTAAGCTAACAGGCACCTGCGGGTTTCCCGCAGGCCTGGCATTGCCTTTACAGAATGCCATCTGCTGGAACACACCAGTGTGACAGGGCATCTGAGGAGGAGCAGCCTGGGGCCACTCTACAAAGGAGGCCAATACGTGCCCACTTATTTTTGCTGAAATTGATGGCAGCCTGCTTGACCCAAAAATGTTTATCGCCTTAAAAAATAAAAAAGTAACGTTCCTCTCCTTCCAAATCCTAAATCCTACCAGTTCAGTCACTGCACACCCCATCTAAACTGCTAAGGAGCCCTGAGAACTCCATGTCACCTGACCCTGGGCTACCGGGGCAGGGGCAGCACCATAAAGGGTGCGACTGGCTCCACTGGCAAAATGGAAAACAGACAGACTGGACAGGAGGCCACGGGGACGTTAACCTACTGAAGTTCATGATCATGTGGCTGTTTTCTTTCTATGAGGGACTGGGGATTGGACCCAGCGTCTCATGTGAGCTAGGCAAATGCTCTACCTCTGAGCTACACCTCCCATCCCCTAAGAGAATATTCTTAATCTTAAGAGATAACACTAACCTTATAAACATATACAACTCTTAAGTAGCTGTTAAAAAATAATTTTAAAAACTCTTAAGTATTTTGCAGTAAAGGGTCATAATATATGCAATCGATCCTTGAATGGTTCAGAAAACAGATTTTATGTGTGTGTATGGAAAAAGAGAAAGCAAATAAACAGGTAATGCTAACAGTTGATGACAGATAAAGGGTATACCAATCTCCTTTGTGCTACTTTTATAACTGTCCTGTAAATCTGCAATTATTCCAAGTAAAAGTTAAAGGAGAAGAAAGAATCCCTGACTTAGACCATATAAACCCCAAAGGGCAATTCTTTTAAAAAAGAGAACGAGGCTTCCTTCCTTCTTTTCCGACTGACACCCAGGCCTTGGAGGCCTGGAGCAGCTGCCCCAGAAGCTCACAACATGCCTCTCCACTCCAGCCCCAGAGACTGCATTCACTTTCCTCTTGTGGGGCTGGGGCTGGGGCTCAGTGGGAGGGCACTTGCCTGGCATGTGTGAAGTCCTGGGTTCAATCACAAGGACAGCCAAAAAAAAGAAGAAAAAAATCAGAGACAGTTTTCCTTTTGAGAGTTTCTAGGCCTCCAGATCCAGCTGCGATTCAGCCTCTTGAAGGAGATTTTCTCATGCACATTCATTTTCTTTAGCTACATTCATTTTAAATTTGAGGAACAGAGCAGGGGTGCTCTGCCACAGGCAGAGAGCCTCACCGTCCCAGGCCTCGTGAAGTCCACGCTGTGCGCCAGGCTCTGCCGCATCTGGTTACTGAAGAGGCGGATGCAGACACTCTGCAGGTACTCCGGGGTGATCTGCAAAGAAGACACGGGGACATGTGGTGAAAGGCACACAACCCACCCAAGGGACAGGAGGAGGCTGCTGTCCCCCAACAGCCTCTGTAAGGCACAGTGATGAAATGCATGAGCTAGAAAAAGAATCATTTGGCTTTAACTTTGGAGCTCTTGAGAAGAATTAATGCACTAACTTGACAGAAAAAGCTGCTAATATATCCTGAGGTGCGATCAGAGGACATCACGCTTCAAACGGTGTAGTCTTACCTGCTATAGTCCCACTGCGTTGGAAAATAGATTTTAAGCCATTTTTGTAAATTCAAGAAATAAAGTCACTGGGTGGCCATCATGTGGTGGAAAGAGGACCAGGCTGCAAACCTGAAGGCCTGGGCCCTAGAGAGAAGCAGCAGCCTGCCCCTTGCACTCCTGACCTGAGATGAATCAGGGTGACCTGCAGGGCCACAGCGAGGGGTAAATAGGGTCACGTAATGATGGCTGGGTACATGCTGAGTGATGACAGAGACGTGACTAACAGTCAAGGGCCTGGCAACCCGAGGCTGAACTGCGTCACCATTAGGGCTGTTGTCCCACAGTGTTCCTCAGTATGCCTTCACCTCGCTCACAGGCCTTATAAGTCACGATGGGTATGTGACACCTAAGGCGGTGATCTCTGCATTTTTTCCTTTCCTCTTTTCATAAAAATAATACATGCTTATTTAAAATGTGTGAGTCTCCCACTTTCTTCCAAATCACAGCCTTCCCCCACAAACCAATCCTTAGGGGCAATTAAGAATTCTGCAGCCTTACAAACTTGTCTGCATCCGTCAGAGGGGAACCTCCTTTGGCACAGCTTCATGATTCTTTTGTGCTGAAACTTCCACATGGTAATGGAACTGGCTTCTATTCCTGCCCCTCGCTCACTCATCTCCTCGGAGGAGGGCAGCCTAACTGGAGAGCTGGGAAGACCTGGGAACACCGGCCCAGACCTCTTCTCGCCTGCTGGGGCTCCTGCCTATACCACTGGAAACTTCTGGGCTGCTCTGTCCATTCCATGGCAAATGTCTGATCATTCCTGGTCACACAACAACATAAGAAATCACAGATCACTCAGAGAAAGAAGAGCCCCACTGAAGGCTAACCTCCTACATCATCCTGAGTGCACTGCCAATGGATTCCTACAGTCTTCAAACGTAAACATTCCCTTTTTCACATATGTGCATAAAAGTGAACTGAAATAATACAAGAAGTTCAAAAAGGAAAGGAGTTGAAAGAGCTGTGGTGGAGGAGGCTTCCTACACGATCCTCTGAATCCCGTCTTTTGCCATGAACACAATCTCTTTCACATTACAGACCAGCCAGTCCAGCCTCAACACTTGAGGCCCAGGCCCCTTCACACCCCGCCTGCGGTCTGCAAGCTTCTGCTCACCAACTCCAGCGATAGGAGCTCACAAGCTCATTTTGGTCACATGCCTCATCAGGTGTCACATGAACCTGGCTGTAGGCGGTACACCCAGAATGAGGCAAGTTAATTTTTAATATGTCAGAAAGCAAAAGGAAGGTTCATACATTATGAAAAACTAATTTGAAAAGCAAACAATGAACTGAGAAAAATACTTGCACTAGATAAACTGTGAGTGGCTCTACTGCAACAGCCCTGTCCAAAGCTGAGCTCCTGATACCCTCACGCCTGCTCCCCACCCAAGGCCTCCCTGTCTCAGCTGGTGGCAACACCATCTTTCCAGTTGACTGCACTCCCTCCCTCCCAGGTCCAGTTCAGCACCATCTTCATCCCACATCTGGACAAGCACTTCTTCCACCTCAACCACATCCTCCTTCCAATGACTGCAACTGCCTCTGTGCTGCTCCTCTCAGTCTCCCTGCAGCACCTGTGGACGGTTCTGAGTGGCCAGGTGACTGCCACATCTGTCAGACCTCTCCACTTCAGCATTCTTCTACTCGGCTTCCTCAGGGTGAAGGTTGAGCCTTCTGATGGCCCCCAAGCTGCCCGCCCTGCCTTGCAACTTCTCCTCCTGCTTGTCCCCACCCCAGCCTGCCCTGGGCCCTGCTGGCCCCTCTGGGCCCAGCTCCGCTCCTTACACACTGAGGCGCAGGCCACGCTCTGCACTGGCTGAGGCTTTGGCCTGGAACTATCTTCTCCCCACACTGTATGCTATTCCCTTGCCTCTTCCCAGCAACCCCAGCAATGAAGCTCGGTCTACCTGCACCCTGTCCAAACTCGCAGAGCCCCAAACTCTGATCCCTTCATCTGGCTTCCCTTTGCCCCCTAGAGCTGTCCTCCTCTAGCCCAGGTTCTTATTTATTCTGCTTAGGTTTGCTGTTCGCCATCTGCACTCTTTACTGCAGTGCCTGCTCCCTGAGGGTGGGGTCTCTGCTTTGCAGAGTGATGCATTCCAAATTCCTAAAATAGAGACTGGCGTACAGTATGTATTTAACAAATCTTTTTCAAACAAATAAAACATATTTAAAAAGTTCAATTCCATATGTAAAGACTATAACATATTTAAATCATGAGATAATATTTCTAACTATCAAATTTGCAAAACATAAAAATTTTAATAATAATACCCAGGGTTGGCAAGCGTTTTTTTTTTTTTTTTAATAAAGAAATGGAATCAAGTGGAATCGCTGGAATCAAGTCAGCTTAACCTTCTTGAAGGATCTTTTTTGAGGGGGTACTGGGGGTTGAACTCAGGGACACTCAACCACTGAGTCATATCCCCAGCCCTATTTTGTATTTTATTTGGGGTCAGGGTCTCACTGAGTTGCTTAGTGTCTCACTGTTCCTGAGGCTGGCTTTGAACTCGCTATCCTCCTGACTCAGCCTCCCGAGCCACTGGGATTATAGGTGTGTGCCACCATACCTGGCTCTGAAGGACCTTAAGCATAAAATTCAACCTGGCAAATCAACATTAAAAAAACATAACAAAGGAGCTGGGGTTGTAGTTCGGTGGTGGAATGCTGGGTTTGATCCTTAGCACCAAACACATAAAAATAAAGAAAATTGGGGCTAAGGATATAGCTCAGTTGTAGAGTGCTTGCCTAGCACGCACAAGGCCCTGGGTTCACTCCCCAGCACCACCAAAAAATAAAATATGAATGAATAAATAAATTTAAAAATAAATAAATAAATAAATAAAGGTATTGTGTCCATATACAACTAAAAATATATTTTTTAAAAAACATATAACAAGGTTCATCTCCAAAGACATTTTCAACTTTATCAATGACACGAAAACAAAAACCTGGGGACAACCTAAATACCTAATAGCAGGTACCTGATACTACATGAAGTGTGCCACTGCCATATGACCAAAAACCCTGCAGCCACTGAAGGTGAGACACTGCAGAACAACACTCAGTGGCTTCGAGCGTGTGATTCTGTAGTATTACACAGCAGGCCAGAAAATAATGTGTGGCCTAGAATGCACTTTGGGAAAACATGTGTATTTAAGTTCTGAAAAAAGTCTGAAATATCGACCAGTATTAGGACTCACAATTATATGTAATGTTTCTTTTTCTTTTTGGATCATTCTATATTTTTGAAATTTTCTATAATGCATACTATCTTATAATCACATTTTAAAAGTCAGTAGAAAGAATTTTAATACACAAACTTACACTGGTAATAAAACTATATATAGTACTTAATACACACACAAAAATGAATACAAATAAAATTATGAAAATACAAAAAACATCAGCAGATTGTAGCAAGGTCTTTTTTTTTTTTTTTTTGTAGCAAGGTCTTACACTCATTGTGACACACTACAGTTTTACAAAATGTTTTCCACTGAAGGCAAAGTGACAAGGGATCTCTGCATTGTTTCTTATAACTTCACCATGAACCTATAATTACTTCAATTTTTAAAAAAACTTATTCTCCACAAGGAGATTTTATTGTACTTCCTAATTTTTTAAAAGTGAAATACTAAAGTCATTCCCATTATAGTCAGGGAGAAAATGAAGATGCCCATGACATCATTCAACAATGTCCTACAGGCCTTAGCCAACACTACTAAAGAAAAGAAAGATACTGAAACAAAGTAAAATAAAATTAAAATATCATTATTTGAAGATAGAGAATCAACTGAAAAACCTAAGCAAGTAATAGGGTTCAGAAAGGTAGGTAAATGTATACAGATCAACATGTGAAAATCAACTGCTTTTCACTATAGCAGCAGGGCAAGAGCATTTTTCCCACACATTTTCTTTTGTTGCCAATTTATCCTTATAACATTAAGAATTAGGGACAGAGGTTGGTGGCACATGCCTGCAATGCCAGTAACTCAGGAGGCTGAGGCAGGAGGATCCCAAGTTCAAGGCCAGCCTGGACATCTTATTAAGACCCTGTCTCAAAATAAAAAATAAAAAGAAATGGGAATGTTACCTCAATGGTGGAGCACCCCTGAATTCAACCCCCAGTGCTGCAAAAGCAAAAATAAACAAACCAAAAAATAAATAAATAAATAAGCTAGGGGGCTGGGGCGGTGGCTCAGTGGTAGAGCGCTTGCCTAACATGTGACGGCACCGAGTTCAATCTTCAGCAACACATTAAAAAAATAATTAATTAATCAAAGGCAATGTGTCCATCTACAACTAAAAAAAATTTAAAAAAAGAATAAGTTAGATAAAGATACGATAAATAATGTGTTGGGAAAATGGGTAAAATACTGCAAACAGCATGATGAACCCATGTGAAGCATCAGCTCAGCCCCTGTCCGTGTGAGCCTTTTTAAATAGAGGGGCAGGCTCTGCTGGTGGAGGAGTGGCCAGGGACTGCCGACCACACAGCCCATTCTCCAGACACCACTTCTCTCCAACAGAAATATACACAGGGATCTTCCTTACCATCTTGCCACTGACTGTGGCCTCCAGGGAATCCACCAGCTCGGCTGTGACTCCAATGAGGTTGTGGTAGTCGGCCTGGATCTTATTGTACCGCTTCAGGTACGTCATTGACCGACGCTCGGCTTCGACCAACTGCTGGTGGAGCTGCTGCAGCATTTCTAGAAAGAGGGTGTACATGAAAGCCACACACAAGAACAACAACAAAACCCCACAGAACAAACTGCTTTCTTCTCCAAGGACTATCATACCTACTTTCAGAATATTTTGCCGTAATAACAGACTTGACACTATTGTGTTTAGCACTTTACCTCTAGTTCATGCCACCTATAATTACAAAGGATTTTATAATCATTAATTTAAATTCTCTTGGTGCTGTAAGTTCAACTAAATCATCATTGGGCTCCCAAACAAAATCTCTTCCCTTGACTGACCCCCACAAAAGTTCTACTAGTTCTTCTATTTCTAAGGATTAGAATCAACATTTCTTTCTATATTCAGCTCACAAAACAGTGGAACCAAACCTGTGTCCTTTTCTCTGTTTTTGTACTATGAGGCTATCTGGGGGATATTCCTATCCACAGGATGGTCCTCCATTTTAAACAAAAATTGGAGTTGCTTGACTCATGCTTTAAGAATAAAAACCCAGGGTTGGGGTTGTGGATCAGCGGTAGAGCGCTTGTCTAGCATGTGCAAGGCCCTAGGTTCGATCCTCAGCACCACATGAAAATAAATAAATTAAATTAAATTAAAGGTATTGTGTCCAACTACAACTAAAAAAATTGATATTAAAAAAAAAAGAATAAGAATCCAGGGCTGGGGCTGTAGTTCAGTGGTAGAATCTCGCCTAGCATGTGTGAGGCTCTGGGTTCCAACCTCAGCACCACATAAAAATAAATAAATAAAATAAAGGTATTGTGTCCATCTACAACTACAAAAAAAAAAAAAAAAAAAAAAGAATCCAGAAGAAGATAAGACTGCAGTGCTCATGCTGCTATTTGAGAAAGCAGAAAGCCACTCCGCTAGAGAGATCGAGGCCACACCACTATGGTCACACCTAGAAAGGGCAGATTCTCATCAGGGCCAGACTTATCACTTTTTTTGAGGGGGGGTGTTATCAGATATTAAACTCAGGGGCACCTAACTATTGAGCCACATTCCCAGCCCTTTTTTGGATTTTTTTTTTAGAGACAAGGTCTCATTAAATTGCTTAGGGCCTTGATAAGTTGCTAGGGCAGGCTATGAACTCGTGATCCTCCTGCCTCAGCCTCCCAAGATTCTCACTTCTTAATCTACAACATGAGGATAATAATTTTACCTTGAAGGGTTACTATAAGGATTAAGTAAAAAACACACTCCAAGTGTCCAGTGCAATGGCTGGGATAGAGCAGGTAATCAATAAGTGGTGGTTATTATTATTTCATTTCACAGAAAGGGGTCAAAGACTTTCTGAATGTATTTCTATGCAAATAGATAACTGGCAAAAGTGCAAAAAGTCTGCATCCTAAGCAGTGGTACGCAAGCTTTGAAATACATCAGAAACATCCAAAAATAAAGATGATCAGAGCCAGGCACAGTGGTACATGCCTGTAATCCCAGCAGCTTGGAGGCTGAGGCAGGAGATCATGAGTTCAAAGCCAGCCTCAGAAACAGCCAGGCGCTAAGCAATTCAGTGAGATCCTGTCTCTAAATAAAATACAAAATAGGGCTGGGGATGTGGCTCAGTGGCTGAGTGCCCGAGTTCAACCCCCAGTACCCCGAAAAATTATAATAATAAAATAAAAATAAAGATAATCAGGCCTCACACTGAGACTTTGATTCTGTAGATACTCGGCGGGAGAGGGGGGTGTCCTATGCATCTATGTTTTCAACAAGCTCCCCAATGACTCGATGCATAACATAAGTTTGAGAACCAGTGTCCTAAGTTACCCATTCTTCCATGTTTGTTATGCATGCTCACACACATTCAGACTGTATTTCAAAAACTTCCATGTTTCACAATTATTTGAGTAGAGAAATAACTATTATAACTATCAAAACCCAAAATATCATTAACAACTATTTATTATTCTTATTCAGCAACCATCAAATCTCAGTGTTGAAAAATAATTTTAAGAAGTCAGCTGATACAAATTTACATCCAATACTTGAGCTCCCAGAAAACATCTCTGGAAATGATTTCTTAAGCTTCTCCTTAAACATTACAAGGGAGAGGGACTCACTACATTCTTTCTCTTTTTTAAATGTGTGCTATCATTAAAGCTCTTCATATGTATCAAAATCAAAAATACATAAATTATAATTTCCAAAGATGAAAATTCTCCTATTCACAATCCCACCTCATGGTAACAAATATGAGAATATTTCTGTGCAATCTGTCCATGAGGGACCAAGTTGCAAAACCCATCATCTGGGCCATAATACCTCCCAAATCTCAACATGAGTGTCCCCAGAGCAGTCTCTCTCCAGAGGCAAATGCACAAAGGAACTCTTCCCCTTAGAAGCTCATTTTGTAATTAACTAAACAAAAGGAACCTTTGCCTTGGGAACCCAGAATTATAATTTATGACAGTTTCAAACGTGGCACCTTTAAGGAAAAGGAGAACTAACTTCCTGCGATGGATGAGAGAAGCTAACTTCAGGATGAGAGAAGCAGACCACTGGACTGAAAGTTTCATGGCCAATTTCAAATCATCATTTGGCAGAATAATCTACTATCCAGAGACATCAGCTTGCAGACATCAGAGCTAGCTTCGAACAAAGAGTAAATAAGATCTTAATTTTAGAGACTTCTTGGCTGCTCAGGGAAAAACAATCAATTTTAAATATGGGGTTCTGGGGGCGTGGCCTAGTGGCTGAGTACTTGCCCAACACGTGCAAGGCCCTAGTTTGAACCCCTGACCATGACTGTATGATTTCAGTGATAGCTCGAGGTAACCAACTTTATTCCAGAGCATTAAGCAGCACTTTGACTCTTTTCCCTATCAAAATTTTTATGAGATAAGAAAAACTCTGATGATTTAGATACGAGGTGTCCCTGAAATGTTCCTGTGTTAATGCAGGAAACGTTTGGGGGTGAGATGATTAGATTATGAGACCATGACCTAATCAGTAGGTTAATTCACTTGATGGATTAATAATCTGAATAGAAAAGACAGGTGGGGCACGGCTGGAAGAGGTGGGTCGCTGGGGATTACACATTTTGTCTCTGGCTTCTTGCATCCTCTCTGCTTCTGAGAAGCTTTCCTCCAATACACCCTTCTGCCATGATGTTCTGACTCATCTGGAGCCCAGAGCCAGGGAGCTGGCAGACCATGGGCTGAACCTTGAGCCAAAATAAACTTTTCCTCCTCTGTTGTTCTTGTCAGGTATTTTGGTCACAGCTACAAAAAAAGCTGCCTAACACAACTAAGCCAAGATGCCTTGCCATGCACGAACTCAACTTTTAATAGGGAAGTATCTTTTAGACTTTTAATTCTAAAACTACTGATATGATGTGCACAAAAGTCCAAAGAATGCGTCTCAAGTTTACAAAAATTTGAGATGCAAGAGTCATACGCAACTAAAAGAACGTCACAGGACATTTTCTGATAATTCTAGCATTCAAGGAACCAATAATGAAAGTGATAGAAATCTCACCCATGATCACTCAAGCTTTCTCTGTTAACATTTCTATTTCACTTAGAGGCATTGCTTCCCACTCCAACAAAGAGTTAATGAGATTTTAATTTTAGAGACTCCTTAGCTGCTTAAGCAAACCAGGGAGACTATGTCTCTAATAAAATATAAAAAAGTTCCAGGGATGTGGTTCAGTGCTTAAGCACCCTGGATTCAATTTCTGATACAGGGGAGAAAAAAAAAAGCAAAACAAAACAGAACAAAAATGACTATATGGATTAAAGTTCCTTTCTAGCTTTTCATCATTACCTTTTCTGCTTGTTTTTTGGGGTGAGCAGCCAGACCTGGTTTGCTGGAACCCCTGGAATTCAGCCTGTGGCAACACTGGGAGGTGATGAAACCCTTAGGAGGGCCCGGGCCCATCTTTTTTTTTTTTTTTTTTGGGGGGGGGGAGGCAGGGGAGAGTACCAGGAATTGAACTCAGGAGTGCTAATCACTGGGCACAGCCCTTTTTGTAGTTTATTTTGAGACAGGGTCTATTGAGTTGCTTAGGGCCTCGCTAAATTGCTGAGGCTAGCTCTGAACTCGTGATCCTCCTGCCTCAGCCTACCAAGCCACGGGGATTACATGTGTGCACCACTGTGGCTGGCCCAGACCTGTCTTTTCATTCTGCTTTCTGGTTCCTCATGAAAGCTCCACCCCTTGCTCCATGTCTTTACCATCAGGGTCTCTCACCACAGGCCCAAAGAAATAAGACAGCCCAATCTTAGGATGGAAACTCCAGAACTGTGAGTTAAATAAACATTTTCTCTTTATAAGTTAATTGCCTCAAGAACTTCATTACAGTGATGAAAAGATGACTCACACACAAGGTTACTAAGGACAAAACAAACACTAAAGCCTTTCACATCTGACACTACTGAAACTCTCCACAGGTGGCAGACCTAAAGTATTACTCATTTGTCAAGTTGGTAAGCAGAGTTAAATAATTAACTAATATTTTCTTTCTTTAAAAAAGTTTAACTCTCTAAAAGAAGCATAGAAAAACAATGGCAGGACTTCTGCAATATTCTCTGACATTGCTCTACTCTGAAAGGGGCAAACGGGATATTTCACAGACCAAAACTTTCATGTAGCAAAACTCCACCTACTGGGAGTTGAGGAACACGCCATCGATACTTACTAAAGGCATGAAGCACCACATACACCCTTCCCAACATGTTAATTCAGACACTTTTCAAAATGTAATATCAAAGACAAAACTGGCCCCAACTGAAGTCACCAATTTCATATTAACTAGTTTTTCTCACCTCGCTGGAAAATGTTCTGGTAAAAATTACTGACCATGGAAAAACATCATTTTACATATAAACTTATGATTGGAATTTCTACTTTGAATATAAGAAATGGAAAAGATTTAGAAGAATGGGTGCTGAATAAAAAACCCCATTTGACTAGTTCAAGATAAAAGTTAAAATATTACAATAATTCCATAAGGGGCTGGGGATTTAGCTCAGCTGGTAGAATGTTTGCCTCCCATGCACAGGGTCCTGGGTTCAATCCCTAGCACTACCACCAAATAATATAATAATAATAATAATAATAATAATAATAATAATAATAATTCCTTAAAATAATAATTCCTTAAAATAATCCCATAGTGTCCTGCCTTCAGAGCTGCTGCAGTCATTCATTTCCCTTAGGGACCCTATCTGGACCCTCCATTTCCCCAGGCCTTGCTATCCAGTACGAAGACTAGCTGGCAACACCAGACACCCTGAGAGGAGGCCTCAACACTGCGGATAAAGATGATTACAGACCACTTTGTAAATATTTAAAGCCCTCATTTTCCAAGTCTACAAACTCTTTCCATCGCTGTTCCTACTTCACAGCTTAAAACCTGAATTGGCAGAGCTGTTCTTATAAAAATTTTAATCTAGATGATTTACCTTTGTTGTTTTGTCCATTCTCCTTCTGAGATGAGAAATAAGTTCAGGAAAACGAGCGTGTGGTAGACAGTACCAAAGAGGAAGAGGATTCTCAGGACAACGAAGCCCAGGTCTAAGCATTTCTGTGAGGAGCTAAGATAGTTAGCGATGTCTCAATACTTTGTTGATTTCACTCCCAAAACAATCAGTCCTCTTCTCTCCATCGCAATGATCATTGTGTTGGTGGAGCCTTGCCTATTCCCACAGCCTCCTAAAGGCCTTCTACCCGCTTCCAAAGACCTTCCCCTTGCCGCTGAAATGTCCTAAAAATGCAAATATGCAACTTCAACTCCAAAGCTTTATCCTAAGGAAATTGAGATTGGGGTGAGTATAGTGGAGCCAGACTGCCTGGGTTCAAACCTCAGCTCCCGCGTGTCTGGATGGGATACCAAAGCAAGGTATTCATGGGGGGTTTCTCTTTTGATCTCATTAAATTCTTCTTAATTTTTTCATAATAGCACTATTCACATACCATATAATTCACCTATTTATAAGGTGTACATTTCAATAGTTACAGTATATTCACAGAGTTATGCAACCATCACCACAGTCAATTTTGTTTTGGGGTTTTTTTGTTTGTTTGTTTTCCCTTTTGCAGTGTGGGAGTCAAACCCAGGGTCCATACATGATAGGCAAGTGTTGTACCAATTTTATAACATCTTCAGCATCCCCCAAAAGAAACCCCTTATTGACTAGCAGTCATGCTCACTTGCCCTGTTCTCCCCAGCCCCTGCCACCATTAATGTACTTCCTGCTTTCATAGATTCACCTCTTCTAGACCTTTCACATAAACAGAATCACACAACATATGGCCTTTTGTGCCTGGCTTCGTTCACTTAGCATAATGTTTTCATTATGTTGTAGCCTGAATTAGTACTTCATTTCCTCTTCTATTTCATTGTATGGATACATCACATTTTGTTTATCCTTTTATCAGTTGATAGACATTTGGGTCATCTGCCCACTGGGCTTTTTTTTAGGAATGTTGCAAGTTGCTGTGTGGACATATGTTTTCACTTCTCTTGGGCATAATCTTGGTGTGGAATTGCCAGGTCATATGGTAAGTCACCTTCTGAGATAACTGAACCTGTTTTTTGAAGACTATTAATGATATGAGGAAATGTTCTCTTCATTTGATAAAAAGATGCAAAAATAAACACACATACATGTATCTGTTTTTTATAAATACTGCAAACTTCTGGGTGTATGTACGGGTCTTGGCACAGCCTCCCATTAATGCTTTGTTCACCTTATAAATGTTCACAATTTATATTCACAGATTCACAATCATTACCCTTATCTACCAGGCACCTGCAACCACTGGCTGCTCTCATTCTGCAGGGGCTCCCACTGCTTCAAAAGGATACGTAGATTGTCAAAAGCTTTGGCGTGTTATTCGCTTTAAAAATTAAAGCCAGAAACTTTTCCAGCTTCAACTTTAACTCTGGAGTCCAAGAGTCCTGGAGACAAGAAAAAAAAGAAAAATAGTACCCCACTAAATGCCAGCAGTACCACCAAGTTGGGGCCATTTGGTTAAGAGCCCTGCTAGTTACGGAAACCAAAAGCAAGGGATCTTGCCAGAGATGTGAGAATGTAGAAACAGGTTCTAGGACATAGGACCAATTCAGTTACAGAAGACTCAAGAATTCACAGCACAGAAAAAACAATTCAGTACATGATCTGAATATTTCATGTGATTTAAACACAAGCATGACAAGTGACCTTATTAGGTTGAATACCAAAAATAATTATGGTTTAGGCATGCATGGCGCTGGTAGGCATAACACAAACAATTATCGCTAAGTTACTGATGGTTCCAAAGAAAGAAACTCATTTTCATAGAACTTGCCCTCATATGAACAAAGAATAGAGGTCATTATCTGAAACAAATATGTCCTATCATGTCAAGCAGTTATGATATGTCCCTTGAAAATAATGTATTGCAAATAACACTCATTAAAGAAGAAAAAAATAATAAAAGAAAAAGTGTGACAAGTACCAATCTTTCAGGACAATTTTCTTCACACACTTCATACAAAAATAACTTCCACTCAAACCAAGAATTTCATAAAAAAGTCGCTATCCCAGTAAAACACTCACATCCACCTGCCTGGTGGATCCTGCCGTCGCCCTCCGACTGTCCCATCCTTCCCACTTTCTCCTCTCCAGCTCTGGATCCAATCACTCTATCCTGTGCCATTTAGTAATAATACAATTTAAATGAACAAGAATTCCTAAATTTTGAAAAGATCTGTTAATTTTTTGACCCTATGTGATCATTTTGTTTATAACATATCCCCCCAGAAGACATGTGGAAGCCCTAACCCCTGGTATCTCATGAGGTCTTTGGGGAAGGGGCCACTGCAGATGTAATTACAGTTAGGAGAGGTCACACTGGCACAGGGTGGACAATTAATCCAATGTGACTGGTGCCCTTACTGGAACAAGGAAATTCAGACAAAGGAAACATGAAGAGAGAAGTAGGCCATGCAGGATGGAGACGGAGGCTGCATCAAAGCAGACTCAAACCAAGGGCCACCCAGAACCACCAAAGCTGGAGGAAGAAAGGCAGGATGCTCCCCCAGAACCTCCAAAGGCAGGCAGCCTGCGCACACCTCGACCCCAACCATGCCCAGTCTCCAGAAGTGAAAGACCATAGATTTCTGTGGTTTCAGCCACAGGGTCCTTGGTTCTCTGCTGGGGCGTCCTTAGGAGGCAAACATGGCATCCAGAGCTCAGGGCTCTCTGCACTTGACCATCTGGAAAAGAACCTCGGAGAGGACTGTTGTGTCTCAACATGAATTGAGACTTCTTAAAAACAAAACAAAGTATTTGTAGAGCTCCAGTTAGGCTGCTCTGTTTTGGTTACCATTTTGTAAAACCAACAAATAATGTATTTCCAACTGGTTACCTCCCCAATGATGCTCTGCTAATGACAGGCTTAAGACTGGGGTAAAATCTCTCTGGGGATGAACCCCTCATTTTTTTTCTCAACTGTTATTTTTCCTGTGCTTTCAGCTCTGAGAACATTTCCCAAGTCTGATGGGCAACTTGACCACCATAATTCCAAAAATAAGCATAAAGAGCCAGGAGATGCCCTGGGTCAGCTCTGCTGAATGATCTAGAAAAAGCCATCACCCTTTTTCTCTCATGGTTTCTTCCCTTAGAGAATGTAGGCTTTTAAGTAGATTAGTCTGGCTGTAAAACAGACTCTTCACATGACAGGGAACCTTTACGTAGGACCCTGATACAATGAGTCATGGCAGCATTACTATGGGAGTGAGGAAGGCCCAGGGCTCACCCCCTGGTTTACCTGTGGCTTCCTTTCTGTCCCTTACAGAGCCTACAAGGCTCCTCCCCACTTCTTCAGATCTTCACTAATCAAGCATATAGTGGTCCCTAGCACAGAACAGGTGTCCAGAAGTTTTTCCTAAACTTATCAATTACAGGAATTCATAAGTATTTCTGCAGAAGGACGATCCTAAACTGAGTTTGCAAATAGAACTCATTACAATACCTATGAAGGAATTTCCTGTCTGTCAACACTGCAGAAGGGATAATATAAAAAAGCAATTAAAAGAACTCTTTTGAAAAAAAGGCTATTGTTTTTAAATACACCCAAGTGTCAAGGAAGGAATGCAGAGGACAAAATGAAGTGAAAGCAGGAACCCCAAGAGTTAAGGAACATCGAAGACAGTGTTTTTGCTGTAAGGATAACTGCAGAATGTTGAAGACCTTGAACTTCAGTTCTGAGAGTTGTCATGAGTACATAAGATGGAAAACATAAGATCTGCTCATATTACATAATCTAAAGGAGACCCCAGAACAAACCCGGGACTCCAAAGGACTGTAGCATAAGTAAAATGTTATGGATAATAAACTCATTGTACAGAAAGAACCAGTATTGACCTTGACACTGGGTGGAAGGAGGGAAAAGCCTAATTTGAGATTTCACAACCACACTCAGTACCATGAGCTGAGACTGACACTACCTGGGTTGTCCCCAGATCTCCTGCAAATAATCTGATTTCAAATAGTCCTAGGTTGGTATGCCCCCCCCCCCCGAGACTGGAAGATGCCAATAAAAATCTTCTTTGGAAGAACCAAATTGATCCAGGCCTCAAAGAAATTCTTTCCAATTCCAAGTAAAATAAACTCATCAACACTTTTTTTTTTTAAAAAAAAGGAAATAAGTCACTGTCAGAGCAGCAGAAATAGACACAGTAGAACCAAATTTACACAGACTTTTGGTATTGAAATTCACAGAGAATATGAGATAAATGTTTAATATGTCAAAGAAAGCAAGAAATGAGAGTATAAAAATGACCCAGCAAATCTGAATAAAAACAACAACAAGGGCTGGGGATGTGGCTCAAGCGGTAGCGCGCTCGCCTGGCATGCGTGCGGCCCAGGTTCGATCCTCAGCACCACATACAAACAAAGATGTTGTGTCCGCCGAAAACTAAAAACTAAATATTAAAATTCTCTCTCTCTCTCTCTCTCTCTTTAAAACAACAACAACTACAACAAAAAAAAACCCTTCTATCTTAACAAGTTAATAAAGTAGCCAGGCATAGTCATGCATGCCTGTACTCCCAGCAACTCAGGAAGCTGAGGCAGCAGGAGGATCACAAATTTGAGGCCAGTCTCAGCAACTTAGGGAGATCCTGTCTCAAAATAAAACATAAAAAGGCTGGGGGTGTAGCTTCATGATAAAGTGCCCCTGCATTCAATCCCCAGTGCCACACATGCACAAAAAGTTAATAAGTGAAATCACAAATTCAATGAGAAGAACAGATTAATCACAGCTGAAGAATAAATTTGTGAACTGAAATATAAATGTGAATAAATTGCCCAGAACATAGCCAGAGAGATCAAGAAATGGAAAATATATGCTGTTAAAAGACAAGGAAGGGGCTGGGGTTGTGGCTCAGTGGCAGAGCGCTTGCCTAGCACGTGCGAGGCCCTGGGTTCGATCCCCAGTACCACATAAAAACAAATAAACAAAATAAAGGTATTGTGTACAACTAAGAAATAAATTTTAAAAACAAATAAAAGAAAGGCATTCTACCCATCTATGACTACAAAAAAAAAATTAAAAGAAAAAAAAAGACAAGGAAGATGCCAGGCATGGTGGCACACGCCTGTAATCCCAGGGGCTTGGGAGGCTGAGACAGGAGAATCCTGAGTTCAAAGCCAGCCTCAGAATCAGCAAGGCACTAAGCAACTCAGTGAGACCCTGGCTCTAAATAAAACACAAAATAGGGCTGGGGATGGGGCTCAGTGGTCAAGTGCCCCTGAGTTCAATCCCCAGTACCCAAAATAAAACACAAGTAAGGCCCAAAAATGTAAATATAGATCACACTACTTCACACTACTGAAATACACACTTTAAAATGGTTAAAATGGCCGGGCACAGTGGTGCACACCTGTAATCCCAACAGCTCTGGAGGCTGAGACAGGAGGATCATGAGTTCAGCTAGCCTCAGCAAAAAAAGTGAGGTGCTAAGCAACTCAGTGAGACCCTGTCTCTAAATAAAATACAAAATAGGGCTGGGATGTGGCTCAGTGTCAATTCCTGGTACCCCGCCACACAAAAAAAATGGTCAAAACGGTAAATTTTATATATATTTGACCACAATTTTTAAAAATGAAAAAGAAAGGGCTGGGGATGTGGCTCAAGCGGTAGCGTGCTCGCTTGGCATGCGTGCGGCCCGGGTTCGATCCTCAGCACCACATACCAACAAAGATGTTGTGTCCGCCGAGAACTAAAAAATAAATAATAAAATTCTCTTTCTCTCTCTCAAAAAAAAAATGAAAAAGAAAAAAGAAGACACAATAAATAGTCTGATGTTGTACAAGAGATGTAGCTCCATAATCGAGCACCTACCTGTCTCATGTGGACAGACCCTAGGTTCAATCCCCAGCACTAAAAAAAAGAAGCGCATTCAACCTGATCCGATACTCAGAGGAGAGTCGAAGACAATGGGGAAGAGGTAATACATGAAGAGATAAGAACTGAAAATTTTCCAGAGTTGTTGAAAGACGCAAAAACAGTACATCCAAGAAGTCCAATAAATCTCAAGTGAAAATAGAAATCTATCCCTGGACACAAAGAAGTGAAACTATACCATCCCAAAGGTCAGAGAAAAAATATAGATCGCCTCTACAGGAATAGCACTTAGGGTGACAGCCAACCTCAAAGCAGCAACAATGAGAGCCAGGAGATTGTGCAGTGCAGTGAAGTTTTAAATATAATCGAAGTCTCCCTTCAACATACTTTATATACAAATAAAATATGAAAAATTGTGGTATGAAAATTGTAATGTAAAAAAACAAAAGTATATGTATAAAGGCATGAATTGTGTGAACATACTTTATATACAGAGATATGAAAAACTGTGCTCTATATGTGTAATAAGTATTGTAATAGAGGCTGAGGATGTGGCTCAAGTGGTAGCATGCTCACCTGGCATGCATGGGGCACTGGGTTCGATTCTCAGCACCACATACCAACAAAATCAAGAAATTGTGTCCACCCAAAACTAAAAAATAAATATTAAAAAAAAAAGAATTATAATGCATTCCACTGCTGTTGTGTATTTAAAAAAAATAAAATCAATTAAAGATAAAAAAAAAATTCTGTCAGCCCAAGTTAACAGGCCTTAATGTAATCAAAAATAAATCTTATTTTATGGCACCAAAGAGTTCATTAAGCCCGTTACCTCAATGCTCTTTTACAGTGTAATTTAAGAGTGGTTGCCAGGGGTTAGGGGTGAGGACAAGGGTGACTATAAAGGGGCAACACAAGGCAGTACTTTGGGATAATTCATGCAGAAGTTCTGTGTGCTAGCTGGGTGCAGTGGTGCCTGTAATTCCAGATAGTTAAGCAAGAGGATCACAAGTTCAAAGCCAGACATAGCAACTTAGCAAGGCCCTAAGTAGCTTGACCCTGTCTCAAAATAAAAAATGAAAAGGGCTGGGGATGTGGCTCAGTGGTTAAATGGCCCTGGGATCAATCCCTGGTACAAAAAAAAAAAAAAAAAAAAAACCTGTGTGTCCGGATTGTGGTGGTAGCATTATAGAATCAATGCATATGTTGAAATTCATAAAACACACATGACCGAAAGTTAACTTTAGGGCTGAGGTTGTGGCTCAGTGGTAGAACATTTGCCTAGCACATGCAAGGGTCTGGATTCGGTCCTCAATACCACATAAAAATAAATGAATAGGGCTGGGGATGTAGCTCAGTGGCAGAGTGCCTACTTCGCCTGTGGAAGACACTGGGTTCGATCCTCAGAACCACATAAAAAATAAAGATATTATGTCCATCTACAACTAAAAAAATTATAAATTTTTTTAAAAATAAATGAATAAAATAAAGGCATTGTGTCCAACTACAACTAAATAAAACCTTTTTTAAAAAAATAGGTTAATTTTACTATATAACATCTAAAAAAATAAAACTTTAAAAAAATTTGTCAAGCAAGCAGGTAAGAATCCTTGCTCTCTGTTAAAACTGAACACTGGTATATGCTGGCCTAAAAACTACCTTTGTTTGCTTTGATCTATCTACAAAGAGAAACTATAACATGTCCTCTCTGTTTATGGCATACTCAAGGCTATATCATTGTGCGGTTAGTTCGTTCTTTCTCCTAGATGTACAGTATTCCATTGTGTGACCATTACACAATTTATTTATGCATGTTCCTTCTGATGTACTATGGGGCACTGCTAGTTCTTGCTATTACGAGCTTTATAAGTATGTACAAGAACACGAGCCACAGCTAGTACAGGATAGTGAAAATTAAATCAAACACTCACCAAATATAACTAACCACCCAAAAGAGGATGAATAAATTAGGGTTACGAAAAATAATAATGAGAGCAGCCAGGTGCAGTGCTATACACCTGTAATCTCAGAAGCTTAGAAGGCTGAAGCAGGAGAATCACAAGTTCAGAGCCAGCCTCAGCAACTTAGCGAGGCCCTGAGCAACTCAGTGAGACCCTGTCTCTGAATAAAATACAAAAAAGGGCTGGGGATATGGCTCAGTGGTTAAGTGCCCCTGAGTTCAATCCCCAGTACCAATAATAATAATAATAACAACAGCAGACTTTAGTTTTCTAAAGTATAATTCAGAAACCAGAAGCTTACACAAAGTGAAGCCACAGGTGTAAAGGCTGCCGCTTACCTGGAAGAGCTCTTTGAATGAAGGGTGTACCATGGGGTTGGGCACAAAAGGGAGGGCATAGAAAGGAAGGAACTCGGTGGTCTGGCTCAACGCTGCCCCTTTTGTCTCCAGGTAGTTTTTGAAACAAGAAATCCGTTCATCCAGTTCCTGCTTGTCCTAGAGCAGGGAGATACTTGTTTGAGGTTTCTAGCTCCACAATGGTCCCCCGTTCACCCATCTGCTCTTGAGGCTCCTTGTCACTGGCCTTGTCCCCATCTGGCCTGGTGGGCACACTGTCTCCAGTCATTCTAACATCACCTCAACTTTACCCCTAGTGAAACTTTAACAGAAATGCCAGAAAATTGTATGAATAGTTCAAGACACTACTTTTTAACTTCATTTTTACCAATTTAATATGACCTCCAAATTCTTCATGAACATCATTTTTAGTGAAAAGACAAAATCTCATCGAATCTCTCCTACTTTGAGCAGTTCTCCCATTATTAGACATACCCACCGTTTCCACTTTACAGACATTCATGAACATCTGTCTGCATTCCCATGATTCTAAGGGGAGCAGGTATCTCCATAGGCTCTTGAAGGCTAAGTACCCCTGTCACTACTCTATCCATCTAGGGGCTGATCCTGCCCCACTTCCCTGCTCCACATGCAACCCAGTGCTCCTCAGTTCCCGTCTCAGGGTTCCTCTTTCTCTTGGACCTTGATGAGCACAGAGAGCTGGATGTGGTGTTTTCCTCCGTGACCTCAGGGGACCCACAAGTTACAGCCCTCAGCCTGTGGCCTTGTGCACACACTAGCTGCTGTTCTCATGGGCACACCTCACTGAACCTGTACGTGGCCCTCTTCCAACCCATCTTAAAAAATGGATGACGTTGATTTTTTTTTCTTACATCAAAACAGAAAAATTTAAAAATAGAAACAAAAACAAATAATAAAAGTCTCCCATGACCTTCCCCACATGAGTAATATCTTAAAGAACAGACTCCAAGAAAGGGTACTGCAAGGTACCGTAATGCCCCTCCCTCCATCACTGCCCCTTCCTTTGGGGCCCCTGACGTTCTGAGTTAACACAGGTCCCCAGGGCAGTGTTAACGTGCATGACCACAGATCAATTGGCCTGCTCCCTCTCCAGCACTTCCTCTGAACTACAAGGCTCATCCACCCCAGGGCTTGACACTTCAGCCCTCCACCCTACCACCCTACCGGGAAAAGGTCACGGAAGCTCAATTCAACCTGTCATTCCTATGCACTCTATAAATAGGCAAACTATTCCCCTACAACTTGTGTTTAAATTTATTTCCTAATATGCGGCCCAAAGATGTGTTCTTTTAGAAGTCTGCATATATACACTAAGCTATTTTGATGAGTTTTTCAAAAACTTGAAGTATTTAGATAAAAATCTGATTACAGAAATTATTAAATCTCCATATAAATTAGAAAATAAAGTGCTGGGAATGAGGTGGAAAATAACTTCTCAAGACACAAGATGCTGCACCTTTTGAGCAGAATGATGAAAGAGGACAGAACTAAGAACATGGAAGAGCTGACAACCCTCCCCAACCTCCGCCCACCCCTGCCCACCCACCAACCACAGCCAACCCACCGGCCTCCCTACAGAGTACTTCAGAAGATAAATGGCAAAATGAATGTGAAGATAGAATTCCAGCTTCTGAGCAAGGGAGTCACCATCTCGAACGGAACTGGGAACATGCTCCTCCCACAAATCGAAGAACACCTTCTGGTCTCCACCATCAAAGGCAGCCACGAGATCCTTCTGCAGAGAGGATATCAGACTGATCAAGAATTATGAAGGACACTTGTTCTTCCAACACTCAAACCCCTCATAGCCCAGCCAATACTACAGACACCCCACACACCCCTCTTCGGAAGCAGGAAGTAGAAATACAAAACCCCAAGAGACTGCCCATTATTTGGCCATTATTCTTTTTATACTTTCAAAAACGGTTTTAGATATGATTTTCCTACATAATTATCATTTTTAGATTACTTGTTTTATTTATGATCAAGTTTATTAACATTATAAAATGGAAATGTACAGAGAACAAGGTCACAGTGTCTGGTTATACTTACTTAGGTCAAGGACATTCACTAATAAGGATTCTTCAAATGTGACTTTTACAAAAACTGTCACCATATCATGTGATGGAGAACTACTGTTTCGGAAACCTGCATTACTGCAGGAAGTATCTGCATACATTGAACATAAACTCAGAACTTTCCCAAATGAGACTCCAATGAACTTCCACCTCCTCCAAGCCAGCCTCTTTCTGTTGCTCAGCCTTGAAACAGGTCAAGGGCAGCTTACAACAACTCTGGGTGGGGGCTTCCAGGACAAAGCACACAGCCGAGCACAGCCCCTCTTGGGAGACACTGGGGGACCCAGGGCAGAAGCTCCACACTCTTGTGAATGAATGATATAACGGCAAAGAGGATCTTCCCAGAGGCAGTGCTGCTGGGCCTGGCTCAGCACCAAGTTCATCTCTGATGTGCTCCCAAGCAAACCCTTCGAGCCATTCCAGGGGAGGCCTTTACCCTGAGCATCGCAGACCAAGAGCTCTCTATGTGAATGAGGAGAGCACAGACTCCCATGGAATTTGAAGGCCCAGAATCATGGTATTTTCTTTTCTTTCTTCCCTTTTTCTGGGGGGAGAGGTACTAGGCACTGAACTCAGGGGCACCTGACCACTGAGCCACATACCCACCCCTATTTTGTATTTTATTTAGAAATAGTGTCTCAGTGAGTTGCTTCCGGCCTCACCGCTGACGCTGGCTTTACACTCATGATCCTCCTGCCTCAACCTCCCAAACTGCTAGGATTATAGGCAAGTGCCACTGTGCCTGGTCATGACATTTTCTTAACATGGCTTACCAGAGCCCACATGTCAAATGGCTCATCTACACTTTGTTCTAAACTCCATTTTTAGTCCTAAAACCACAAGGCTTAGATATCCACTCCAATTTGTTATTTTCTGTTATGTTCATTGGTAATTATCCTAGTGTGTTTGAAGTGTAATACTTCAAACACACTAGGATAATTACCATCCACTCCAATTTATGATTCAGATTTTATACCTAGAAATAGTCCTTGTAATTAAATTTTCCTTATGTGTAAAGCAATCCACTGTAAGTATGAGATCACAAACTATTAATGATCTTCTGTAAACCACAATCAGAGCCAGAATCAACAAGATGAGAAAACGTGCATACCACCGGGCACCACTAATAACTCATCAACACATACTTCTTAAAGCACTGTGCCCAGGGAAACGCCATTTGTTGAAGGTCCCTGACAACATATTTTGTTTAACTGCTCTGTGTATTTTTATTTGTGGATCTACTCCAGTGGGGCACAATTACTAACTGGAGGAGCAGAAAAGATAGTCTGTGGCAATCAAAAATTTCAAGGTCATAGCCAGGTATGGTGGCACATGCCTGTAATCCCAGTGGCTCACCAGGCTGAGACAGAAGAATTGCAAGTTCAAAGCCAGCCTCAGCAACAGCGAGTGAGACTCTGTCTCTAAATACAAAATAGGCTGGAGATGTGGCTCAGTGGCCAAGTGCCCCTGAATTCAATCCCCCATATGCCAAAAAAAGAAAAGAAAAATTCAAGGTCTTTCAAGTTACATAAAAATGGACCTGAAGACATCAGAGAAATGTAAATCAGAATCTCAAGATATCACACTTCAGCCAAGTGCAGCAGCGCATGCCTGAAGTCCCAGTGAGTTGGGAGGCCGAGACAGGAGGATCAAGAGTTCAAAGCCAGCCTCAGCAAAAGCAAGGTGCTTAGCAACTCAGGGAGACCCTGTCTCTAAATAAAATACAAAAAAGGCCTGCAGATGTGGCTCAGTGGTCGAATGCACCTGAGTTCAATCCCTGGTACAAAAATAATAATAATGATAACAACAACAACAACAACAACAACAATAATAATATCACCTGAAGGTGATACAGGCTTCCTTGTCAGTATCACTTGTTCTCTTGTCACTGGCAACATTCAAGGTGAAATGATCACACCCGAAATGGTACAAGTGGAACTGAGGCATCTAATGATGAAATGAGGAGTTTAAGGTCCTTTCTATCCTTGGAAAATTCCAAATCTCTGTGCTCATTGCAGCCTGCTGGTATTCAGAGCTGCCTCAGGCTTTCTTTGTGGTAGGACACTGCCTTGTCATTATCACTCTTGCTCCTGGTCCCCTTCAATCTCCCAAAGCAATGTGAGGCAGAGGACTGGTTCTGCTTTGGTTGTCAATGCTCCACCCCCAGTACCTAGATTAATAATCTCAGGATAGAAATAACACTATTCTGGTTCCTATAGTTTCTTCTTCTTCTTCCCCCAAAATATGAAAGTTCTTATTTGGCCACACCTTTCCTATGTAGGGAACAGAGATTTAAAGATGATGCAATTAATTCACCTATAAACATTCACATGGTCTAAAGTAATCCTGGGCAAGTCCCCAGAAATGATTCCATCATTATTCAATATGCTGCAAGTTGGGAGAACCTTAATTCTCTACAGAGATGAAAAATAAGCAAAATGTTACCTGAATAATCAATGATTTAGAGTCCCTTAAAGATCCACCTGCTGTTTTACATAACGGTTTTCCTTTTACTTTGCATTCTTTTGAAAATGTTTTCAAGGTGTCTTCAAATTCAGCAAAATCTAAATACTATAAAAGAGATCATAAAACTCAGCAGGAAAAAAAAAACACACAAATAATCAATTTAAAAACAGGCAAAGGACCTGAACAGACATTTCTCCAAAGACACACAAAGGCCAACAAGTATATGAAAAGGTGCTCAACATTACTACTTATAGGGAACCACTGTATACCTGAAATTTGCCAAGAAAATAGATTTTTAAGTGTTCTCACCACCAAACAAAACAAATGAAAAACCCAGTTAACTATTTATTAATTAGTTTGATTGTGGTGATCATTTCACAATGCATACCAAAACACCAAGTTCTAGGGCTGGGGATATGGTTCAGTGGTACAGTGGTTGCCTACCAAGTACAAGGCACTGGGTTTGGTCTCTAGTACTCCAAAAAAGAAAAAAGAAAAAAAAATCAAGTTCTATACCTTAAATATACACATTTTTGGCAGCTATGCCTTAATAATTTTAAAAAAAGAACATCATTGTACATGTATTGTACATATATTTCTGTTTTCATATCAACATGTAACTGTCTGATATTATTGTACCAGCTCAATATTATAATGAATTTATAAAGAACTTAGTAAACTGCTATCTTTAGGAGAATATGGGATTCTGCTTAAAATTTACTTATAAGTATACACTATAAAAGCCTAGAAAAAAAGTATCACAGAAAATGTTCTTTCTTGGGCTGGGGATGTGGCTCAAGCGGTAGCGCACTCGCCTAGCATGCGTGCGGCCCGGGTTCGATCCTCAGCACCACATACCAACAAAGATGTTGTGTCCGCCGAGAACTAAAATAAATAAATATTAAAATTCTCTCTCTCTCTCTCTCCCACTCTCTCCCTCTCTCTCACTCTTTCTTTAAAAAAAAAAAAAAAGAAAAAAAGAAAATGTTCTTTCAGAAAATAAAGCTGCTTTCAGGAGGAAAGTGTGAGCTACATGATTTGCTATTAATTATTATTTTTAAATATTTATTTTTTAGTTGTAGTTTGACACAATACCTTTATTTTATTTATTTATTTTTATGTGGTACTGAGGGCCACGCACATGCTAGGTGAGCACTCTACCACTGAGCCACAGCCACAGCCCGCTATTAATTATTAATAGAAAAAAAAGACTTGTGCAACATTTTCAAAGAGGTGAAAGGGATCAGCAGAAGACCTGATGGATTTGGATACAGTAGGTCCCTGGGAATTTGTTACTTGAAACAGATGGAATCAGAAATCATGTATGTACCTAAGAACAGGAGAATATAAATCATTAAAATATAGGTAATTTGCTAGAGATGTAGTTCCATGGCACACATACACACACACACACACACACAGGGGATGTAGCTCAAAAATAAAATGCCTTTGGGTTCAATACCCAGGACCAAAAATATTTTTTAACTTTAAAAAATTAGATAAAATAGAGGCTGGGGCTGTAGCTCAGAGGCAGAGTGCTTGCCTAGGATGTGTGAGGCACTGGGTTCGATCCTCAGGACCACATAAATATAAACAAATAAAATAAAGGCATTCTGTCCATCTACGACAAAAAAAAAAAATTATTAGATAAAATACAAATTTTTCTGTGACCCGTGTTTTAAATAACATACCTACCTCTTTTACTAGTCCAAGTAATTCAGATTCGTGAGCCAAAATATCCCCCATAGTGAACTGTTACTAGGAATTCTCTCAGCAAAAGTCTACAAGGCAAAAACATAAGACAAGGTTTCACTTCAATCACCTGAGAAGTCCAAAAGGGTGGCTGTGATAGGCAGAATAATGGCCCCCAGGATGTCCATGTCCCAATCCCTAGAGCCTGTGAATATGGGTGGCGACATGGCAAGGAGGCATTAAGATGGGTAATCAACGGACCTTCAATGACAGGGACTGACCTGGATCATCAGGCAGCCCCAAGAGGATCACTGAGGGCGTCGAGAGCAAGAGGGAGGCAGGGGGGGCGAGTGTCAGCATGATGAGATGGAGAAAGACACAACTGGCCACTGTGGGCTTTGGAGATGGAGGAAGCGCAAGGAACAAGGAAGCAGGACAGCCTCCGGAAGCCGGAAAAGGCAGGAATGGATTCTCCCCCATAGCTCCACAAAGGAACAGCCCCACCAACACCCTGATTAGCCAGTGAGGACCATTTCAGACTTCTGATCTCCAGAACTGTAAGAAAATAAACCAGCTCTGCTTCAAGCCACTGAGTTCATGAGAATTCATCACAGCAGCAGAAGGAAGCACAATAGTGAGGTCGAGAGCACTGTCTGCCCTCCCTCTCCAAGCCACGCAAACAGCCTGCCTGCGGCCCACCACTTACCCCAACTGGGTGCCACCACCCTAAGGAATTAAAGAAGGTGGGGTCCCAATACTAACTGTGCCATTCACTGGCAAATCACTGAAACTTAGAGCCTTTTTTCATTTACAAAACAGAAATTATGAGATCTCTTCCAGTTCTAAGATGTATGAGCCTGAACTTGACCCTTTTCTGCCAGTACCTTTGGTCAGAATTATCTGAACACAGGGAGGTTAAATTCAGTAGCTGTCCCCCACTTGCTCTATCTCACTATCACTGTCTTGGGGACTTCATCTCTCCACCTCCCCTCTTCACTTTACTCCAATCTCTGCACCAGGAACAGGGACTTCCCCTCCTGCTCAGGACCCTACAGATGAAGCCAGACTCCCTAGACCCAGTTCTCTAAGCATTTAACAGCCTGGCCTCTTATATTCTCCCTTTTGTTGTACAGACTTGAGCCACACTGGCCACCCTGCAGTTCCAGTGGACACAGACAGCCACTGGACACCCAAAGCACATGCTTTGCATGAGCTATTTCCTCTACCTCACTACCCTGGCTGCAGATATCCACAGTTCATTCAAGTCTCTGCTTAAACATCTCCCCTGAGACACCTGTTGACCACCCTCTAAGTGGTCATCTCCTGGCCTCTGCTCTGACTTCCACATCTTCTCAGTGACGCACCTGCTCACTGTCTG
Organism: Urocitellus parryii; assembly: GCF_045843805.1. Taxonomy (NCBI): domain Eukaryota; kingdom Metazoa; phylum Chordata; class Mammalia; order Rodentia; family Sciuridae; genus Urocitellus; species Urocitellus parryii. The sequence goes on along the minus strand of NC_135531.1, from coordinate 276,115,525 downwards.
CTCTTCCCCTGCACCAGGCCATGGATCCTGAGAACACAGGCTTCCCTGGCATCCCCAGTGCCCAGACCAGTGCCTGGCACATTGTAGGTGCTCAAAAACACTCACGAAGGAGCAGAAATAACTTTAGGTCTGAAGAAAACAAGATAAGCAGAGCCTAGAGGAGACAGAAATGAGATTACTTTAGACAATGAGATTACTTTAGACGGGGTAGTCAGAGAGGCCTCACTGGGCCCGTAACATTTGAATAAAGACTAAGCCCTGCTAGGGGCAGTGGTGCCTGTAAATCCCAGCAACTCAGGAGACTGAGGCAAGAGGATCACAAGTTTAAGGCCAACCTCAGCAACTTAGTGAGGCCTCAGTAACTTGGCGAGATTTGTCTTTAAAAGAAAAAAAAAAAAAGGCTAGTAACTCAGTGATAAAACACCTCTGGGTTCAATCCCTGGTACCCACCCCCCAAAAAATAAAGACTAAGTACTGAAAAGAAGGACTCTACAACTCTACACAGACCTTGGGCAGAAGGGCTCTGGAGTGCTTCGGTGCTGGGGTATAGCAAGAGATGAGCGAGATAGACAACAGAAGGCAGTAAGGAGCCAGGGGCCAGGGAAGGTGGGCCTAACGGGGTCAGTAAGCAGCTTGACCATTAGTCTGAGGCAATCGAATGCCCAGAGGGAGCGATGAGGAAGACTGATGCAACTGCATTTCCATTTTGTGACCAACCTGATGTCTGATGTTCAGGGAAGAGACTGCAGGGACCAAAAATGGAGGGCTGGAGGATGCTATCCCAAGATGCACACCAGAGACTAGTGTAGGCTTCCTGAGTAATAGAAGCCAGGGGCCATGTTCTGACTCCAGATGTTAAAGGCAGAAGTGCTCACCTGCTGGGGACTGGGTGCATGATGATAGGGGAAGTGGAGACTGGCAGCTTGGTCTGAGCAGCTGATGAATGGTATGAAATTTGCTGAGACAGAAAAATTTGGAGAGGGACAGAGCCCCCTGATCAGAGATGAAATCAAGCAATGTGTGTGGCTATATGTCTGAGAGGACTATTTACAAATCAAGTGGGGGCTGGGGATATAATTCAATTGGTAGAATGCTTCCCTCGCATACACAAGGCCCTGGGTTCAATCCCCAGCACCACAAAAAAAAAAAAAAAAAAAAAAAAACCAAGTGGAAGCCAGGCACGGTGGCACACATCTATAATCCCAGAGGTTCAGGGGGCTAAGGCAGGAGGATTATGAGTTCAAAGACAGCCTCAGCAACTTAGCAAGGCCTTGAACCACTTGGTTAGCAAGACTCTGTCTCAAAAAATTAAAAGGGCTCAGTGGTTCAATCCCTTGTACCAAAAAACAAAAAATTAAAAAAATAATAAACAAGTGGAGGTGCTAAAAATTTGGTGGATATCTGTGTCTGGAGCTGAAGATAAGCATGGGGAGAATATGGGTGTGAGCAAAGAAAGGAACACAGTGAAGAGAAGTAGAACAAGAAATAAGATAACTGGCTGAGAGGAAGTATGCTGGCAGTCTGGAGAGAAGGGAGGTGACTATGGCAGTAAGGCAGGCTTTCTATCACGGAGTCCACTGAAGACGCGTGGACTCCAATCTAAGTGGTCCTAGCCTGAAGACTGGCTCCCGGCACTTTCTTTTTTTTTTTTTTAAAGAGAGAGAGAGAGAGAGAGAGAATTTTTTTTTAAAGAGAGAGTGAGAGAGGAGAGAGAGAGAGAGAGAGAGAGAGAGAGAGAGAGAGAGAGAGAGAGAGAATTTTTAATATTTTTTTTTTTTTTTAGTTCTCCGCGGACACAACATCTTTGTTGGTATGTGGTGCTGAGGATCGAACCTGGCAGGACGCATGCCAGGTGAGTGCATTACCGCTTGAGCCACATCCCCAGCCCTCCCCGCACTTTCAAAGGTCTGAGTTAGCTTCACCAGGTGAAGCTAACTTTCTAACAGAAAGAAGGAAAACAAGATTAACAGTGAGTGGGCACCTAAGCTAAGCTGGGTTATGAATGGAGGCAAAGGAGGCCAGTAACGGAGCTTAGACAGTGAAAAGGTGATGGGTAAATGCTCTGCAAAGGGGGCACAGTAAGGCAAATGGAAGCTTGGAAGACACAAGGTGTGGTCAGAGAGGGGGAGGCACGATGGCAGTCAAGATTTTGGAGGTGACATAGTAATAAAAAGCTCACAACCACAGGAGCAAGTGGATGAGGATGGAGGGAAAAGATGCCCATAGCTGAGGAGGATGAGGAAAGTAGAGAAGCCAGGAAGCTGAAATCTCCAAAAAGGAAGTAGAAAAAGTGGAGAAGGAAACTTGGCAACTTGCCCTGGAAATGACTGCCTTAAGGAGGGGTGGCAAGTGTCACAGAGCACAGCATGAATTTCAGAGGGAAAGGGGGATGTGAACAAAAAAGCTGGAGATCCAAAAGCAGCAACAGGACACGTCCTCCAGTCCTGACAGGCACATAAGGTGGGAAAAGAAAGTTAGTTCATGTCTAAAGCCCACCCATCTCTCCAGCCTTCACCCCATCCCTCTCCCTGCTCCCTCCAGCTCGCCCTGCTGATACTGAACTCAGGTTATTCCCCACACAACATGCTCTTTAGGGATTCTAAGCCTGGGGTGCTTTTGCAAATGAAAATTCCTGCCCGAGCCTGCTCTTACTGAGCACCAAGGCAGGAAGGCCAGAATCTGCCTTTTAAACGAGCTCCTTGGATGCCTTCCACACACACTCAAGTTTGAGAACCAGGACTCTGCTTTATGCAAAAGTAGGAGAAATTCCAGTCACGGGTGGGGTTTGCAATAGCGGCTTCTGAATTTTTATGAGAGAAACGTAGGGCCTACCAACTGGCCGGATCGGGGGAGGCTATGGCATCTGTACGTAAAACTAATCTGCACACAAGCATCGCGTCCGCTGGGGTTAGATGAAGTCTGGGCTTAACCTGGGCGCCTGAGGAGGGGAGCTACTACGGAGGTGGCAGGGACCTAAAGCCCAGGCCACCCGCACCGGCCGCCCTCCAAGTTGCGGGACCCGCTCCAAGTTTGGCCGCGGAAGCAAAGATCAGGGACTACTTGCGGCAAGCAGGGGCCCGGTCCCTGGAATTCCCGGCGGCCGCCTCGGGCCGAGGGCTCAGGCGAGAGGCGGGGGCATCGGGGTTTTCCCGGGGGCGAGGGGTCAGCAGCTCTCCGGCCGCACCACGGCTCCTCCCCGCCCGGGGACCGCAGGCTCCGGGTGACCCCGCGGCGTCGGAGGACATGCTTACCAGCTGCTCCGTGGACACCTCTCCCGCCGTCACCCGGGCAACCGCCGCCGCCGGCTTAGAGTCACGTGGGGCGGCGCAGCCAATCACGCAGGACGCTGCCTGCGCTGAGCAGCCTGGGAGGAAAGGCCGGCGGCCGAGCGCCCCGGGCGGTGGAAGCGAGGCTGCGCTTCGAGATGGTCGGCTGGTCATCGCGCGCTGTCTCCAGGCCTTCGAGAACTGTCTGTCCATCCGTCCATCCGACCGTTCGTTCGTTCATTCACTCACTCACTCATTCATTCATTCATCCCGCGGACGGTGCCAGGAGCTGTGCGGGGCTCGGGGTTGAGCCGGAGCAGGGTGAACCGCCGAGCGCAGGGAGCTCGCCGTGTCCTAGAACAAAACACAGAGGTGACAGTAAACTCTGCTCCCAGGAGAGAGAAGTAGGCCTGGTTTTTCCCCTTTACAGGATGCCTGGGGCCACCACAGAACCCGAGATCTGCCTTAAAGCCCCGGGCACCAGGGTTCCATGCCACTGCAGCAGTTTCCAGGAATATTGAGACACTTTTTTGTTTCGTTGTCCATGTTAAATTTGAGTTTTGAAAAACAAAAAGGGAACGCAGATATTTGCACCTGGTGCTTTTGAACTAAAATTAAGCAGAACTCAGTGACCATCTGCTGGTGGCCAACTCTGGGCCAAAGGCTGGGGAGGTGGCCCTAAGAGGAGAAAATCCCCCCACCCTTCCAGGTATGGAGGCTCTGTGGTTTGCAGCTCCTTGTTTCCACCTTCGTGCCTCCAAGTTGGAGACTTCCAAGGACTCCCAGTTAAATTTTGGATAACTTTTTCATATAAGTATATCCCAAGTATTGCCTTATTTTATGATGCACATAGCACATTTTATTATTGTGTATTTTCATTTGCTAAATATGCAACCCTATACCCAGTATCATGCTAAGCAAATCAGATTCTTTATTTCACATCTTAATTATAGGATGGATCATAGTTTCAGCATTTTACAGATTGTCTGTGTTGTACTTTACCTAAACCCTGTGCTCCTGGAAAACAGCTACAATTAGAAATTCTCGCTTTTGTGTTCTGGGAAAAAGCTTACCAAAAGAACTACTTGTTGCTGGGGTTGTAGCTCAGCGATAGAGTGCTCACCTAGCATGTACCGCGCCCTGGGTTCCATCCTCAGCACCAAATAAAATAAAGGTATTGTGTCCAACTACAACTAAAAATTAAAAAAAAAAAAAACTATCTTCTATTACCTGTGACTTGAATAAGACACTGTCTTTTCCAAGAGACAATCCTTATGGAATCCTCATGAATCCCATGAGACTCACAGGAAACTCCCTTATTTACCTGCAATAAGAACAAAAACAGACCTTTCAACTTCTTATTCTTTGTCATGTGGTCAATTAGCTGAGATCAGAACTGTTTGAACCTCTGCCCCCAAAACTTTTCAGACACAAAGATAAACATTTCTAGATCAGCTAATTGCCCTAGTCTTCCACTGATGGCTAAACCATCTCAACCACAAATCAGCCCACCTGTAACCTGTTCACCCCTCCCTATACAAGTCTAATGTAAAACCATCCTGTGCAGACAGATATTCAGATTTGGGCTGTTCTCCTTATTTTTTTAAATATATATTTAGTTGTCAATGGACCTTTATTTTTATTTATTTGTATGCGGTGCTGAGAATTGAACCCAGTGCCTCACACTTGCCAGGCAAGTGCTCTACCACTGAGCCACAACCCCAGCCCCATGTTCTCCCTTTTTCAATAGCCGGAATGAAATCATTCTTACCCAGGTTTCATCTTTGACAAGGTGAACAATGTGAGGCACAGAGTGGTTAAGAAACTCCTCATAGGGGCTGGGGATGTGGCTCAAGCGGTAGCGCGCTCGCCTGGCATGCGTGCGGCCCGGGTTGGATCCTCAGCACCACATACCAACAAAGATGTTGTGTCCGCCGAGAACTAAAAAAAAAAAAAAATAAATATTAAAAATTCTCTCTCTCTCTCTCTCTCTCTCTCTCTCTCTCTCTCTCTCTCTCCTCTCTCACTCTCTCTTTAAAAAAAAAAAAAAAAAAAAGAAACTCCTCATAGTTCACACAGCTAGGGAAAGCAGGATAAAATCCAGACTTTTGTGCCTCTGAGCCTGGGCACTGAGCAACAATGATACCCCCTCCCACCCCTGCTTCCCTTTTTGCTTTCCCTTCTAAGTGCCTTTGCCTGACTACCAGGATTATGGTCACTGTGTGGTAGCTATTTGTGTGGCCAGCACGCCTCTCCCTTTTGATAACTATATGTATTCAGTTTGACCTGACTGCAGCCATCTTGAGTCATAACAGCCGTGATTGCCCCTGAGTAACCCTGGTTGGTGTTCCATGAATAGTTTTCCAGCAGGCTATAAATACACACGACCATTACAGTGGTATGTGTAGCTTTAGAACTGAATCCTGGCATTAAGAATGTGCCTGGCTCTTTGATATTAGCCTGATATAAAACAGGTACATTCTGTCTTGGATGAAGTAGGCTTGTTCTTGACCACTTTATAAGTCCCCGTCTTCTGACCCAAATCGCAGGGATCTACCTGATCTTGCTGTTGCCCAGGGACCATACTTCTGTCAGCAAGTCCCCAATAAATTGTACTCTGTGTAATCCTGCGTCTCTCTGCCTCTTTCTTTGGTCTCATGGTAGCTTGGGGCCAGTTCTCATACACTGGAATCAGGTGATTTCACAACAGTAGTATACCCCACTTATTCCATCCCTGACCATAGGGTTGAGCAGATGGTTCAGACTTACCCCATCCCTCTGGCCACAGTGACTGATCCAGGATGAGTATAGGATCCAAACTGAGCCAATGACAGTCCCTCCCTGGAACTTTTATGTTGAAGTGTGGTCAGGTCATTATAAAATGAGACAACATCCCCACAGGCAACAGCCATGTCCTTCGCTACATGAAAAGCCAAGAAAATGGAGCCATCACTCAGAAAGATGCAAACATCCTTGGTCCCCAGCTCCACGTTCTTGGAGATGCCCTCGTTCTTGCCACTATCCTTTCTATGAGCCAATCCTTCAGCATCCTTTGGATTTACCGTATTTTCCTACTTTAACTGATTCAATATGGGTTTCTATTACTTATGACCAAAGAGGTCTAATTCAGAAATAATTTTATATATATATTTATATATATATAAATATATATATATATATATATATATATATATATATATATATTTTAAAAAAACCCACAAAACTCTTTTTTGGTAATACTAGAGGTTGAATCCAGGGGTGCTCTATCACCGAGCTACATCCCCAGCCCTTTTTATTTTATTTATTTTATTTTTTAGGGGGAGTACCAGGGATTGAACTCAGGGCACTCCACCACTGAGCCACATTCCCAGCCCTATTTTGTATTTTACTTAGAGACTGGGAGTCACTGAGTTGCTTAGGGCCTCACGTTTGCTGAGGCTGACTTTAAATTTGTGATCTTCCTGTCTCAGCCTCCCCAACCCTTTTTATTTTATTTTGAAATAGGGTCTTACTAAATTGCAAGCTCGAGGCTGGCCTCGAACTTGAGACCCTCCTGCCTCAGCCTCAAGTAGCTGGGATTGCAGGATTACGGACTATAACTACAGCCAGCTAACAGACTGTTTTTGCTACTCTCACACACCCAACTCAGTGTATCACTTCTGACACAGATTTATGGAGTTTTTTCTCTACACCAAGCAACCCTCTAGCAGATGCCAAATAGGTGACCAATAATTCATTTCAATTCTTACACTAGCTACCTGGAGTTAAAGTCAGATTGCACAGGGTAAGGACTCAGTTCCACAACACTGACCCCCACCTCAAATGTCAATTACAAGTAGTAGGTTGTCACCTGTACTTCTGGCCAAACAGCCATAAAACAAGGTTGCCTGGACCCTCAGGGAAACATTTGTATTTTCAGATTTATTATAAAGGATACACACGGGCAGGCAGATGAAGAGGTACATAGGACAAGGTGTGGGAGACGGATCACAGAGCTTCCGTGACATCTCTAGGCTCCCACACAATACAGCAGTTGAGAGGCTCTCCAAACCCTGGAATGCAGGAATATTTATAGAGGCTTCTTTGTGTAGGCGTGATCAATTACTAACCCAATCTCCAGCCCCTCTCCCTTCCAGGAAGCTAGGAATGGGGCTGAAAGTTCCAAGCTTTTAATCACGGCCTGATCTTTCTGGTGACCAGCCTCCAACCAGGAGTCACCTCATTAGAACAGAAGACCCTCCTATCACCCTGGAAATTCAAAGGGATTAGAAGTTTTATGGCAGAAACAGGGCAGAGGCCAGATGTAAATTTTTTTTATTATTCACAATGTCATATTAACTAAAAGTGGCTTTAATAACAGGGGATTTATTTTCTTATAACAAAAACAGAGTTAGATTCTTACCAGCAGGTCAGTATGTCAGGATCTGGGTTGGTCTCTTTCATCTTTGTGACCATGGATGATACTAGAACAGATAGATATGGCTTGATGCAATTGAATAAACTACCATACCTCTTTAGTTATCTTTTAAGACTTCATTCAAATCCTAGAACACTTATGTGATGCCTTAATATCAGTATGAAATTGGGACTATTTGAGTAAAATTCAGTGTGTTTAACTCATATGGTATGTTGGGGTGTGAGTACAAAGAATACTTCTGTCAAAACAGGCAAAATTGCCAGGCATGGTGGCTCACTCTTATAATCCCAGGGACTTGGGAGGCTGAAGCAAGAGGATCACGAGTTCAAAGCCAGCCTCAGCAACTCAGTGAGGCCCTAAGCAACTCGGCAAGACCCTGTCTCAAAATAAGAAATAAAAAGGGCTAAGGATGGGGGCAAAATTACTTAGGTCTGAAGCTTCCTCTGAGCCAATACCACGTTGACTCTGCCCTGTTGCTCCCTGAGTTTAGAGCTGTGCTCCAAACCAAATGCCTGAATTTCCCCATTCATAGGACTTACCAAGCTCCCATCGCTCCTTCATGTGCTTCTTTGACCACTCGGTCTTTCCAAAGTGGGACACACTCTGCAGGGAGCCAAACATGACCTCTGAAATATTTAATTGTGAAAATTTCAAATATATGCAAAAGTAGAGAACAGTTTAATGAATCCTCATAAACCCATCACTCAGATTCTAGGATTGTTGAGATATTGCTTCTGGGAAAAACTTGACCTCAAATTAAATCCTTGGAATATGTGGAACACTTCAGTCAACATCTTCAGTTATGCACTGGACATCAAAGGGAATGGCTGAGCTCTGATCAGAGAGAACACATCTGAGTCTTCCAGCCCTGAGCACTGTAGGAGGGGGAGGCTGCACAACTCTGTGGCACGAAACGCAGCTCATGGATAGATTCATCTTCTTAAAAAAATAATATGTATTTTTAACCTGTTTATTTATTTTTATGTGGTGCTGAGGATCGAGCCAGTGCCTCATACGTGCAAGACAAGTAGCCCGCCCACTGAGCCCTAGCCCCAGCCTGGAGGGCTTCATCTTTGCAGAGGTAGCAGACAGTGGCCTGTCTTCTCTCTCCATTGGAGGGCAAAGAGCTGAGACCATTTGCAAAGAGAGAGAGTTGGTGATTGCCACTGACAAAGTGGGACAACAGCATGAACCCACCTTGATTCAGCCAAAAAGCCTGACAGTCCAGACACACCAGGCAGCTAGTTTGGGTTGTCTGCCTGGGAGCTCCTGCAGGGGGAGTTCAGTCCAAGAACAGGTCTCTGAGCCAGCTCAGGGTCTGGATCTAATCAGCGGGATGGAGGAGGAACTCACTGAAACCCCAGGCGTAAATCTAGAGATGAATTACAGTAAGACGCTGCTTAGGCTAAAAATAGTTCCTTCCAGGAAAGTAGGGTTTGGGTCACTGCTCAAAACTCATGATACACTGCCTCCCCAGGGCTGCTTCGCCTGCCCTGCTTCCCAGAGCTGCAGGAACAGGAAGCTGAGGATGTCTTAGAAGGAGAGAATGTGTCCCTCCCAAGAGCACTTGTCAGCAAGCAGTAAAGCAGGGGCTCCTGACCATGGGGACACCAGAGGGTACACCTGGGCCTTGAGTGAGTGGGGTTTGGCTTTCGTTTTTTTGCTGTGTGCCAGAGATGTGAGCCACATTGCAGCTCCAATAGTTGTGTGACCTGAGTGAGGTGGCAAAAAGACCCAGGCCTCAAAAGGGACTCCTGGAAGGGCAAACTCGGCTTCCAGGATGGTGTCAGAGCAAACACGCATCAGGAGGTTGGTGAGGCTCTCACCAGGGTGGTCATAGTCACGAACACCTAGGACTTCAGTGAGAACTGTTACTCATGTGTAAGCAAGTTTTAAAATACAGAATTTAAAAATAAACATTGAAGGGCATGTCATGTGAGCCCAAAGGTGGTATGTGGGTTGGACCTGGAAGAGTGGATGTTAAAGAGACCACATTTGGGTGATTTCCTGGAAGGTCAACACACCTTGAGGACCAGAGACATGGTACACAGGGACCATCTTGTGTCTCTTTTTGGAAGGGATGATGCAGAAAGGAGTCCTGCAAGCCACAAAGCATTTCCTGGCTTTCTTGTTGTTTTAGCTTAAACCACTAGTCCTATTTGCCCCAAATCAACGTTACCATATGATGCTTTCACAGTGAGACCTGCAGATGGTCCCAAGAGCCATGAATAAATAGTTGAATTTTTTTTTTTTTCATTACTGGATGTTGAACCAAGGGCCTCACACATGCTAGGCATGCTTTACTCTAAGCTACATCTCCAGTCCTTTTTATTTTGAAAAAGGTCTTGTTAAATTGCCCAGGCTGGCCTTGAACTTGTGATCTCCTATCTCAGCTTCCCCAGTAGTTAGGATTACAGGCATGTGCCACCATGTCTGGGCAGTTGATTAATCTTTTTTTTTAAAAAAATATTTATGCAAATTTAATAGTTCCTAAAAATTCTCTCAATTAATCATTAAATGCATGTCAATTCGAAGAAAAGGAAAAATGGAAGAAGCCGAGCCCAGTGGTGCATGCTTGTAACCCCAGGAACTCAGGAATTTAAGGCATGGAATTGTGAATTTGAATCATCCTAGTCAGCAACACAGTGAGAGACTCCATCTCAAAAAAAAAAAAAAAAAAAAAAGCATTCGGATGAGTTCAATTTCAGCAGAGCTACTTTTTAGAGAACATTTACTATGTACCAAATATTATAATTGATATTTTAATACATGATTAATTTAATTATTATAAAGGTTCATGAAGTAGGTATCACCCCATTTTATAAATAAAGGAGCAGAACCCTAGAGATGTTAAGAAATTTTCTTGAGGAAACTGAACAATCAGGATTAAACACCACCTTGACTACTAGACCCTGGGTTCTTAAAAATAATGCAACATGTGTTTCCTTTAATAAGACCTTTACTCAGATTTAGATGGGAAATCTGTGATCCCCATAATAATACAAGTTCATGAATAATGGATTACCTGTGGTCCAGCTGGTCATGGACTGTTGAAGCTTGCGGTTGTTTTGCACAGCTAGTGGTCTGGTGATAGCCGGGACACGGTCCAGGCTGAGCACCACCATCATGAAAGCTGGGGCATACATGGAGAAAAGCTTCAGGCAGCTGAGGACTTTGCAGAGGAACTCTCCTGCATACCATTGGACTGTAATATTCCACCCGCCATCCAGTGGCGTGACAATCAGTCTCCAACAAGTTGGCTAATGTCAAATGTTTTAAAAGCACCTTCATTCTGGAGAGTTTTTTCCCCTTTTTCTTTCTTCTGAGTCCACCTAATTCACAATAATAGGAAGTTCACAGAGTAACATTCAATCTTCCATTTTTACCCTTGCCCCCACCTGTAGTGACTGTCCCACGAGTCGGGTTGAATCTGGGACAAAAATAAGATAAAGAACTCCTTTCTGCCAGGTCTGGTGGCCTACACCTATAATCCCAGTGACTGGGGCGGGGCTGAGGCAGGAGGACCACAGGTCCAAGGCCAGCCTCAAAATAAAAAATACCAAGGGCTGGGGATGGGGCTCAGTGGTAAGGCACCCCAGGGCTCAATCCCCGGTACAAAAAGAAAAAACAAAACAACAACCACAAAACTCCTTTCTGCCGCATGATGTCTTATGCTGACAAACATTTGAAGCCAAAAGAAAAGCTGTGGCCTTGTGAGGAGGCAGCGGGAAGGGCTGGCCCTGCTGTCCAGAAGCTGGGAGAGAACCTGCTGGGGCGCCGCCCCTCCCAGCGGCCCCTGCCCCACCCCCATCCCCACCCCCTCCCCCACCCAGCCTGGCGACACCTGGCCCGCTCTGCCCTGCACCATCCTGCACCAGGCTGGCTCCGCTCCTGGGGTCCCCTTCCCTCCCGCCCAGCTCCCTACAACAGACAGGCGAGCAGCGGGCAGCCAGGGCGAGATGGCTCCTAAACCCAGTGACAGAAACCTTTCCCAAAACAGCTTGAGCCCAAAAGGGCCTCTTGGGCTCCACGAGGGCAGTGCTGGACAAAGCCCTGGCCCTCGCCTTCTGTCCCTCTGCCTGCTTTCCCTCTGTGTGGCCTAGGGCTGGACAGCCGTTCTCTCTGTCGCCCTAAAGCCTGCAGCGGTGAGTGGCCTGCCTCTGAGACTCAGAGGACGACAGACCTGGTCCTGCCAGAGTCTGGGCCTGCCAGGGTCCAGTCCCTACCACAGAGCTGCCCTGATTGACACCCTTCTTCCTGGCCAGCCTCCTTCTTTCCTTTGTTTTTTTCAGCATGGTCTTGAATCCAGGTCTACCACCGAGCTGCACCCCCAGCCCTTGCATCTTATCTTTATTTTGAGATAGGGTCTCAGTAAGATGCCCAAGCTGGCCTTCAAGTTGTGATCCTCCTTCCTTAGCCTCCCAAGTCACTGGTATAACAGGCATGCTCACTAACTGCTATCTACTCTCTGCCCTTGACTTTCTAAATGTTTCTTTCTTTCTTTCTTTTTAAAGGGGGGGGGGAAGAGATAGAGAGAGAGAGAATTTTTAATATTTATTTTTTAGTTTTCGGCAGACACAACATCTTTGTTTGTATGTGGTGCTGAGGATCGAACCCGGGCCGCACGCATGCCACGCATGCATGCTTGAGCCACATCCCCAGCCCGTCTAAATGCTTCTATGTGTATTGGACAAGGCTCTCTCTCTCTCTCTCTCTCTCTCTCTCTCTCTCTCTCTCTCTCTCTCTCTCTCTCTCTCTCTCGTTTTCACAGTGCTAGTTTTGCTTCAAGGTCCTCCCTGCCTGTCCCTGAGGACAAGCTTCCCAGCAAGGAGGCAGGAAGAAAGAGCCTGACCTCTAGCCCTGCCACCTCCTCCCTCCTGCTGCAGGTCAGGGGAGCAGCCCTGTCCTCCTCTGCAGCCTAGAGTCCATCTGGGGAGGAGTCCCAGGGTCCTGGGGAGGTGCTGAAGCTGGCAGTCATACTGCAGCTGCTTGTCCAGGTTCAGGGATTTCTAAGACATAGAATTGATCATTCCCTCCCCTGAGGATTTGCAGTTCCATCTTTGAAGAGGGGCTGAGAAACTAACCAGAAAAAAAATGATACAAACCCAGGCCACCCCTTACATTCAAATAAATATGGCAGGGCGTGATGGCGCATGCCTGTAATCCCAGTGGCTTGGGAGGCTGAGTCAGGAGGATCATGAGTTCAAAGCCAGCCACAGCAATGGCAAGGCCCTAAGCAACTCAGTGAGACCCTGTCTCTAAATAAAATTCAAAATAGGGCTGGGGATGTGGCTCAGTGGTGGTGGAATGCCCCTGAGTTCAATCCCTGGTACCAAACCAAACCAAACAAATATGGCCTGAGGCCTGGAGCAGTTCTGACAGGTCAGCAGGCAGGGGGTCTGGCTGATTGAAGGCATGGTGTGAACAGAAGGAGCAGCATCATCAAGTGTAGCACAGTTCTGAGGCTCTGACAGCATCTCTGGTCCCTGAAATGCCAGTGGTCAAGACGAACCCATCAGAACCCATCAAGATAGTGCCCCCACTTGACAGTGAAGCCGTGGCGTCCACTTCTAGCTGCTAGGGATGTAGCAGGTCCCAGCTCCAAGGAGGCACTCCTAACTGGAAAATCTCTGGGAATGCTGCAGCGGGAGGCACTGGAATGGCTGGCACCCCAACAGAAAACACAAGGAGAAAGAGAGAATTCTATGGGATAGGCCTGCAGGGACCCTGGACCCCGGCTGCCAAGGGAGCCCCCAATCTATCCTTCTGGAACTCCCAGACTGAGAGGCTGAGCCTCTTAGTGCAGTGCCACCTCAGCTCTGGGCCATCTAGAGGGCTCAGAGGGAGAAAATGCCCCTGGTTGAAGGTTTCCCGGGTGGGCAGTGGGTGGTGAGGCCCTGTCAACCCCGTGAGGCTGGGAAGCGGATGGGGTTTCCCTGGTGTTAAGATGAAGGAAAGATCCTTCCAGATTTCCTCTTAGGAAGAACATTGGATTCATTTGGAAACAATACTTGGATAAGTCCTTTGGGGTGAAGTGGTAAGAGGAGCAGGGTGAGACCCCCAGGCCTCAGAACTCTGCCTTCCAAGGAGGCTGGGTGCTCACACCCCCTGTCCTGGGAGGGAGGGGAGGCTGGATGGCTCTGGAAGCTCTGGGACTGCCCTGAAGGGTCCTGTGTTAGAGGGGATTTGCAGTGGGGAGGAAGGGAGCCAGCAAGGTCGGGTGCTGCTTGGGGAAGGGTGAAGGTGCTGTCTCCATCAGGGTCTCGGGGACCAGAAACATCCAGAGAGGTGGGTTGTTTCCTGTGGAGTGTGCAGTATTTCCCCATTTCCCTTCGTGGTGGGTGGCAAAACCAGGCCTGAATGTAAAATAAACACAAGAACACTGTCCTGGAAAGGAGAGTTCCCCTCCTATTGTGGTCAGCCCTCCTTTGGGAAACCCCGTTAACACCTTAGACCCTCACCTTTTGGATTGCAACTAACTCTAGGAATCTAACTACTCCCCTTTGAGGTGTCCACGCCCCCTTTGCAGTTTGGGTCCAAGGCTTGAGATTTATGGAGGCCCTGTGAGAGGAGCCAGTTCTTCCCCTGATCCTACTCGCTCTGTAAACAGGCTTCCAGCTAGAACCGCCCCGTCCTCCCCCTGCACGGCCTTCTTTCTGTAGACCAGAAATTTTTTTTTTTAAATTTTAATATTTATTTTTTAAGTTCTCGGCGGACACAACATCTTTGTTGGTATGTGGTGTTGAGGATCGAACCCCGGCTGCAAGCATGCCAGGCGAGCGTGCTACCGCTTGAGCCACATCCCCAGCCCTAGACCAGAAATTTTATGGCACCAGATCGCCTATAAATGTTGTGAGAAACTGGAACCGGGGCTCAGAGGGAGGTCAGAGTCAGTAAAATCAAGTTGGAGTTCTCCCCTCTGCCATGCCTGTTTGCTGCTCTTGATGGATCTGATCCCCACAACACCTTCTCCCTTCTTCCATAGTAAAATGCAACCATCTTTAGTGAGGCACATTTTCTAGGTGCCTCAACCCTGGCCCAGGGGATGAAGGCAGAACTGAGGTGTCGGGCCGGGAAGAGACCCTCCAGGGAAGGCGCGTGCTTGGCCTTCCTAGCCCTTGCTCTCCAGGGGCCGGAATGCGGGTGTACTGTTGAAGTACAGGTGCTGCCTTGGCATGAAATGACCTTAGGAAAGGCCCCTCTAGTGGTGGCAGCTGGGGTCCCTTAGCTCTGTCTCTGCTGCACGGTCCAGCACACAAGGGCCCCACGAGTTCTCTGACCTTCTCCAGGCACAGCCTGGAGGAAATGTGGATCGGAGGCCCCTGTCCTTGTCCAGGCCCTCAGGGTGGGCCCTGCCCCTGCCTGCCCACACCGACCAGCCTCCACAGTCACGCGCAGGCCTGCTCAACCTGCCCATTGCACTCTACCACTTGTGAGCTGGGGGGATGGTGCTGGCAGCCTGCCCTTGCCCGTCCTGTGTGTCCTGACAGGTTGAAGGCCGTGTGTGGTTCAGATGCCAGGTCAAGGCAGGTGGTCCCAGAGGCAGTCCAGCAAATCCCCACAGACCCCTGTTTCTCTGGTGGCCGCAGGGCCAGGCTCAGGGGAGTTCCCTGTGAGGGACCCAGCAGGAAACTGGGACCCAGGCTTGCTTTGACGTGATTCGGACCTGGGCTTCCACACACTGCAGGGCTGGGCAGGGAGGCACAGGATGGCCCTGGTGAGTCACCATCCTGCCCTGTGCCTCCACTGCCTGTCTGTGACAGTTCCTCCCTGGAGGGACTACCAAAAGGCTGGGAAATAAACATTTTGGTTTCCAAGAACAACTGTGGAAGGAAGGGCAGGGTCGGCTTCTTCCCAGTTTTTTTCCATGGAGCCAACCTGGAAGTGCCAAAGCGGAGCTGAGGCTGGGGAGTAGCCCTGGCCCTTGGGGGCAGTGTGGGCTCTGGCCAACCCACCACCGTATCCTGAGGTTCCGAGGACAGTGGTGCATTATGGTAGCCAGCCCCTGCAGCACCAAGACCTTGGACTGGGCCCCAAAGCCCCTCACATCTAAGCTGTCCAGGCTTAGAATGGCCAGGTCCCAGATCAGGCCCCTGTGGCCTTACAGCTGTCCAGGTAGCCTTTGGCCATCTGTACTGGCAACACCAGGATGCGGGTCTGGGGAAAGAGCCAAGACCCAAATCCAGCCCCTATCCTGCCCCAATCCTGGCCCAAAGAGCCCTCAGGGCTTTGATCAGCCCCGACTAACATCCTCTAGAGCCATTTGTCCCTTGAGAATGTATGTGCGCCTTTCTGGAGGGAAGTCACAGGAGTCATCATGAACAACTTTTTCTTACTTTCCCTTGAGAGTCTAGCTCGTCCAGGATCAGACCAGGAGCCTGTGTCTGACTGGGGGCTTCCCAGGGCCAGAGTGCCACGGAGCCCAGGTCCTGGGAGGGTGCGCAGCCCCATCTCTCTGCAGCCCTCCACACCCTCTGCTACAGGAGGCTGTGAATGCCACCAGCCAGGGGATCCCATTCATTTTGTCTGTCTGCTCAGCCCTTTCATGGCCTTTTAGGGTAGAGACTGAGGATGTGCAGGAGCCCAAGCCTGCTAGGAAGCACAGGTGGGGAGTCTAAGGCTCCCCAAGCAGAATGCCTGGCTGACCTGGGCAGTGAGTCTCCACCCTCCCAGTCTCCCCCTTTAATAACATGCTATGTAATATCCTTTTCTCTCTCCCAAAATGAAGTCCCTGCATAATATAACCTATTTGTCTGCATGAGTTAACAATGATTGCATGCTCCTGTAGTCCCAACTATTTGGGAGGCTGAGGCAGGAGGATCACTTGAATCAAGGAATTCAAGGAAGAAATACAGATCCTATCTCTTACAAAAACTGAAGTAGAAAGAAGTAAAAGGAAACAATTTATAAATAAATAAATGTGCATATATGTGCGTGCACGCGCACACACACACACACACACACACACACATATATTCTCCCTTCCCATGTATAGACACTTAGGTTGACTACACCAGAAGACCTAAAAGGAAGTCTCTATGTGTGGTCTTAGGCAGTCAGTCATGCAGACTGGCACAGGTGAGCAGTGGTTGTGGTGACACAGGAGTACAAGTGGTGTGGCCACCTTTGATGTGAGTTTTCACATCATGGTAAAGTTCAAAACCCACCTAGGAGTCGGACACAGTGGCACATGGCTGGCTGTAATCCCTGCTATCCAGGAGGCTAAGGAGGAAGGGCGAGGCCAGCCTAGGCGATTTAGCCAGGCCCGTTCTCAAAATAAATAATACAAGGGGCCGGGAGGTGGCTCAGTGGTGGAACAACTCTAGGCTCAATCAAGAAGAAAAAGAAAAAAACCCAACACCAGATGGGCCTTGCCTCACCCACACACTACAGGAAGCCCAGCCTGGAGGGCTCCCTCCCGAAACCCAAATACCCCACTGGTGTACGCATGTCCTCCCAGGGGCGTCGGTGTTGCATTCTGGGAACTGGTGCTATAGGCTGTGGGAATTGAAAAGGAATTGACCCAAGTCCAGCCCAGGAGCTGATGAGCTGTGTGAGGAGAGGCCCAGGGTGTGGTAAAGACAAATCAGGCAGAGGTCCCGTCTCCTCCAGTGCAGAAGGCTCCAGAAGCTATCTCCTTTCTATGCCCAGGGTCATCAGCAGTAGCCGGGCTCAATCCTCCTCCTGAGCTCGAGCTTCATCCTTCCGAAGGACTGACTAACTTGCTCCTTTCATGCCCCATGTCCCTGTTCCATGGTTCCACCCAGATGAGCCTATGGGGCCCCATCTACAGACTTGCTGTCTCCGGGTTCTGGAGGCTGGAAGCACAGGATGGAGGTGCCAGCAGGTCTGGTTTCTCCTTGGGCTGCAGGTGGCTGCCTTCTCACTGTGTCCTCACGTGGTTGTCTCAGCCTGTGCGCTGTCTGTTCTAATCTCTTCTTATAAGGACACTAGTCAGATGGGATTAGGGCCCACGCCAATGGCCTCATTTTATATTAAGCCTATTTCCAAAAATAGTCACATTCTGAAGGTACTGAGGGTAAGACTTTAACAGATGAATTTAAGGGAAGGGCAGTTCAGTCCATGTCACCCACAATAGCTCCCTCTTGAAGTGCTCCTTTGGCATCAAGTGCCAGAAATTCAACTCCGAGTACCTCATGTTTTGCTGCAGCAAAGAAGAGAAGCTATTTCTCAAGGAACTTCACAGTCTGGAGAGAGAGGCACAGCTGGATCAGGGCTCGGTAATCCACTCGGGATCTTAGCTCATCTTCCTCTGGCTTTGCACCCCATGTAGGTTCCACGTGGTGGAAGGAGCAGGTTTAGGCCACATCAGCAGTGGGAAAGAAAAAGAAAGAAAGAGGTTCCCAGACTTGGTCTTGTTAGCTCTGACTGATCTGACCTGACCTGGTTGTGTGGTCTTCCCTGAACCAATCACTGCAGCCTGGTGATTGGCATCTGGGCTAAGCTAGGAGGTGGCCCACTCCCTTAAGGAGAAATGAAAGTACAGAGGTCGTTTCAGAAGGGATGCAAATGTCTGATGGACTGCAGTCACAGTTTGTGAGAAATAGAAAATCCAGCTGAGCAGCTGGGTCTACCTTAGTTGGTAGAACGCAAGTTCAGCAGGGCTCAGTGGCGTGCACCGAAATCCCAGTGGCTCAGGAGGCTGAGACAGGAGGATCACAAGTTCAAAGCCAGCCTCAGCAACAGCAAGGTACTAGGCAATGAGACCCTGTCTCTAAATAAAATACAAAATAGGGCTGGGGATGTGGCTCACTGGTGGTGGAGTGCCCCTGAATTCAATTCCAATACCCCCCCCCAAAAAAAAAACAAAGAAGGAAAGTCCAGCAGTCCATTTTTCAGAATATAGTATGTAGCCTTAAATGTAAAATGACTTGGGATATAAGAGAGGCAGCTGGAGGGAAGAGCAAGATGGCAAGTTACAAGCAGGCAACACTGAAGTGTAAAATTTATAGCCCCTCTGCAAACAGAAGGGGAGAAGGAAGGGGCCACCTGACCAACAGAGATAAACTGTGTAGGTGCCAAAAGGCACTCAATTCAGGGGGACTTTCCCTGCCATAAGAGAACAAAGGGAGATGGGGACAACTAAAGGCATATTTCTTTAAATAACCTGTAAGTCAGTAAAACTTGGGTGAATCTGGTGCAGGGGCTCTTTCCCAGGAAACAGATTCAGGGCTCTGCAGGTGGAAGAAGATGCAAAATGCAGTTAGGAAGCAGACATGCTCCATTCTGAGGTGGCCACAGCCTCCAGCTTTACCTTCAGCCCCGGCCAGTTCCATTTTGCCCATTTTGTCCCCATTAGCCCCCAAGTCTTTTCCATAGGCCCTTTTTAAATGCAGACCAAACAAAGAAGGCACACTGCCAACAGGTCGCTTCAGTTAATGTTTATGACCTTGGGTCTCTCTGCTGAATCAGAGTGTTTCTGGCCTGGACTAACATAACATAGCTGGCTCCCCGCCCTAGCTGCACACTAAACACATCACATAGCCCACTGAAGTCTTGGTGAGGGAGCCATTTTGGGCTCCCAACAGTGAAGTTTGGGAGGATTGTGTACCCCACAGTACTCAGCCATGAGGATCTGGGGGAGGGATCTTGCACTCTAGGGGATAAAATGCTGGTTGTACCCCATCTGTGTGCCCCTGACTACCAGGCACCCAATCTTGCAAGATTGCCATTAAAGTCAAGGCTGGCTTTTTGCTCTACCTGTGTCTCTTCGTCCCCTCGTGGGGCCTGGGCAGGCAAGTGTGTTCCCCACGGTTTACTAGAGAACACGTGACTGCATGGGGCTCTGATACCCTAACGTGGTACAGAGTGGGAGCCGGACCCAGTCGCCTGTGGACTGAATTTCCCACAGTGTGGTTTGGCCAGTTGACCTTCTGCTCCAAGCCAATGCCTTCCCATGTCCGTCAGTCAGAATTATTAGTCAGTATTGGCTCCACTGTGGAGCACGACTCTGTCTTGAACCAGTGACTTGAGAACATTGAGAGACAGACAGACTGTGTGTTCCTGTTCAGGCTGCAGGAAGATATTTAAAGACTCGAAGCTCTAAGAAGATTAGGTTTAGGCCGTTTCTTTCTTTTTTTTCATTTTCATTTTTTTTTAGTTATCGATGGATCTTTTTATTTATTTATATGCGGTGCTGAGAATCGAACCCTGTGCCTCACCCATGCTAGGCAAGCGCTCTACCCCTGAGCCACGACCCTAGCCCCTACCTTCCTTATTGTTCCCACTAAAAATAATGAAATAAATAAACCTCTATGCCACAAAACAAATGTAAGAAATTAGAACGTGTTCATTTTTTCCAAAAAAGAATATTTAATTACATATATATTGATCAAATTATTTTTGATCAAATTATTTTAAGAAAAAATGGAATTATTTTTCCTGGTCTCTGCTGTGCTGGCTGCAGCCTATAAGCTTTGCCTGTTATATTCTTCTGGCTCTCTGTCCTCTCTTGACCCTGGAGGGTGACCCTCTCTCTTCCCCCTGCTGCTGGCTGAGGTGTTACTGGGGACTAGACACGGTTCCCCATGGAGCACTGGTGAGAGGAATGGCTGAGGCACTTATGCCCAGGCCTCCATGGTGACGCACCTATGGCCAGGCCACCATGGGGCAAGCCTGAAGCCTGGAGAATGAAGGACCAGGACTGACACATGGCATCCATTCCTGGGCACTGTTTGCTGGAGGAGCAAGAAGCATCTCAAAAAATGGGCTGTTGCTGGAGTCGTACAAACCCAGAGTCCTTCCTGACAATGAACAGCAAGTGCCACAGCAAAGCATGCTGGAAGCCACCAGGCTTCTGTGTACTAGGACCTGTCCAAGGGGCCACAAGACAGCGTATCCACCTGGTGCCACTTACATCGCCCTTGGACACATCTGTCTTGCAAGGAGGGCTTTTGCTGATGTCTGTTCTCCTCCATGCTGTTGGAGGGCCCAGGGGACCTCTTCCTTATCCTGCACTCTATCTAAATGGCAAGGAGATGCGGGTCTTCTAGAAGCAGCTTTGTGAAGCTTTGACTGTAGCAGAATCAACTGAGCGCCTGCTACACTTACTAGATCCCGAGTTGAACTCCACCTCTGCTGTATTACTGTGTTTAAGAAAGAAGCAAAACCAAAAGCAAAAGAAATAGGTTTTATAGTTAGACCTGGATTTGAATTCCAGTCCTGTAACTTTGCTTCGATGTCACTAACTGTAACTTGAGGATAGTCATACTTCCCTCACACTAGAATCTCAAGGACTAAAGATGGTGATGTGAGGAAGGTGCTGAACCCGTGCCTGGCACACAGGGGCTAAATACATTTTGCCATCTGCGCATCCAATGAATGTTTACTGGATGCCCACAGTGAGCCAGGAACTGCTCTGGGCACTAGGAATAGGACAACCATCAAGATCAACCTCCTCATCCTTATTAAGTTCATGTGCTAATCAGGACAAAGACAATAAACAGATAAACGTCATATGCCAGGTGGTTGTGAGTTCTGTGGAGAAAAATCCGCCAGGGTCAGCAGCATTGCCAGACTCCTCCAAGCAGAACCAATGATTTCATCTGAAACCAACAGGCGTTACTGCTCAGGCACAGGGACTTTAAGGGGGTACTTTGGGCTTGCCTTTAAAGAGCTGATTAATGGACTGATTGGGAAACCAAAGTCCTAGACACACAGGACAGCGCTGGAGAACACCGAGTTGCCTTGCAAATGATGTATGATGTGTCCTTGGAAGAGACTTCTGGGGGTGGACAGTGAGGTGTGAGTCTCCCCACCAGGCCCCTAATCCAGGAACTGGGGAAGGGATTTACCTAGAGACCCATTACCTGTCCTTATTTTGAGGATGCTAGTTCAAACCCAGTATAAGCAAAAAGCCTAGGACACTTATAAAACTTCAATCTTTGGGACACGAATCAGGGTTTCTGAAATGATGGCACAAGGGTCGGAGGCTGTTCACACCCGGTCGTGGGAACCAGACTTGATGGGAAACACTTTATCTCTGACCTACTCTTTGCCAAGCCCCAGCTCTGAGTAATGCCCAAGATCTTTAATGGTAATTATCTTCCGGATGCAATTTTATTATAAATCACTAATTCGCAGATTAGAACACTGAGTGCACGCACCAAAGGAACTGCCCAGATCTGTGCAAACAGATGGGAAATGCCCATTACCAATAGGGCCCCCAGGAGCTAGAAATAAGGCTTTCGTTAACACTCCGTTTCTGAAAAGGATATAGACTCAGGAGTGCAGAGAAGACACCAATTAAAAGAGAGCATGAACATAGAATGTGCAGAGAAATGGCTACTGGTGGGTCTGCTGACCCACTGAATCAAAGTCCCAGAGAATTCAAAGGCCAGAATCTGGCTTAGTGGGAAGGTGAACTGGAAGCACAACTGTAAAAATGGCTCTCCATGTTGGACCGTGTCCATCCACTCAGTGTCTGAATGAGCATTAGACGTGTCTTGAATGAGATGCAATGAATGCCTGCCTGAGCGCCGGGTTCTCTAACATGGCTACTGGAGGGTGGGTCTACCTCTTGGGACGGTTGTGAGGGATGAGTGGCAGCACATATGACACTTAGCACAGTTGGCTGGCACACAGAAAACCTGTTGCATTAGCTGTTATTTAATATTGTAACGACCTTGAGATGAACCCTGCTTCCTCTGTGCAGATGAGGAAGCCAGTGGGGGGCAGGGTCGATATCTGAACCTCAGTCTGAAGCCAAAGTCCATGTTGTTCCCAATGCATGGTTTAGCTTGGAAGGGCCCACAGCCTTGACGGTAAAGGAACGTGAGCCCCCAGAGTTCCTTTCCACAGCTAAGGGCTGTGAAAGTGGAAGTATCTCATTTATGATGGATGTAAGGCTGGCAGGAAGTATTTGGGACAAAGCCACAAAAGCTTATTTGCCTAAACTCTTTTCTTTCATCATCTCAGGCTGGTATAGACCCAGAGACACCCTCTGTGCATGCAGAGAAAAGCCAGGGTTCTTCAAGAACAAAACCAACTGAAAATTAGTCCTTGGCAGATGCTTTTAGTTACTGCAGAAAGGGTGAGGAAAGACATTTAGGCCCCTGGGGAAGGCAGCTCTGAGACAGGTGAATTAATCACCTTCTGTGCTCATGGACTCTTCGAGTTGTTTTGTTAGTGCTCAGTTGTGGTTCCCAATTACCATTCTCAAGAACATAGTCAGCATGAAGATGTGGGGGGCAGTTAGGTAGGTGAACAAGGCAATGAATGATAGGGTCTGAGGACAATGGGGGCCAATATTGGTTTCTAAGGAAGCAGAGTAAAGAACACAGTAAGGCCCTGGGGTACGAGGACAATGGGGGCCCAGAGTAAAGAACACAGTATGGTCTTGGTGGGAGAAACCAGGGAGGGCGTCTTAAAGGTTAAGTTTCTAAAAACAAAATCTCTACAGGTGGTCCGCTACCTACAAGGTTAGACCTAGAACTTTTCAATTTTCTGTTGGTGTGAAAGTGATATATGCTGCATCCAGCCTGGGTGAGGGGTGATAGGGGATGAAGACAGACACACCTAGAGAGAAAGCTGGGACACGGTGGGACACTATCCTGATGGAGAAATAATGACCCAGAGCTAGTTCAGCATGTTTATTATACAGGTTAACAAAGGTTTTTTTGTGGGAAAGTTTCAGTAAAGCAGACAGACTTGAAGGTTGCAATGAAACTTGCGAGACATCGAGGTTCTCTCTTTATGCCCAGAATTCTCTATCCATAGGAGTGGGTGCCTGAGCTCTGCGCCTTTGCACAGAGCCTCCGCAGGCCAGGTGTCACCATAGCAACCAGGCCATCTTGACCTCCACCTTTGCACAGGAAGTTCCCAGCACAAAGGTAGCCTCGAGGCAACCAGAGACTCTGGTTCAAGTCATTACTCTCTACAGATACACATTAGTGAAACTGTACTTATTTTTTTTTTTTTTTCCCAGTACTGGGGATTCAATCCTGGGCCTTGCACATGCTAGGCAAGCGCACTCTACCACTGAGATACATCCCCAGACCCTATACTTTAAATTTAGAATTTGAATCTTTTCCTGGGTTAGCTATATGCTGTCTGATACTCTTGGACAATGCTGAACAGTAGCAGCGAGTCACAACTCCCAGTCAGCCATGTGGTCATGAAGGGAAATAACGGATCCTCTGCTGTGTACTGTTGCTAAGCTACAATGTTTGATATGTTTGGAGTATTAAGTACATTTTGAACTTGTGATAGGTTTACCAGGATATAATTCCCACTGAGTAAGGAGCACCTTAGATTTGCCAGATCTAGATGGAAAAATGTTGGGAGTGAAAAGAGGAGGGTATTTCAGGCAATGGAATGTGCAAAGATTGAGAGAAAGAGAGCCTAGGTCTTTGGAGGAAGTGAAAGCAGTGCCCAGGGGGGAGAAGTGTGAAAAGACTGGAGGCCAGCTAAAGCCTTGGGCAGCCATGAACACACACTGAAGATTTTGGGCTTTATTGAACACTGAAGGATTGCATGCTTTTAAGCAGGAGACCAACATGATTTGCATTTCAGAAAGATCGATTTGGAGAGTGCAGTAGACAAAGTCTGGCAGCAGAGAGGAAGTGGCAGATGAACTGGAGAGATATGGGAGGGGTCAGGCACAGAGTCCAGGGTGAAACTGGGTTTTGGTGTGGGCAATTAGATGGACGACTTGACATTAGCTCAAATCAATAGAAGAGGCTGGATGTGGAGTGTGCAAAGTGCTGAATGTAGCCATCAAAAACTCAGAGGAAGAAAATGGGAGGAATGTGAATATTAGAGTCATCAGCACAAAGATGGTGCCTGGATGTAGGACGAATAAGGTCACTTGAAGGAAGCAGACTGAGAAGAGGACAAAGACCAATTTCTGAAGAAGGCTAGTAGTTAAAGAGCAGTCAGAGGAAGTGGGACTGCCAAAGAATCAAAAAATCTCTGTATAATGAGATGATAAAATAAACACATTTATCCAATTAGGATAGGAAGAAAATTAGAGCAAGTCAGAGAAGCCAAGTTTTGTTTTTGTATGTCACTGGGGACTGAATTAAGGGATGCTCTACCAGTGATCTACACCCAGCCCTTTTATTTTGATAGGGTCTTACTAAGTTGCCCCAGGCTGGCCTCAAACTTGCAATCCTCCTGTCTCAGTCTTTCACGAAGCTATAGGCCTGTGCCATGGTGCCCAGCCCCAAGGAGAATATTTTAAAAAGGTAAGTCAGGCATGGTGTTGCACACCTGAAATCACAGCAACTCCAGAGGCTGAGGCAGGAAGGTCACAAGTCCAAGGCCAGGTGAATGACTTTCCAAGACCATTTCAAATAAATAGGGGTTGGGGAGGTAGTTCAGCAACAGAGCCCCTTGTCTAGCATGTGCAAGGGTTCACTCCCCAGTACCAGGAGTGGGTGGGGAAGGCAGGAGTCCTTTTCCTGCAGACCACTATGAGAAAGACCAGACTCCAGGATTAGATCCAATTTAAGACACCAGTTTACTCCCACTGGTTTCAATGTTGTGCACCCCACTTACCTTCCACTCTGGAACTGAGTGCCACAAAGATACCACCCAGGCAGAGTTGCCTTCATTCTCCCTTCCATTTCTTTTATTAAATGTGTCTGTTCTAGGTCCTATCCTGTCTTCATATATGACTTTATTCCACCCGGCTCTATATCACTCTAGATTTCCTCGATCTTTGGTTAGCTTGCAGTGCTGTGCATTTCTAAGGAAATCTTCTAGTAGAAAAAAAATCCATTAGGAAAGCAGATACAGTTTCATCTTAATCTCACCCAAATGGCCCTTTTACTTTATAGCTTGCACTCTTTAAAAAATTTTTTTTTTTGTGCTGTGGGGACACAAAGATATCCAAACCAATTCTTTAAAAAAAAAAAAAATTTTTTTTTAGTTGTAGATGGACACAATCTTTAATTTCTTTCTCATTTTTTAATGGGGTGCTGAGGATTGAATCCAGTGCCTCACACATATTAGGCAAGCGCTGCACCACTGAGACACAACCCCAGCCCCTAGCTTGCACTCTTTAAAGCTGTAACCTGAAGATTTAAATTCTGAGGAACTAGTGCTGACTACTCCCTGAAGTTCAATCTATTATTCTTTCTAAAAAGAATAATAGATCGAAATAACAAAAAATGTTTTAACTTTGGCAGGAGGCCAATGAAGGTATCACCCCTCCTAGTCTACTCAAGTTTGGACAGTGACATCTTTGTGAGGTTTCTGTTTTTTGAATATTTTGTGTATTAAGGGAAATGTATGAGATAACTGTCTAAAATGCAAGCAATATTAAGGAGCTTGAACAGGAAGGACTCATCTAATGAGAGGCTAGGAAATGAGATAATCTCTTTTATAGAATCATCTGATATTGAGGAAACAAGGAATTTATGAAGGAGGGGACACAATGAAATTAACCAAGTGGTGCTATCCTTGGGGATCAATAACCTTTAGACCTAGACCTATCAAGCAGGCTGTGGCAGATGAATGCATTAGGGCTGATCTATCCAGGGGTATATTTCTCTTAAGAACAGTTGTTCATTGTTATGAATTTTTGTAAGAACAACAATTTTAATTTATATATTAAATAGTTGTAGGCTATGACTTCAATTAGGAAGTCAAAGAACCAAGGTAAGAACCACGTGTCATTCATGTAAAATTTTCAAAGTTACCTACTTTTAAAAATATGTAATTGAAGACCAAAACACAAAATAACAACACAAAAATACAAAACCTCTCAAGTTCAGCTCTTATTCAACTATGTCCTAAATAGATGTGAGAAATCCATTTCATGTGCTAGAAAATGAGATGAATAACTGTCAGCCATGATGACTCTGCTTGCTTATTTGAAAACCCTAACACTCATGAAAGTCCTGATAATGTAGAAGTTAAAATTATTGTACTTACAAAAATTCATTAAACTGCATATGCTTTAAATCTCTGTATTGTTTTAAAATTAAATTCAATAAAAAACATGAAAAAAGTGGCTAAGGGATAAGGAAAAAAGTTACATTATCAGATCCTATGGCTAAATGAAACAAAATCATCTCTACCTATTGCCCTTAACAGGATCAACAAAAAATAAGCAAAGGCTGTTTTTCAGAAGTTACTTCTCTTGGGTCATTAAAAGGTCTTCAATAAGTGAAAGCACTCCCCTCCATCCCATTAAAAATTGCAGAGAATTCTGGGGATGTTGAATATGGTTTAAGTTTTCCATGATTTCCAAATGGTTTAAAATGTATTTATTTCTTAAGGAGAAAAGATGAGTGAGTACAGGGAAAAAACATAGTATCGGAGTTACACACAAGCCTGAACCTTCTTAAATGGTTTATAACTCACGAACAGGTTGTTTTTCATCAATATAAAAATCATGGATACTCATCCTACCACATTAAGTATTAGCCTTTGGATGTAGAATTCGCATTCCATGGTGGGTAATTAGATTTATTTTAAAACTCAGGCTGAAAACAAACCATCGAAAGTCTTATCCATCTGGAGATTTTAATATATTTATTTGAAAACCAAGTTCTGTGAAAGAGCACACTAAATAGTCATACATCTTCTTTTCAACCAAAGACTTGGAGTCAAGGTTCTTCAGGTCAGCACAGAGGCAATGATACATGCAGTGAGTAACAGATCTCAGAAGAACTTCTGCATAGGCATTTCCAATATGAGCCTGGAGAGTCATCCTTGGATGAGCAAATGAGATCCTGGAAAGGGAAAGGGATGGTGGTTGAAGCTGGCATTATTTTTTATTTAAAAAGCCCCCAAACCTGCTTCTGCAATCCTAGTATGACAGTTTGTGCCAAGATATCAAGTTTTTAAATTCCTAACAGATGAAATATTCTTATCCTTTGAAAAAGTAAGAAAAATTCAATTTCCAGCTGTACTCCTCTAAGCCATTTTGTAAGTACCAAAACACATCATCAGTAGGTATTACGAAAAGCTGAAAGGGGCCACCATGAGTCAACTCAATTCTGTGAAGGATCATCACATCCACACTGTCACATGGTAGATGGGTAAAGCTTAGCAAACCATCAAGCTGAAAGATAATTTTCAAAAGCAAGCTTAGGTGGCAGAGAAGTTAGTATAAATCTCTCTGTAATGCATATTCTCCTGAGGCATGAATGTTTTTCCATCTGTGGCAGAGTATTTGTTTAATATTTAGAGATTTCTATAAAGTTTTCATTAATTGCTAGTCAATGTGTAACACTGACCATGCTAAATTTGCAACCAGACCTTCAAATGTACTTTTAAATTTTGTCATACTGTAATAAATGACATGTTCCTGCTTTCCTTAGAGTGGAATAAAAATAGCTTAGTGGAATTAGAGAAACCTGATCACATGTCATTCATATAGGTGTCTTCAAATGTATGTTGACTATTAAAAAGAAATGGAGGAATTCAGAGTGACAATTTCATGTAGGTTATTCCAATCTTCCAAATCAAAAGACCCTCTTCGACACTGTCAGAACACTGGCATTATCACATTTTTCAGCTGGATAAAGCTCTGGGGTATTGTCTAATTGATACCAAAGTCCCTAAAAGTAGCAATTCTTATGTACACTAAATGTTTAATAGCTCCACCGAATAAACAAATATTAAAGTTTTAGTGCCAAAAGTACTGCCAAAAGAGTCAGAAAAGAACCTGTGCTACTCAAAAGTGTAATCTATGGACCAATGTTGGCCCACAAATTATGACTGGTCCACAAGCAGCTTATACAGCATGTACATCAATGCCATTACTAAGCAAACTACACAGTTCAGCTGACTATTTTCAATAGTTTTTCTGGATAAAAGAAGTACTGAGTAGTTGCACATTCGGGCACAACCACTAAATCTCCCTATGAACTTCTAAAAATAGTGTGCAGAGCAGCCACTTTGAATAACAGTGGTAGAATACTACAGAGTAGAGTCAAAGAAAAAGGGAGTTTGTGGTTTTGTATGCAGAAAGGGGCTGAAAAAGGGGTAAGTTTAACATTGTTTAGGTCAACAAGGACCAAGCACAAAAGAAGAGGAAGAAGTAAAACAACGTCCTTATACAAAACATTTTTAAAGTCTTAACAAAGAGGTTTCCCCTTATAAATATAATTTTGTTAAATGCTCACCTCTGGTTCTTAATCATCAATATATTCAAATGGCTCTGGGGGTTCTGGCTCTTGCTCCTCTTCTTCAATTTTCGGGCCATGTGCTGCCACAGGTTCTACTAGCTCTTCAATGTCTTCACTGGTGTCCTTCAGAATGATGATGCCTCCAATAGAGAGCTGTAAGCACAGAGGAGTGAAGCAGCATAAGCTCCACTAATATTTCAAGATATTCCATGGAGCTCTAACTTGGTAAGTGTACCTTAAACTACTTGGAACTATACTAGGATAACGATCACTGTGACCTCTAAGGAGTACTGGTAAGTTTAGCGCAGTGTCTCTGGATGATATAACCCCTGCTGCTGCTCTATATGGATGCTGTATCCCAATTCAACAGCAGAACTTCCCAGCCACAGGGAAGTATGGCTACCAGTAGAAGGCTTAATGTCCCAATATGTCATTCTAATGCCTTCCTAATCAAGATAGTGTTCTTCTAGGAATTGGAGCATCTGGAATCTACTTTGGGAACCAAGGAAGTACAACTGTGGCAAGCTACTTGGTCACTCTGGGACATGGGCTGGAAGATGGTTATCATCTGTCTTGCCATCTCCTATGTAGTAGAAACAGTCTGAAAAACATCAATTTCTAAATAAAAATATTTATCATATCATAAAATATTACCAGTTTTGTAATAGCATCCCTATTATTTCATTTCTTTTATAGTCCCTTTGCATGTATTATATTCATTACCCCAAAATATGTTCATTTTGCAAACATTAGAATATCCAGAGAAATAGCAAGTGAAATAGCAATCTTAAAATACTTAAAACTCCACCAGTCAGAGATAAGGTTTTGAAAAATTCTGTGGAATTACTTTTTAGTGCTATTAGAAATCTTCATAAAAATGCACAATTATTTTTAAAACAGCACTGAGAAGAGATTTAGTTTGTTTGCTTATGGAGCAGTAAGTACTCTGTAAATATATGTAATGAATACTAAACTTTATGTTGGAAATTTCGCTTCATTTTTGAGTTTGTGGTTTTGTATGTAGAAAGGGGCTGAAAAAGGGTTAAGTTTTCTTTCCACGTTAGAAAATATATTTTAAAAAAAATCACTTTCAATGACAAGGAAAACAAAAACAAAGAAACAAAAAACAAAAACAAAGAAAAAAAAAAAAAAAAAGAAAAGATAAGTGTTCTTGGACCAGTAGCATCATTATTACCTGGTAGCTTGCTAAATATGCAGAAAAGGTGGCCCCATTCAGGATGATCAGAATCAGTATTTTAACAAGATCCCCAGTTGATACTGAATACATTGAAGTTTGAGAAAGATCCTAGTTTAATCTACACTGTTGGTGAGACGGACACATTTTAGATAAAGAATCTATAAAAGAAAAGCCGAATTTTTCTCTAGCAATTCCAGAATGATGGAGAAAATACAAATACCACAGACATCTGAGTGTTTTCATGTGAATCTATAAAGCCCTATAATGCAAGCCAATGAAAAACCAGATGGGAAATAAAAAGAAAGGAGTCAGCAGCAGCAATTCTATTAAGCCTCTCTCAGTGTATTAGCAGAAGGTAAATCCAAACACCAAACTATTCACCCATCTCTTGTGTGCTAATCATATTCTATTTGCTTGCCTGTGTCAAAAGGAAATGGAAAGCTGCTCTCTGTAATTAAATTAGTCAACAGTGGCAGGGCACATCTGGAAAGAGCATATTCTACCAAAGGACATTACTGGGAAGGAAAAGCAGCATGAGCACATTAGGCTGATGATTCACATATGTATGAGCATCTCTGCAGTTGGACCTAATCTGATTTTCACTTATCAGGACTCTGCCCTGTCATGCTATAAAACTGTATGCCTTCATGAATCCCTAAACTATTTCCCTTCTCCCAAAACACACATCTACACACATTAATCTACAACTTTCTCCCTTAAAAAAAGTTTGATTTTCTTGCCAGGCCCAGTGGCACATGCCTGTAATGCCAGCTACTCAGGCAGCTTACAAGTTCAAGGCCAGCACAGGCAACTTACTGAGAACCCTTCTCAAAATAAGATTTGAAAAAGGGCTAGGCTGTGGTGACACACCTGCAATCCCAGCAGCTCAGGAGGCTGAGGCAGGCGGATCATGAGTTGAAGATCAGCCTCAGCAATTTAGTGAGGCCCTAAGCAACTCAGCTCTAAATAAAATATAAAAAAGGGCTTGGGTGTGGCTCAGTGGTTAAGTGGCCCTGGATTCAATCCCTGACACCAAAAACAAGGTGCGTGTGTGTGTGTGTGTGTGTGTGTGTGTGTGTCTGGGATGTAGCTCAGGGGTATAGCACTTGCCTGGCCTGCTAGTACTACCAAAAAAAGATAAAAGTTTTTTTTTTTTTTCTTGAAAAGGATGCATTTTATGAAGACTCTGCCTTTATTCCCCAGGAACAATCAAGGTATATAACTACTGTTCTAATCCTCAATGGTCTAAAACTTTACTTGAATCTCCTAATGGACCAAATGGAGATAAATCTTCTATTAAACAGGAAAAAAATATCCATGTTCATAAGATGACTTCATATTTTTTGGAAATAATGTAGCCTCTAGGTTATTACTACTACTTCAGTCTTAATAGGAATGAAATAATCCAACTCAAATCCTGCAATAAAATCAACATATAGAAAAAACTATTTATAGCTCTACACTGTTTAGATTTATAAACACTCTGTATGTTGCTAAGAAAGTTCACCATCTTTAAACAGAAAATAAGATACTCTGTTCTCTGGGAACACTGATGACAACTGAAGACACAGGCCATGGAACACTTCCTGCTGCCAAGTTCTTCACCTTTGCTTTAAGATGCAAAGGGAGCAGAGCAGGAATGTTACCCAACTTTCTAATGAACCTCCTGAGAAGGTTCTGAACCTGTCACTGAGGGTGGGGGTGAGCCACTGGGCACCCCTTTCTTCACTGTACATTCACAGAGGTAGTCTTTTCCATTTTCAAACTGAGATATGACTCACACAACATAAAATTCATTTTTAAAGTGTTCATTCATTGGGCTGGGGATGTGGCTCAAGCGGTAGCGCGCTCGCCTGACATGCGTGCAGCCCGGGTTCGATCCTCAGCACCACATACAAAGAAAGGTGTGGTGTCTGCCAAGAACTAAAAAAAATTAAAAATAAATATAAAAAAAAAATAAAGTGTTCATTCACAAATCTGCACAACCACATCCATGATCTAATTCAAGAACACCTACAACAATGTACAAGAAACCCTGTACTCATTAGCAGCCACCCTCCATTCTCTTCTAGACCCTGACAACAACTTATTTCTCTCTACAGATCTGCCTATTCTGAATATTTCTTATAGAGCTACATCCCCAGCACCCAGTATGTTTTTCTTTTTTAATGGCTGAATATTATTCTAGTCATATATCACATTATTAATTCAAAAGCTGATGAATTTTTTTTACTACTATGAAAGTGCTGATACAAACATTATTGTATAGGTTTTTGTATAAGCATAGTTCTTTATTTCCTTGCATATATGTGTGTGTGTATATATATATATATATATTATATACATATATATTTATTTAATATATAATATTTAAATATTTTGTTTTAGTTGTAGTTGGACAAAATACCTTTATTTTTTTGAATTTTTATGTGGTGCTGAGGATCGAATTCAGTGCCCTGCACGTGCTAGGTGAGCACTTTACCACTAAGCCACAACCCCAGCCCCTCCTTGCATATTTTTTTTTATTGGTGCACTAATAGAGTTTTCGTTTCACCTAGGAATGGAACTGTTAGGTCATATGGTAAGATTACTTTTACTTTTTGAGAAACTGCCCAGCTGTTTTCCACAGTGGATACAATAGTTAAAATTCCTATATCTCTGCAAACAATATAAATTCATTTTTAAAGTGTTCTAGTCCTCAATGGTCTAAAACTTTACTTGAATCGCCTAATAGACCAAATGGGTATGATGTCATTGTGGTTGAACCTAGGGCCTTGTGCATGTCATTGTGGTTTTGTTTTGCATTTCCCTAACGACTAGTGATATTAAGCATCTTTTCACATGCTTATTGGTCACTTGAATCTTCTTTGGTGAATGCCTATTTAAATAATTTGTTCATTTGAAGCTGGGGTGCACAAATTCCCAACAAAACCCCAAAATTTCCCAGTTTATGACCTGAAAATACTTCCTCCTGTCCCACTGTCTTTTTACTTTCTTGCTGGGAACTCTGTAGCACAAAAGTTTTGAATTGAAGGGCTGAGGATGTAGATCAGTGGTAGTTTGCTTAACATGTGCAAGGCTCTAGATTTATCCACAGGACCAAACACACACAGTTTTTTTTTTTTTTAAATATATATTTTTTAGTTGTAGATGGACACAATATCTTTATTTTTATCTTGTTTATTTTTTTCATGTGGTGCTGAGGATCAAACCCAGGGCCTTACGCATGCGAGGCAAGCGCTCTACCACTGAGCTACAACCTCAGCCCCAATATACACAGTTTTTAATTTGATAAAGTCAAATCCATCCTTTTTTCCTTTTTCTTTGGTTTGTTGCCTTAGATATGTACGGTCAATCATTGCTAATATAAAAATCCGAACTACTCCCAAAACTGACTGAGTAATACCACAAGTGGGAAACTTCATACTTAATCACATGTGATAGGTTGCAGTAAAAAGGCGGGAGTGCTAAAAATATTGTCAAAAATTACCTTTGTGCTATAGGTATAAGGTGCACATGAAAAAAAAATTTTGTTTAGATTTGAGTCTCATCTCCAAGATATTTCATCATGTATATACAAATATTCCAAAATCCAAAACACTCTGGTCCCAGGATTTTGGATAAGAGATATTCAACCTGTATCCTGTAAGAAAACAATGCCTAAAGTCATGAAAATTATTATTCTTTTTTTCCCCTGAAAGTTTTATACTTTTAGCTCTTTGTTCCATTTAGTTAATTTTTATATATGATGTGAGGTAGGGGTTTGACTTCTTTCTTTCACAAGTGAGTAGAAAATTATTCCAGCATCACTTCTTGGGGGAAAAAAACCCTTTCCTTATTGAATGATCTTATTACCCTTGTCAAAATAAATGAACCAACCCACCAACCATAAATATATGAGTTTACTTCTGGATCCTTATTTAAATTCTATTGCTCTACATGTCTATCCTCATAACAGTACTACATATATATGTCTTGAGTACTGTTCTTTTGTAGAAAGGTTTAAAATTGGGAAATGTAATTCTTCCAGTTTTTTTGTTCTTCTTTTTTTGGTGGGGGTATCCTCAGGGGCACTCAGCCACTGAGCCACATCCCCAGCCCTATTTTGTATTTTATTTAGAGACAGGCTCTCACTGAGTTGCTCAGCGCCTTGCCATTGCTGAGGTTGGCTGTGAACTCAAAATCTTCCTGCCTCAGCCTCCCAAGCCCTTGGGATTACAGGCATGCAACAACACGCCTGGCTTTGTTCTTCTCTTTCAAGATTCTTTTGGCTATTCTGGATGTCTTGTGTTTCCATATGAATTTTAGAATCAACTTGTCCATTTCTATAAAAATGATAGCTGGGAATTTGACAAGGACGTATTAAATCTATAGGTCAAACTGAGGATCCCCCTGCCTGCCAGCACTGGCATGGAACTCAGGTGTGCTCTGGCACTGAGTTACATTCCCAGCCCTTTTTATTTTGAGATAAGGTCTCACTATGTTGCTGAGACTGGCCTTGAACTTGCAACCCTCCTACCTTTGATTCTGAAGTCACTGGGAATGTGCTACCACACCTGGAAAACTGAAGAATACTGACATCCTTTAATCAATGAGTATGGGTGATCAGTCTATAATTTTCTTTTGTTTTCTTTGTCTGGCTTTACAATCAAGATAATAATAGCCTCACAAAATGAGTTCCTTTTCTACTTTTAAAGATGGTTTGTGAAAGACTGGAATTAACTTTTTGTTTTTAAAACATTGATAGACTTCACCAGTGAGCACTCTGTCTTTAAATTTTTCTTTGTAAGAAATTTTCTGATTTCTGTTAACATCTTCATTAGTAAGTATATTCAGATCTCTCATTTCTTCTAAAAAATATATATTTATTCATATATATCTATTTCTTTTTGTTGTTGTTGATGGACCTTTATTTTGTTTATGTATTTATATGCAGTGCTGAGAATTGAACCCAGTGCCTCACACATGCTAGGAAAGTGCTCTACTGCTGAGCCACAACCCTAGCCCCTCCTACTTCTTCTACAGTCATTTTTTATAGTTTGTGTTTCTCTAGGAATTAATCTAGACTATCAAACTTATTTATATGCAGTTGCTCGTGTATTCCCTTTTAATTCTTTCTTTTTTATTTTTCATGATGGGGTCTTACTGTGTTCTCCAGGTTGGCCAAGTGTTCCTCCTGCCTCAACCTTCAGAGCAGTTGTGGCTACAAGTGCACCACTGCACCCAGCTCCTTATAGTTCTTTTTATTTCTGTAAGGTTGGTCGTAATATCCCTTTTCCTTCCTGATTAAAAAACAAACAACTTTTGGTTTTCTCAATGTTTCATTAATTTATCCTCTAATATTTATCATCTTCCTTCTCCTTGATTTTGGTTTAACTACTAGTTCTTTTTCTATTTTCTTAAGAGGGAAGGTTATTTGAGATCTTTTTCCTTTTTCTTTTTTGATAGTGGGGATTAAACCCAAGGGCACTGAGCCATATCCCCAGACCTTTTTTAAATGTTTTGAGACAGGCAGGGCCTTGAGAACTTGCTAAGGCTGGCCTGGAACTTGCTGTCCTCTTGCTTCAGCCTCCCCAGTCTCTGGGATTATAGGAATGCACCACCACACCTGGCTTCACATTTCTTTAAATTACAAAAACATTGGGCTGGGGATGTGGCTCAAGCGGTAGCGCGCTCGCCTGGCATGCGTGCGGCCGGGGTTCGATCCTCAGCACCACATACCAACAAAGATGATGATGTGTCTGCCGAGAACTAAAAAACAAAACAAAACAAAACAAAAACCATTTTTTTTTCCTTTTGTGACAGGATCTCACTGTGTTGCTCAGGCTAGCCTTTAACTCCTGGGTTTAAGTGATTTTCCTGCCTCAATCTCTTGAGTAGCTGGGAAAAATCTTTTATTCACTATATATTATTATTACTATTTTGGTCTCCCTTGAACTTGTCATCCTCTGCCCTCAGTCTCCCAAGCTGCTGGGATTACATCATGTCTGTCCCCTTGTTATTTTACTTTATATTTTTGAGTAATTTTCTTAAAGTCTCAGGATTATAATTACCATCTCTAGTATAACTAATGCTAATTTAACGTTCCCTCATTCCTTTGTGCTATTATTATAATGTATAATTACACCTTTACATATTGTATACACATCACCACCAATTTAGTTATAATTACTGTTTTATGTAGAAGTCTTTTAAATCAGATAGGAGAAAAAAGAGAAAAACAAAAAAATGCATATATACTATCTCTCTTTAAAAAAAAAAGTTTTTACTTATTGATGGACCTTTATTTATCTACATGCAGTGCGTATTTAGTTACATTTACTAGTGTTCTGTTTTTTCACATGGATATAAGTTATTATCTAATGTCCTTTAATACCAGCCCAAAGGTTCCCTTTATTCCTATAAGGATTTCCTACAACAAATTTTTTGTTCATCTGAGGAGATCTTAATTTCTCCTTAATTTCTGAAGGATAGTATTTTAGTACACAGAATTTTTGGCTGAGTCTTTTTCTTTCAGTATTTGAATATGTCATGCCAGGGTCTTCTGGTTGATATGGTTTCTAATGATAAATCATCTTCTGATCTTATTAAGGATTCTTTGTACATGATGAGTTGCTTCTCTCTTGCCGCTTTCAAGAGTCTATGGTTTTCAACAGTTTGGTTAGTATGTGTGTAGGTGTGGATTTCTTGAGTTTATCATTTAGAACTGATTGAGCTTGAATGTACCAACTTGATTTTCATCAAAAATGGGGAAGCTCTAAGATATTTCTTCAAATATTCCTCTACCCTTTTCTCCATCTTCTCTTTCCTTACTTCCAATTATGTGTTAGTATGGTTTATAGTGTTTCATAGGTCTCTGAGGCTCTGTTAATTTTGCTTTATCTTTTTTTTTTTGTGGTCTTCAGGAGATAATCTCAATTGACCTATCTTTGAGTTTGTCATTCTTTTTTTTTTTTTAATTTTTTTAGTTGTAGATGGACACAATATTATTTTTTTTAATGTGATGCCGGGGATTGAACCCAGTACCTCACACATGTTAGGCAAGTGGTCTATCACTGAGCCACAACCCCAGTCTGAGTCTGACATTCTTTATGTTGCATACTCAAATCTGTTGAGCCTCTCTAGAAAATTTCTCATTATAGTTATTGTACTTCTTAATTCCAGAATTTCTATTTGGTTATTTTTATAATTTATAATTTTAATAATTTATAATTTCTATCTCTTCAATGATATTATTTGTAAAACATCATTCTTACATTTTCTTTGGTAGAGCACTTGCCTAGCATGTGTGAGGCACTAGGTTTGATTCTCAGCACTGCACATAAATAAACAAATAATTGTGTCTATCCATAACTAAAAAAAAAATATATATATATATATATTAAAAAAAAAAACATAGCAACTCTCTAAGACAGTATGTGTGGCTCTGTGATCTATGTTCCTAATTATTGTGCTGTATTAGGAACTTCTAAGGCCTAAGTCTGTAGTAGAAGAGAGGAGGAATTTGTAGACTTACAGAGAGAGGAAAAAAATTCCCCCCAAATGTATATGAAACAGGGGGGAATGTTCTCTCTTTTGCTAAAAGGAAGTTTTGAGTACTATTGACCTTGCTGCAAGGTTTTGGAGATTTCCCTTTCTCCATCAATTTTTCATTGTTTTAGAGATAATATTCCACTGACTCCTCCAGCTAAGAGCCAGTGATAACTTACTGGTTTGAAAGGCTGGTATCTGCAGGTCTCTGGCATGGTTAGGACTTTCAGCTGGGCAGGCATCACTCTCGCGGGGTTATCCAATAACTGGAAGTTTGGCTCAGGTTCTTTTTTTTTCTCTTTTTCTTCTTTTTTCTCTGCCTCATCCTAAGGGGGAAAGGGTGGAAAGCAGTTCAATAAAGGCTTACTTCTGTTCCACATCACTGAATAATGTTTACTGAGTAACTATTAGGAGCAAAAGGTAGTGGTAGACATAATGAAAATACAACTAAAATGATACCAAACTCACATGAGGGAGGGAGAAAACTCTGCTTGGGGATGAGAATGTTTATTTAACTTGGGATTAAAGGATGAGAAGTTTTTTTAAAAAACAAACAGAAATCATAAAGAGAGAGTGCATTTATTTATTTATTTATGAGGTACCTGGGATTGATCTCAGGGGCATTGAGCCAAATCCCCAGTCCTTTTTTGTATTTTATTTAGAGGCAGGGTCTCACTGAGTTGCTTAGTGCCTTGTTTTTGCTGAAGCTAGCTTTCAACTTATGATCCTCCTGCCTCAGCCTCCCAAGCCACTGGGATTATAAGCATGCACCACCGTGCCGCAATAAGAGGGTCTATTTAAACATTATAATTGTTTCCCTGAAAGGGTCTTTTTGTCTCCTACCAATATCTCATTTTCTGCTGAATAATCCTACTCTGTCCTTTAAAACCTTTTTTAATTGTCATTTTCTCTAGGAACTCCTTCTTTCCTGATTTGTATGCTTCTAAGTTTCCTAAAAATAGATAGTTTCTAGAGGCTTATAAGTATATATAATTCTATATGCTGGAAACAGGATGGTTATTTGAAAGAAGTTAAGAATAAGATAATAATGTTCAACTAAGGAAGAATCTGGACCACAGATGACCACTTACCACTTCCATTTTCTCCTCCTCCTTTTTTTCCTTTTCTTTTTCCTTCTTTTTAGCCTTGGCAGTGATAGATAATACAGCAGTGGAAACCTAGAGAAAGTGAACAGGGTAAATTGTTGTAATCTTACCAATATACAATCATGTAAGCCCAAAGAGAACTCAGTCCTATAATACTTTCCTGTTTTCTGGCAGTATGTATTATA
The DNA here is from genome assembly GCF_045843805.1 of Urocitellus parryii. Lineage (NCBI taxonomy): Eukaryota > Metazoa > Chordata > Mammalia > Rodentia > Sciuridae > Urocitellus > Urocitellus parryii. The sequence continues at coordinate 276,076,719 of NC_135531.1, read as the reverse complement.
AAGAACAAAATATCAGAGAAAAAATGCGAAAAGCAAGCGGGACACTATTAGCATAATTTACTACGTTCATCACCAGGTGACTCTTTAGCTCTTGGAGGTGATGTCCAACATAACTTTATTTTTTTCTGATTCATATCCTGGATATGAATCCGTTGTTATTTATTTCTGAAAGCGATCTATATCTTTCTTGCTTTAAAGGGAAAACATAAAATTTCCTCTCGTCCAGTTTTGTTTCAGACCCAAAAAGAGGGGGTGGGAGGAGGTCTGAAGGAGTTGATGTAACAAAATGTTATTGCTAAAGGATATTCGTTACCTGTCACCCACAAATGTGCGAATTATATAATTACCCTACTTACACACAGAATTTATGGCAAATAATCAACAACTGGCTAATACGGAAACATTAATCTGAAACAAAGAATGACTTTCCTATACATAAGATGTCATAAAAAGATAATTTTGCTCAATAAAACTTGACAGGCAAATGTAACGTATTTAGAGAGTTATCAATGAGTGCAAACACCATCGGTAAGAATACAATTTGGTGGTATCTACTTTGAAAGGCAAATTAGCTAATATCTATTTAAATAAATAACATGCGTTATTTTGATCAAACCATTTTGCATCTAAGATTCAAACCAATAGATTTACTTGCACAAGTATTATATGTGTAGTCTTTTATCCTAGCCTTATCTGTGTAGTGACAAATTATGAATAACCTTAAAAGGACATCAAATAAAGAACTATAAAACAGGTGGCACATACATAAAAGCACTGCTCTAAAGCTTTGGGGAAAAAAATGAAATCTTTATACATTGAAAGCATGAAAGATATATTGTTGAAGTGAAAAAAATAATATGTAAAACTGCATTCAGAGAATGATTCCATTTGTTGTGTAAAAAAAGTTCTGAATGTGCACATAAACTTTCATAGGGATTCACAAGTTGTGACTATCTAGGACTTGGCTCTTGATGTGGGGCTTGATGACCAAGAGAAGGAAAGAGTTTTTACTTTATATTCTTGTGTAATTTAGACTTTAACATGTTATTTTAAAAACATAAGTCATTTAAAACAAACCCAACTGAAATATTCATGTCCTCTATAGGAACAAATGCTACTCAAAGGAACAAGGAACTCACCTTTTCTTTTTCTTTTTCTTTTGGTACTTCCAGAGGGGCAGGATATGCAAACGTGGATGGTTTACAGTTGGATTTATATTGAACTTTTGGCATCTGAAGGAAAAAAAAGAACTTTTTGCTCCCTCCATTAAAATAATCACTATTAAGATTTAAGTATTCTATGTTTTTAACAAGCATTCAGGTGCAAGGGACACCAGGAGTTTCCACATAACATTCAATTACGGATCTAATCAATGTGGTCACCTCTCTCTGAAAGGTGTGTTTTCTTTGTGTAATTTAACATCCTATGTAATTTTTTTTTTTTTTGTACTGGGCATTGAACCTAGGGGCACTTTACCACTGAGCTATGGTCCCCAGTCCTAAATTAGTTTTTAGGTGCTTTTACAGAATTATCTGCATTTTCCTTTACGTTCCTGAAGCTCTGTGCCTTCTTTCCTGACATTCTGCCCTGCTTCAGTGGGTTAATTAACAGATCAGATGTTACTTCCTTTGTAAAGTGTGTCTACCACCAAATTTCATGCCACCAAACATTCATGTTCCCTTCTTGCACTGCACTGACAACTAACCCAAGTCTACAAACAGTTTCCACACCATATAATCATGGCTTATAAATCTACATGTGCCTAATGGCAAGTTAGCTATCTATTACCTACTGAGCAGATTGAAAGTTCTCTAGCCTACACTTTTCTCTATTACTTAATTTGTATCAATGGAAAATGGTAATGAGCACCTTGTTTACTAGGACGAGGAACCTTATCTTTTCCATTCTGCTTTCACTGTAAAGAATTAAAACAGAGCCAGATGTGGTGGCAGAGGCCTGTAATCCTAATAACTCTAGAGGCTGAGACAGGAGAATCGCAGTGGGTCAACCTCATCAATTTAGCAAGACCCTATTTCAAAATAAAAAATAAAAAGGACTGGGAACCATAGCTTAGTGGTAAAGTGCCCCTAGGTTCAATACCCACTACAAAAAAAAAAAAAAAAAAAAAAAAAAGACTACATAGAATATTAAATTACAGTGTTAAAAGTTAGGGATTGGGGAAACCAAATAATTCTTGTTGTGAGAAATAAAAATTTAAAATGTTTACAAACATAAGCACTTTTAGTACCAAAACACTTGATGAAGGATAACTGGCTATACAGCTATGCTGAAAAAATCAATAAAATGAAATACTCAATCAGCCAATTTTTAGCCTAAAAAACTTTCCACTCTGAAAATTTAATGGAACATTTTAACAATAGTAATGACCAGATGTCATTGTTTAAAGGTTAAAAGCCCTTGACCTTTAAAGAAGAACAAGATGAATCATTAGGTCACAGGACTGAGAAAAGACCTAAACACCATTAGGAATATGATTAAAAATGTGATGACAAAGCATGAAGGACCTTAAGTCTTTGACCTGATTCATTTTGTCAGATTCCTGGATTCCTCGCTATTGGTTTTATTTTCTGCCACTACCAAAGGGACAGTCTCCTATTTTGCTTTTCCTTGTAGCATAATTCTTTCTTCCACCTGTCAGTCTAGTATCATATAACTCTGAAATGTGTACTTGTTTCCATCCTTCATTCCTTATTGATACTAAAAACTTAGTTTAGAGCTGGGTGCGGTGGCGCACGCCTGTAATCCCAGTGGCTCGGGGAGCTGAGGCAGGAGGACCAAGAATTCAGAGCCAGCCTCAGTAAGAGCAAAGTGCTAAGCAACTCAGTGACTCCCAGTCTCTAAATAAAATATAAAATAGGGCTGGGAATGTGGCTCAGTGGTTGAGTGCCCCTGAGTTCTATCCCTGGAACCACAAACAAATAAACAAACAAACAAACAAATAAAATTTAAAAAAGAATTTAAAAAAATAAAATAAATTTTAAAAAAATTTAGTTTAGGTCCTTATTCTTCCTTGCCCAGGTTATTATGCAAGAGGTTTCCACTGATTCCAGAATGACCTTCCTTCCTTCCCCTTTCTCTTGCAGTAGTGTAGATTGAACTCAAAGAGTTTTACACTTGTTAAGGAAAGCACTCTATCACTGAGCTATGTCCCTAGCCCTCAGAAAGAGTTCTCTAAAATACAAACCTCATGTCATTTATCTGTATAAAATCCTTCAACACCGTCTGCAGCCTTTATTAAACCAATCACTCAGTGATCTATAAAGTCTCTTCCTAACTTTGTATTATGCCCCCTCTTAACATTTGATTATTTTATTATTTTATGTATGTATGTATGTATGTTGCAGATGGACATGATATCTTTTTTAAATTTATCTTTATGTGGTGCTGAGACTCGAACCCAGGGTCTTACACATGCGAGACCAGTGCTCTACCACTGAGCCAACGTTTGATTTTTATACCTCCTACTGACACACTCCACTTGATGCAGTGATGACTCAACTTGACATGCTACAGATGAGATGCTAACTCATCTTTAAAATTTCATGGGGAGGGAAAGAGAGAGAGAAGGGAAATTGCATGGTAAAGGAAGGAGACCCTCATTGTTATACAAAATTAAATATAAGAGGAAGTGAGGGGAAAGGGGAAAAAAAAACAAGAGAGAGAAATGAATTATAGTAGATGGGGTAGAGAGAGAAGATGGGAGGGGATGGGAGGGGAGGGGGGATAGTAGAGGATAGGAAGGGCAGCAGAATACAACAAACACTAGTATGGCAGCATGTAAAAAAGTGGATGTGTAACTGATGTGATTCTGCAATCTGTATACGGGGTAAAAATGGGAGTTCATAATCTGCTTGAATCAAATGTATGAAATATGATATGTCAAGAGCTTTGTAATGTTTTGAACAACTAATAATAATAAAAAAAATTTAAAAAATTAAAAAATATATAATTTCATGGGAACCCCTATGAGTGGGTTGTGGATATGAACAGGATACACCATAAAGCTGAGGTTTCAAAAACATACCTTTAAGTCCTTGTTAAGGCCAATGACACAGGTAGGGGTATAAGCCAATGACAGGAAGTGTGAAAGAGGAAACCAGAACCAGAACTGGGTAAAGACAAGGACACCAACCACAGAAGGCATATGAGTGTGCCCAGTCCTGGACTGTAGAGAGATTGTGACATTATGACCACCTGCAGAAAAAAAGAGAGAAATCATGAATAGCAATCCAGCAGGGCAATAACAAAAACTTCAACAAATTACTTTTAACTATTGCACTAGGGAAACATCTGATTATTATACTTTAAGAGGACACAGGGCAAATCTAGAACTTCTTTCTCTACAGGCACATATATTATTTTTTATTTTTATTTTTTTTTAGTTGTAGTTGGACACAATACCTTTATTTTATTTATTATTTTTATGTGGGGCTATGATCGAACCCAGGGCCCTGTATGTTAGCCAGGTGCTCTATCATTGAATCACAACCCCACCCCTACAGGCACATAGTTTTAAAAAGTAAACCTGAGGGGCTGGGTGGAAGATACACAAGTGGGAGAGTGTCAGTAGGAGTTGTAAAAATCAGTGGTAGACTGCTCGCCTAGCACCTGTGAGGCACTGGATTCTATTCTCAGCACCACATTAAAAAATAAAATAAAATAAAGATATTGTGTCCATCTACAATTAAAAATATTAAAAAAAAAAATAAGCCTGAGCTGAGTATGGTGGCACACACTTATAATTCCAGCAACTCAGGAGGCTGAGGCTGGAGGATGGCAAATTCGAGGCCAGACTCAGCATTTTAAGACCCTATCTCAAAAACAAAAACTACTTCTTGCTAAAAACAAAAATAAAACAACACAGAACTGAGATGTAAACTTTTCAATTATACATAATACATGCTATGAAAATGGGACTTGTCTGTGCCTACTCAGGATCCTAATTTGATTTCCAGGGCTGAATTTCTGTTGTTTTCAAGTTACGTCTCTTAATTGTAGCACTAAATTAAACAGCATTTAATTACATTTAATTTTCATAAGAATCAAGAGTCTACAGTTCACCCAAATAACTGGGATCTTCTTAATATTCTACTATAAGCCATTCATTTTAAAACATGGCCTAAGTTGCTGAGGTTGGCCTTGAACTTGTGATCCTCCTGCTTCAGCTTCCCCAGTCATTGGAAATATAGGCATGTGCATTCACCCTCAGCTTATTTAAGATTTTTTTTTTTTAAAGACACACTTAAAATTTGCGTTGGGCTCACCCGTAATCCCAGCAGCTTGAAAGGCTGAGGCAGAAGGATCATAAATTCAAAGCTAGCCTCAGCAACTTAGCAAGGCCCTAAGCAATTTAGCAAGACCCTGTCTCAAAAGAAAAATAAAAGGGGCTAGGGATATGGCTAAGTGGTTGAGTGTCGCTGAGTTTAATCCCTTGTACAAGAAAAAATTATTTTGGTTTTCTATAGTTATATACATTTATTATCTGATTATTTTCTCCTTACTTATCCCCACATTCACTGAATGCTTACTCTCTACTGAGAAATGTGCACAAAATACTGAAAAAGATCTCGAAGAGCCTTTGGTCTAGTGCAAAAGACAGGTAAACAGGTAATATAAAATAAGATACATGCACTGTGATGCTATGAACTGGGCGCTGCTGAGAACAAGCTAAGCCCGATAACTCACAGGTGAGGGACAGGACAGAGGAGAGGGAGAGGCTGCAGGGAGCATGAGCCATTTGAAGGTTTGAAGCTGACTTTCCTCATCACAATGAAACCTACCTTCTTCAGACTTAGAAACTAAACTAGCTTTTTGTTCTAATATTCTGAGACTTAATAAATCAGAGTTTATCTTATTGATTGTAATAACAGTTTAACATACTTCAATAACAAAACTTCTTAATTTTCAGCTTTTCTCCCTAAAGACACCAAAAAAGTGTGTTCTCATAAATGTCGTTCCCTGGAAGGTGTCCTCTCCAGATCTTCTCTACCACTACTAATTTTTACTGAGATCAGGCATGAGGCAAGTTTTTTCTAATGCAGTTATATAACATTGTTTTACTTAAGAATAAGATGTTAAAAAATAGATACAAAAATAATTTCAGGTACTTTATAACACTAAGTACCCCAAGCAAAAAACATTATAATTAAAAAGAAATCAAAAGAAGCATCAAAATTTGACTGGTCCATGACATAGCAAATAGAACAGGGCTGAAAGAGAAAGGAAGGTGGGAAAACCAGAGAAATATCTTTCAATAATGGTGATAGAAAAATATAGCTGAACACAGAATTCTCCTCCTCCTTATTTTTTAAACTAGGGATTGAACCCAGGGTGCTCTGGGCTACATCCCCAGCCCATTTAATTTATTTAAAATTTTTTTTTAGTTGCAGACAGACTTTATTTATTTATGTATGTGTGTGTGTATGTATGTATGTACATATGTATGTGGTGCTGAGGATCGAACCCAGAGCTTCATGTTGTGTGAGGCAAGCGCTCTACCACTAAGCTACAACCCCAGCCCTCATTTTATTTTTGAGAAACAAGTTGCTAAGGCTGGCCTCAAATTTGTGATTCTTCTGCCTCCACCTCTTGAGTCACTGTTACAGGCATATGCAACTGAACCTGTGCCCCCCTCAAATTCCTAACAAATAACTATTACAGAAAAAGCCAGGAAAAATCTGTAGTGCTTAATGAACAAGTCAAGGGTTGCAGTCTAAAAAAATATAAACTTCATAAAGTGTCAGCTAAAAGAAAAAAGATTAGAATAGTAAAATGTTACTTCTAAATCCTGATTTAAAAATTCATTACCAAAAAGCTAATTTGAAAAGGCTATATGTTGTATGATTCCAACTACATGATAGTCTAGAAAAGGCAAAATTATGGATTCAGGGCTGGGGGATACAGCTAGGTGATATAACACTTGCCTAGCATGCACAAGGTACTAGGCTCCATTCTCAGTACAATAACAACCACAAAACAAAAAAACAAAAATCTTCCTATGGATATAGTTCAGTTAGACAGTATAAATATATTCAGGAGATATACAGCATGGTGAAATGAATATCAGCTTGATTTAATTGTTGTATAACATATACATATCAAAACATCATGTGAATACCTTGTAAATACATACAATTTCTATCTGCCAACTATACCTAAATAAAAACAGAATTTTAAAAATGATACAGCATGAAAAGGTGACATCAATTTTGATTCCACAGATATTGAAAAAACCAAAAGAATACTATGAAAAGTTTTCTCTCCATAAATTCTAAACTGCATTTAAAACTAAAGGGTGGGGCCTGGCGTGGTGGCACATCCTGTAATCCCAACAGCTCGGGAGGCTGAGACAGGAGGATCACAAGTTCAAAGGTAGCCTCAGCAAAAGTGAGGTGCTAAGCAACCCAGTGAGACCCTGTCTTTAAATAAAATACAAAATAGGGCTGGGGATGTGGCTCAGTGGTTGAATGTACCCGAGTTCAATCCCCAGAACCAAAAAAAGGTTGGTGGCCTAGCTCAGTTTAAGAGCAAGGCCCTGGCTTCTATCCCCAGCACTGAATAAATGAATAAATACTGAACCCAAACAAATCACAACAAAACTATAGGGACAGTAAAAAGGTCAGTGGTTACCAGGGGCTTGCGGGGAGAGATAACAGGTGGAGCACAGGGGATTTTTCAGGAAATGAAACTACTCTTTATGGCATTATTATCATATATACAAGTCATTAAACATTGTTGAAACTCACAAAGTATGTATAATACAAAGAGTGAACTCTAACATAAACTAGGGACTTTAGTCAATAATAATGTATCAATACTGATTCTGCAATTATAGCACCCACTAATGAACAGGGAAGCTGGACAGGGACATGGGGACACATGGGAAACTGTACTTTCTGTTCAAATATTTCTATAATCGACAAATTTAAAAGATAAATAATTAAAAATTAATTGCTGATAAAACCAAGAAAAATAAGTGTTGATAGTTGGTAAAACTCAGACATGAAAACAATAAAAAAAATGGTGGTAAACAACAAATCCATTAAAATATGGAACTAAGACCATGTACAACTATAAGAATTATGATTTCTGAGGACAATGCAATATAAAATAAAAAATATTGGTAGGCAGTAAAGAATGAGGAGGAAAAACTATGAGCTATTAATGTCTTCACTGTTTATACATGAGAATCAATACTATGTTAAATCTAGCTGCAAGGAAATGTGTGTAAATTAAAGAGAGAAAAAGAAGTTTACTTCTACATTAAAAGCTTAAGCAGAAAACTCTTCTTAGTGAAAAAAGAAACAAAAAACCACAATTGGACAGAGGGATTAAAAGAGAACATTTATTTCAATAATTTAGGAAAAAAGCACCAAAGTCCTAAGATGAAAGCAAATAATAAAGAGCAAAAATAAAGAATTAAGGGGAAAAATGGTTGAATAAATGCAAAAATTAAAAAAAAAACTGACTAATCTAATTAGCAAAAATAAAATAAACCAAATTAGAAAAGAAATTATTTTTTAAAAAGACCATATATCAAAAATGATAAAAGAACTCTGAAAACTATATGATAAAAACATTCTCAGCAAGCAGAACTCCCAAGAAATTAGTAACATAAAATTAGACAATTTTATCAAAAAAATCAGTTTCTTTTTTGATCTTCTTCACTACAAATATATACACATTCCTAGTTGAGTGAGAAAAGAATGGCTTTAACAAATATGCCTAAGGGCTGGGGGTATACCTCAGTGTTGAAGTCTGGCTCAGCATGCATGAGACCCTGGATTCAAAATGCAGTACCAAAAAACACCCCCAAACAAACCCCACAAATATGGCTGAGTGTTTTTATTAGAAGAAACAGATGGGTAATATATATATGAAAAAAATGATACCCTAATAATAGCATTGCTATAAAGACCCTGAGATGCTTTAACTTACCTTTCAAATTAACAAAAAATTATTTAAAAGTATAAGAAAAATAATTACATGTGAACAATAAAGTAGGTATATGCTCTTTTCTTTTTACCTTACTGAGATGGCACCAATAATGAAATTAAGGAATATAGCAAATGAACCAAGTCTAAGGTACTGATGGACACTATCTTTTGAAATAAGCCACAATATAATGGTGAAGAATGTGAATTCTGGAGACAGATTTGCACAGAGTGCTGAGTATTTATTAGGCAAATGTTCCACGTATTTTATTTTAGGAGTGATTCTGGCTTTTAAAATTTGTCTAAAACATAATCTTTTCCTCAATATTTTTTCAATGTCAACTTGTTTAAAACATGTATTAAAAACATCAGCCAACACTCCCTGGGTACTTTATACATGACAAGCACTGTTCTAATAGCTTTCTCTGTATTTTTAATCTTTCTATCATTATGAGGGAGATTTTACAAGATAAGCAAGCAGAAACAGGGAAACAACTCTACAAACTTACATAGCTATTATGTAAAGGATAGGATTCAACTTTTAACAACTCTATTAAAATTATCTATGCATGTCAAGACTCCAATTTTCTCCAGAAATAATTTGCCTCAAACTGAATTTCTACTGTCACATAGCTAGATTTGGTATAAATTAATCAACCAACCAATCTGGAAGACTTAAAAACATTTACCTGCATCCAGTATTCCCTGGGCCAGAATAGCGCCAAACTTGGCCATGACATCATCATGCTTATCATTGATGACTTTGGAATACAGCTGTCTGAACTGATTCACCTAAATAAGCAAGACAAAGAATTATCATCTAATTCTAGTATTTGCTGTTCCATGTTAGACAAGTCAATCAATTGCTGAAACAATAATGAGCTTCGAGTTTCACAACATTAGAAAAGAAAGAGAAATGGACCAGAAGTGAAGGCTGTGAACAGTTTCCTGCTAGAAACCACAGGTTCTATGACTTCTTTGCTATGGTATGGGAGCACTGGTTCTGTTTTCAATCCTCATTCCACAGTGGATGAATCAGGCTGAAAGGATTGCTGAATGCAATTTCATTCTGTAACACTTTTAGTCAACAGGCCTAAACAATCCAAGCTAATACTAAAGCTTTCATTGCACTTTGAATTACAGCTATGCTGCTTACCATCAACCCTGAAGATTTCCTAACAGGCATAGTACTTCAGTTCCATCTTAAAGTAAACTATCCTTCACCAAGGCTTTGTGAGGTAAATAAATATATTCACATAGTCAGTAAAGATTTCATTATGCCGGGGCTAGGATTTGGTTCAGTGGTAGAATGTTTGCCTACCATGTGTGAGGCACTGGGTTCGAGCCTCAGCACCACAAAAAGATAAATAAATAAAGGTATTGTCCATCTACAACTAAAAAAAAAAAAAAAAAAAAACAAACCCAAAAAAACTTTCATTATGTACACATTTTCTGAGGACTTGTCAGAATCAGCATTCTTATCAAAAGGAACATACCAAAACAGAAAATGTGCTGACTCATTTATGCAGAGATTACTGGTATTTTGGTTTGCTTCTTTATGTTTTTCTGCATTGTCTAAAATTAATACGTTTTACTTTTATAATTAAAATAAAATTTATAAAATATATCTTTATGAATAAAGTAAGCGATTGGCTGGCTGGTGATAAAAAAAACTATTTTATACTTCTTCCAAGTCTAACACTTCTCTGTTTTCCCAACAGTGATTTTCAAATGGTAGGTCCCCAGGAAAAAGTCGGCTCGTTCAAAAACTCATGGAGCTCCCCATATCTGCCCAAAGCAGAAAGTATCAAATTTGAGTTTCCTAATATAATGATTTCACCTGCATTACACATTCTTTCAGAATCTCTTCCCCTCTTCATCTGTCTTGGATTGAGATGCCACTCTGTGATACAGTGAGAGAGTAACAGAACCAGACAACCTTGGCTTATGAATATTTCTGTTCTTTTAAGTTTCTTAGATAAATTACTAGCTTTTATGAGTATTAGTTTCTTCATCTGTAGGGGATTGTAGCATTTATCTTTCCCGACTCTTGTAAAGACTATGTAACATATATGTCATGTGATATGTAGAAGGTATTTCAAATTTCAATAAGCATGTCTGTCTTCCAAATGGGGGTCAGAATCCTACTGGTCCTCCTACTTCTTTAAATTTTTTTTTTTTTTCCCCAGTTCTAGAATTGAACCTAGAGTCTCTTGTATGCTAGGCAAGTGCTCTACAACTGAGCTACTTCCACAGCTTTTTTAATTTTATTTTGAGATGGTATCTCACTAAGTTGCCAGGCTTGGGATCCTGTTGCCTTAGCTTCCTAAATTGCTGGAATTACAAGCATGAGCCACCATACCTAGCCACTAATCCTTCTCCACTGTTGTCTCTACAATCTAAATACTGCTAAAAAATAATGTTTCTTAAAGACAGTCCTCATTTTTTATTCATAGCCTACAAAAAAACATAATAATAGTGAAAAAAATATCCTAGCATATGACCATTTAAAAGTCAATTCTCTAAGCCTTAACTTTGTAAAACTCAGCATGATTAAATCATCACAAAATTCCCTTCTTGTTTTAAAAATCCTGAAGTTTGATGCTTTTACTCTGGTTCAACAGGTCAAATTCCTTCGATTCTGAACTTATTTTAGATGAACACTTACATTACCTTATATAGGATGGAAATTTTATGTGCTAAAGGTTTATGAAATATTTCATGAACTTACAAAAAGAAACACTGGACAAAGCACTGTATGGACATTACAGAAGAGAATCTGAATATAAAATTGTATCCACAACAACAGGAAATCATTCAGTATAATTTAAAAATGTATTTTTAAGTTAATGTAAACATATACTAGACTTATTCAGTTAATATTAATTCTTTAAAAAAGCTACGTTTGGAGGTTGGGGTTGTGGCTCAGTGGTAGAGTGCTCGCCTAGCATAGGTGAGGCCCTGGGTTCAATATTCAGCACCACATAAAAAAATAAAATAAAGATATAGTGTCCATCTAAAACTAAAAAATAAAAATTTAAACAGTGGGCAGTGAGGATGTGGCTCAGGGGTTAAGTATTCCTGGGTTTAATCCCTGGTACAAAAGAAAAAAAAATCACTTTATTTCCTTATTTTTATTATTATAGTTCTTGGTAAAGAATCATTATTTTAGTTGAGTAGGTGTCTTAAATTTGAAAGACAATTTAAAACACCTTGTCTATTCTGTTTTAGGTAAGGTAAACAACTTGCTTGCTGCCCATCACAATTAAGTAGTGGCAATCAGGGTGAGGATCATGGTTTTCTGACTCAAATTTCATCAAGAACAGTATATGCCCTCCTCCAAAAGAAAGATAATTTGTAGGAGAAATAATATTAAGTTTCCATTTTATAATATGATAAACCCAAAAAGGCAATTAAAATCTTAAGCTACTCTGTGATCTAGGTGTGTGATTGTATATGAATCCACCTTCTCTAAAATCATGCATTTTTAATATTTATCATATTCTAAACTCTTTATGATAAATACTGCTGGGAAAAAATTCTACTCTTAGATGTCAGGGAGAAAGGAATAAGTTCTTCAGGGTCATTTCTGATGAATCATGATGGTCCCAAAAAGTATAATCTATCCAAACCACAATTAATTTTACAACAGCAGAAGCTTACCAAGCTTGGCTAAACATAATCTTACTTCCAAAAATGGTACTTGTCAATGGCAGGAGAAGCTTCCCTAGGTCAGAAAATAGGCCAGGTGATCTCAGACAAGATCCCTCTCTTACATTGTAATTTTTTTTTTTTGGTACTGGGGATTTTAACCATTTTAAAGTGTGTATTTCAGTAGTGTGAAGTAGTATGATAAACATTTACATTTTGGGGCCTTACTTGTCTTTTTTTTTTTTGGTACTTGGGATTGAACTCAGGGGCACTTGACTACTGAGTCACGTCCCCAGCCCTTATTTTGTATTTTATTTAGAGACAGGGTCTCACTGAGTTGCTTAGTGCCTCCCCATTGCTGAGGCTGGCTTTGAACTCATGATCCTCCTGCCTCAGTGTCCCAAGTTGCTGGGATTACAAGTGTATGACACTGCACCCAGCTTAAATTAATTTTTAAGTCTGATTTAATACATGATATTTAATATGTACCTGTTCAAATAATTGCTAAAGATGGGTTTCATTTAACAAGAAAAACAAGATAGATGCTTCATAAAGAGGAAAGTTGGATTCCTGAGAGAATCCAATTCCAAGAACCTACAAAAAAATACTATTCTAGTTAAATGTGAACCTCTAAGAGCTTTCTAAATAGAGTTTTTAACAATCCAGGAGTGTGTACATGTTCCCGGGTCTACATTTGTATGAGTCATGGAAAACTTATATAAGTAAAGCAAAGATTTACTGGAGTTACCGAAACTAAGGCCACAATGTGTAGAGCTAAGTGTTAGGTATGTGACATATACTAATGATTTTACAAAACATTTCCTTTGGAATTTTTTCCCATTGTGAATCTCACAACATATCTAAGAAATTTCTCTTCTGGATTCCTTTCACGGGAGACAGGGGGTGTTATCATTTTTGGTGAAGTTAACACCTGATCTTTGCTTCTCAGCAGTTTCTACTTCATTTCATGAACTGCTTTGCAAATCTCCAAGTAGGACTCCAGAGACTTGAGAATTAAGCCCTCTTCAGAGGTTAACAGCTTTTCCTTCTGGACAAAATATGCCAAACCACCCACAAGAATATCAATTTTGTCTTGTTGGCAATTATCAGATAAAGCAAAGATGGTATAAATGGTAGTACAAGAAGTTCTTTATCACTTGTTTAATAACAGAAAACAACGAAACAGCTTAAACTTTAGCTGAATGACAACTTTACTCTAGGGGGTAGTGTTTCCTGAAACAACGTTGAATTTTACACTATCATACATAGTTTTGTCTTTGTAGTCAGTAGTGTACACATTTACATTTGCCTACCCAGTTTATATTAATGGCCATGGCTACATCAGTTCATTTCTACATTCCTAATCAGTACCCCAGATTTTGATACAACCTGAAGATAGGAGTGTGCCCCATGTATTCATACCAGCTAAGGTCAATCTACTTAAAGAGAGCAATATAACTTGGAATGATTAAAAATATTAATTATTTAAACTGCTGTACCTTTTCCCTTTTTTCTTTCATTCTTTTTTTGGGGTGTAGGTGTGGGCATTGGGGATGGAACCTTGGGCCTTATGTATGCTAGGCAAGTGCTCTTCCATTGAGAGATACACCTAAACCTCTTTTCACTTTTCTAAATGTGAAATTTAAGACTGAAATGCTTTTCCAAGCTAAACAATCTACCTGCAAAGGATTCTGATATTGTTGGTATCTGGGTTATACATACAAAAAAATCAAGGAAACCCTACAACAAGGATGGGAAGATAGTAAAAACATTTGTTGACAATACAAGTAACTTGAAAGCAACACATGAAGTTAAAGTGAAAAGATATCTCTGTGTGATTGAGGAGGTGCAGTCCATGGCTTAAACTTGCTTCTTTAATGACATTCCTCAGTTGGACAACCTCCAAAATTTCAACAGCAGATCAAAAGCAGAAATAAAAGCTACTCATAGCCTCTATATTTAAAAAGAAAAAGAAATGTGGTCTGTGTTTGGAAAGATGTTTATGGCTCTAGAAGATAACAGTATATTAAGCAATACATTATAAAATAGGATGAGAGGTCAGATCCTATCTATGCTTAATATGATATGAAAATCACAGTAACTGCTTAGAATCTGAAATTTATTTTAAAAAGTTCTATAAAGTTAGAATGAATAACCAATGTGTTCTGGATATTCTTTTCCATCTCTCCAAACTTAATTTGCTGAAAATGAGGTTGTTCTATATCTGCTTGAAAACAGAAAGGCAACTGTTTACTTCTGTTACCAATTTTTTAACCTCATATACAAGCAGAACACAAGGTTGTTAAATGCTCTTTTGAGTTAACATAGTTCTAGCTAGCATCAAACATGGTAATTTTGGTACATGCAAATAAGTTACATGCATTTTGTATTTCTAAACAGGATGGGAAGTTTCGGCAATAGGATACATTAAATATCAAACACTAAAATTAAGTTTATAAGATTGTCATATGGAAACTTTTAAACAGATGTCTTAAAATTTGTTATGGAAGTCACCTGAAGATGGTTTCTTAGGGAAGTTGGATGGTGAATCTTTCTCCCACATTCTAAGTCTAGAAAAAGGGGCTTCAGAGGGATCTCTTAGAGCACTCAATACTTCAGGGGTCATTATGCACTGATGTCTGACAGAGTGAGAGGCACTAGTACTTACAGCCTAATGCATTCCCACCCCCAAGAAGGGCAAAATACACAAGTGTTTCTATAAAGCAGAAGGCATCAAGTGGGAAAGAAAGCCATCTTGCAGCCATCTGAAAACCTTGCCCAAGAAGATCACCCTGAAGGGCAATGACAGTCCACACAGAATATAAACATACTTTTACTTATTTTTTTGGAACTGAGGATTGGACCCCCAGGGTTGCTTTTACCACTTACCCACACCCTCAGCCTTTTCTATTTTTTTATTTTGAGACAGGTTCTTGTAAAGTTGCTGAGGCTGGCCTCAAATTTGTAATCCTCCTGGAATTACAGGTGTGCACCACCACATTTGGTTGGGCATACTTTTTATTATTGTTATTATTGTTTTGTAGTGCTGGGGATTGAACCCATGCGAGGCAAGCACTCTACCAACTAAGCTATATCCCCAGCCCTGGGCATACTTATTTTTAAACTGAGATTATATGTAACAAATAAAGTGATGCTAGGATTTTTTTATTACCCCAGAAGGATGGGTCAGAAAAGTCATGGACTTAAATTTGCATTCTGTGTCAGAGTAATGAGTCATCCCAATGAAAAAAAAAATTAAAGAACAGTGAGAGGCACCCTCCCCCCAAAAAAGAGAGAAAATAATATATATTTAAAGTTTTCCTCTTTACTTCCTGTGACTTCAGTATTCACCATATTTGAAGTTAAAATGTTCTTAGAGGAAGGAAAGTCACTAAAGAAAAGCCCAAATCAGCTCTTTTCCTTTTGCAGAGAATTTCTTTGTTTGCTCACCTTGGGACAAGTGATTTCAGTCTGCTGGATCATGATGAGGGCGGAAGCTATGAGAGCCCCTTGTCTCACATAATTCACAGGGTCATTTGTCATTGGTTCTAGCAAATTAATTGCTTCCTGAAAGCATTAAAAATAACAACTTTAAACTGATATAGCCAGATTTTCAGATTAATTACAATCACTCTAAGTCAGTATTTTCATCTAATAGGGTAGTAATAATTTAAGAGTACCTGAACAAAATAAGTCAGAACTGAGTGTCTTTAAGTTTCAACATAATTGATCATAAGTGAAAAGAAAGCTTTAGAACCTGGGTGTTCGTGTCTTAAGTAAACAAATTGTAAAGCAATTACGAGAAAAATTATTTAGAGAGCATTAACATTTGTTAAGAACCCATTATTTTGTAGGCATAGTACTAGATATTTTATATATTCCAAACCATATAATCCAATTAATACTCAAAACAAAAAACCAACAACCAACACAAAACAATATTTATGAACAAAGAAACCAAGAGTTTAAAATGTTAAGAAACTTGCCCAGAGTCGCACGGGTATCAAACCCAGGCCAGTGTGGCTCCAAAAATGCATATTTTATATATATATTCGTGCGACTCTGAATATATATATTGAATATATATATTCAACCTCCTTCAAATACTAAAATCTTATGTGAAAGGTAGTAACAGATGATTTTACATGACCTAATTTTAAAAATTAAATAAAAACAAACAAAACCAAGAAACAACACAAACAAGAAAGGGTTTACTTAGAATGGCAAAACAAATTAAATAGACCAGAAAGGATTTCATGACACTACTTTAAAAAAAAAAAAAATTAATTTTTTTAGGTGTAGATGGACACAACATATTGCCTTTATTTTTATGTGGTGCTGAGAATCAAACCCGGGTCCTGCCCATGCTAGGTGAGCGCTCTACCTCTGAGCCACAATCCCAGCCCTCATAATACTACTTCTTAAGATCAAAGGTAACGGGATTTTCCAAACTATCTACCAGTATTTCCCAAATAATATATTCTTCAGTATACTGATTTTAAGAAAAAAGGATTCTTTGGCTAAATAAGTGGGATGACATATATAACCTCCTCTTGCAGACTCAAAATGTAACATGGTATCAAAGGCTCTAAGCATGTGCATACCACAAGGCTTTAACACAACTTAAATCAAGAAACTACATACTTTGTCTTAGCATTTGTCCACTGTTCTTGACCATGAACTTGTTTGCCCCATACAACTTCTATTAAGACCCTTCCATGTGGGAACTGCCACTTTGTGATGCAAAGTTCCCTATAAGGTTCTAAAATAGGAATAAATCTGGAAGGACCAGAGAAATGGGTCTACAAAATTATTAAACTTATTTCTTAATTCAGGATATTACTTTTCAAGTATCCTTCATTCTAAGACAAAAAAAAAAAAAGACTAAATTTAATCCTTTTTTGGAAATGACTTTAGACTCCTCTACATGTGGACTTACATATTTTAAAAAACAGAGCTCTTAACATATAATACATATACCAGAGATGTGTATTCTTTCTTTCCACTTCACTGAAAAATATTACATTGTGCAGAGGAATATGATTTCAGCCATTTGTTGCTGATATTCTTCATGATAAAATGTAATTAAATTTCTGATGTACAAGTCAAGTCATAATTAGGCCTCTGAGGTGAGTAATACAAATTCAAAGGCATATTTGCAACAAATTGATGTTTCAGGTTTTTAATCAATAAAAATAATTGAACATCAAATCTCAGATATGTACTGGTACCTAGATCACACACATTATCTAGAAATAAAGCAGACTTGGTTAAGATGAGTAATAATATTTTTCTATTGAATTAACATGTCAGATGCCATGTTTCAAAGAACATTTGCTCCTAGATATAATATTAAGTTTAGAATAATCTGGAAAGAAAAAAATCTAATTTACATTTAACTTATGAGGCCTGACATAAATGTCAACTAAAGACCTGAGGGGGAAATACTTAGTAAAATCCACATCCATTCAAATGTTCTAGAAAGTAATTTGATGACATGAAACAAGAATCTGACTTCTAGGAATCTATTCTATATAGGCAAAACAAAGAAACAAACATAACCCTATTATTTAAGCAGTGCATTTCTTTATGATTCAACATCTTGCCTAACCCAACTCTTTATTCTGTTACTCTTGAGGGATTAACAAATACCAGGTTACCTACTAAGGTTAGTGTTGAGAAGGGATGGGGATATAGCTCAGTGGTAGAATGCCTGCCTAACAAATGCAAAGTCCTGGCTTCAATTTCTAGCACCAAGGGTGTGGGGTGAGGGGTAGGGGTTATAGATGAGAAATAAAAATAGTAAATAAGCGGTTTGCTTAAAATAGAAACATTATCAAATAAACTGATTTTCTTGGCTTCAGATTAGAAAGTGGATTTTCATAATACTAATTATACAAACACAGAAAATAACCATGTAAAACAACCGAGCAGTTCTTTCCTTTCCTTTTTTTTTTTTTAAAAAAAAAGGAAATAAATGATTTAAAATAGAAATTCAGTGTCATCGTTTCATATATCCACATTGTGTGACAGTTTGTTCTTAGGTGGCTTTGGGCAACCCCGTATAACAAGGTGAGGAAGTACCGGAGAGCTTTGTGAGGCAAGTTCAGTCGTAGAGATCACACTATACTTGTGTTTTTACAGCTGTTGCATAAACTCTACTGCAAGGGAAAACAGTCTGGCGCCAGGAAAGAACTCACTGGCTCTGAGCTTTACCTTGTTTCCTGTACCAGCACAGCAGATCCCCAGGGCCATTGCAGCTCCATAGCGTACGTGAGGGTTGTAACTCTCTGACAACAAAGAAACAACACTCGGGCACTGTTCAGGGGTCCTGAAGAGAGACGGAGAAAATGAAGTCGTGTTATAGATAACATATTATAAATCAAACAAGAGAATTTTAACCATTTTTTCTTAAGTCAGGAAACAATCGAATGTTTAACAAATTGAAGAATTAAAAATCTCCCATAGACTTCTAATTAATAATAGTAGAAATTTATTTTCTATGTTCAGAGAATGTGTGCAAAAAAAAAAAAAAAAAGACCATATCAGGGATCCTCCATCACAGTTCTGCATTCTAGTTGTTCCTGGGTGCCTTTCATGGAGGGGGGAACAGCTATGCGGAAAACAGCACCCAGCTCTACAGCCACTTTCCTGTTTCCTGGTCACTCCACATTTTGTTCCAGCAGACAAAAATGTCATTTATAGAGACTTGTAGATGTTTCCAAAGCTTCATGAAATATTTAAATAGCACAGTATTATTCTAGTGACAGATCAAACTGGTAAGTATGCTTTCATAATGAGGAAATTCTGACTTTTTTTTGCCTTTAGCTATTTTTTGTTATTGTGGTATTAAGTGTCAACAAAAAGTTGTTGTTTTCTTTTTCTTAAAGACGATCCTGCTATGAATAAAAACAGTTTATTTCTACAAACCAATTCCCATCTAAAATTCTAAGCTGGCATTGTCCTCTAACCTCAAATTCAAAATGTGTGGCAAATTCTAATTTCAAATGCAACAGTGCCAAGTTTACAAAAGCTAGGTCTAGTAAATGAACGCTATGATATAAGGGAAGGCTGGAATACTTCCACCCACAGTTGAGTCCGTCACGCTTTTCTAAGTGTTCTCTGTCTGACCGTGCTGCCTTATGTGAGTGATTCTGGAATTAATAGCAACAATATCGAAAAACAGTATGGTGAAATAAAAAGTAATGTTATAGGAAATAGATGAACTCAGTTCTAGTCTTGGCTTTGCTAATTTTTATGTTACATTACCAAGTCATTTAGGTTTTCTTTGTAATTAGAGACAGATTTTTTTGACTATTTTACAGTAATAATACAAAAATGGGTGAGCAAATAACTGAAAATATAGTACTGGGTCCTGGTTTAAACTCCCCCAGGATTTAAAGGTGTGATTATCTGCCAATCAGCTGATACAGTGGTTCTAAATTACTTTTTGGATCAGAGTCATGCCCCCTCCCCAAATGTATGGATAAACATAATTTTGGAAGTCTAATTTTTAAAAAAATATTTTTTTAGTTGTTGTTGGTCCTTTATTTTCATGTGGTGCTGAGAATTGAACCCAGTGCCTCACACATTCTAGGCAAGCACTCTACCACTGAGCCATAACTCCAGCCCCTGGAAGCCTAATTTCTAACTGTAAAATGAGGTAATGTATCCTCTGAGGTTTTAAAATCTAGTTCAAATAGTATCTTGTAAAGAAAATGAAAACACAATCAACCTTATTACTCTTAAGCATTGTTACCACCATTAGGTACAAAATTGCAGGTTCAATAAGTAAAAACATTACCCAATCCCTGGTATACAATTCAGGCTTGTACGTGTGTATGTGTGGGTTTTTTGTTTTGTTTTGTCTTATGGTAGTGGGGATCAAACCCAGTGCCTCACACATACTAGACAAGTGCTCTGCCACTAAAGTGTACCCTAAGCCCTATAATTAAGCTTCAATGAAAAAAAGTTGTAACTTTTGGTTTAAAAAAAAATAAAATGTCTTGGCTTGCAGCTAACAGCCATCTTTCCAATGTTATTATTTGTCTAAACCTTCCACAGGGCAGGGATTGTGCAAGGCCATATGCACAAATCACTGACATATGAGTTCCTTTCTTTCACTTTTTACTGCTTTTTACTGTTGTTTCTTTATTGAATGTTTTGTGCAATTTCTACATTAAATCATACTGATAAATCAAGATATTTCCAAGGACACCCCAGCAACCCCAATTTGTTTTCACTAGTGGAGGAAAAGCAGCAGAAACATTGTTTTTTGCAGGAATCAAAAAGGTAACTTCTGAGGCTATAAACCTCAGGTAGAATTATGAATTTATAATCCTCATTAGGTAAATGCCAGTGTCAGAAGATTAACACAATACAAGGAATTAAGAACCACCCCTGGTTAAAGCCCTTGTACAATAGATTCCAAATAATCTAACCAGAATCCTGAATTTCTAAGTGCTTGTTGAATGTCTTTAACCAAATATGCCAGATACCTCAGTCAACATACAGAATCCCACACAGAAAGAGGAATCAAGAAGGGCATCTTTCCCCTATACCTCCTCTCCTCACACCGTGACCATTCCATTCTTTCCCTCTCCACACCTAATCAGCCAGCAAGTCAAGTGAAACCTTTAAGTCTTAGTTCTGTTTCCACTGTCTTGTTTCAGGCCTTGATCATTTCTCATTGGAATTAAAACAGCGATTCCTGAAATAATCTGTCTCCTTTTGTTTTTCTTCAGTTTGTTGTGATAGAAAGAACACAGGCTTAAAATCAGAAAGATCTAGATTCCAGTGGCTGGAGATATAGCTCAGTGGGAGAGCACTTACCTAGCAGGCCCAAGGCCCTGGGTTCAATCCCCAGAACCACAAAAAATGAAGGAAGGAAGGGAGGGAGGGAGGGAGGAAGTTAGATCGATCCATATTCCAATTCTAGTACCATCATTTATTAGTAGGGTAACAAGCACTAAACCTCTAATCCTTAAATAGAAAGATGGTTAAATTTAGAAATCCAACTTTCACATTTCAACTTTTTAGGGAGGTAATGGCACACAAAAACCAACTTGCCCCTTGGCTGCAGCAGGAGCAAGCTATTCCAGGGCAAATTTACTCACAGGAAAGAATTTACCTAAAAGTTAACTTAGAATTTCATTTCCTTTATAATTTTCACTTGCTAAGAAAAGTATTATATTGAAACTGGGTGTGGTGGCACATGCCCATAATCCCATAATTTTGGAGGTCAAGTTTGAAGCTAACTTGGGCAACTGTGAGACCCTGTCTCAAAATGAAAATTAAAGAAAAGGGCTGGGAGTAATACACACGTACATACTTACACTGAGACTATATAATACTATTCTTAAACCAACCAAAAAATTCAAGTTCTTTTCTTTAGAAGAAAAATTACCCAAAAGACAATAGAACTTGGATTTGGACTTTATTTTCCAAAAGACACCAACAATTTCATGAAAATTTAGAGAAGTTTTGCCTGGAAACATAAATACTAGAGCTTAATGTAGAGCTTTACCTAGCTGGATGCAATAAAGATTAAAACAGGTTTTGAAGGCAATAAACTCAAAGGTGTATATTAAAGAAACTGTCAGCTTCTCAGTCTAATAACAGTTCCAATTTTTGACACATTCCTTAGAAAAAACAAGTTTTAAGATAAGAAATGACATATTATTTAATAGATTAGGTTAGACATTCACTTTCTTCAAGAATACAATAAAATCATAATATTCTTATATGTTTATTTTAGTGTTTCACCAGGCAGCTCTAAAAGGACAAAGAAATCTTTCTAAGCAATGACTGGAATGCAAACATTCACTGAAAGCAAAACTTGTGCACATTCATCTTTATGCTTATATACACACACAGACATATGATATATGTATAAAGCTTTTCAATTAACAGTTAATAAAAAGAAGCAGACCTATGTGTACTGCCAGCTTTGCCCCTTAATACATAAACAAACAAAAAAATGGTGAGAGAAAAATGGAAACTGAATATGATCAAGCTTCCTGATCCAATTATTAGTTTACAGGAAAGAGAATACGTTAAACTACACACAGAAATGCAATCACTGAAATCTATATTGTGGGAAATTAAGCAGGAATAATGGCCTGGTTTCTTCAAGAAATAAAATGCAAGGAGAAAAAAAAAAAAGAAAAAGAGGAAACAAGGAAAGGAAGAGAAAAGGAAAGGAAAAGAGGGTAAAGCAAGAGAAGGAAAATCAGAGATTAAGGACATTAAATCTTAGAAATAGTCCATTAGGCATTCTTTTAGTTATTTTAGATAATTCTGACACTCCCTAAATCTCAGCTTTTCTACATAAACACTGGACTCTCATGACGTCACAAAATATTCCTCTGGTTTATTATAATACCCTTGGATAAGCGTTTATTAACAAAGTATTTAAATGACTAATCTCTGATCAACAATAAGAGCTCATTTCTATGTTTCCATGAACATATTTACAAAAACAAATGCCTAGGGGCTGGGGTTGTGACTCAGTGGTAGAGCACTTGCTTAGCACATGTGAGGCACTGGAGTTTGGTCTCAGCACCACATGAAATAAATAAGTTGTCAGGCTGATGCGTGCCTGTAATCCCAGAGCTTTGGAGGCTGAGGCAGGAGGATCACGAGTTCAAAGCTAGCCTCAGCAAAAGTGAGGTGCTAAGCAATTCAGTGAGACCCTGTTCTAAATAAAATACAAAATAGGGTTAAGAACGTGGCTCAGTAGTTGAGTGCCCCCTTGAGTTCAATGCCTGGTATCCATCACCCAAATTAAATAAGTAAATAAATAAAATAAAGGTATCATGTCCATCTACAACTAAAAATATTTTTTAAAAAACTGTCTAGGGCTAGGGATGAAGCCCTAGAAGAGTGGAAGAGTGCTTGCCTAATATTCATGAGGTCCTGAGTTCAATCCCCAACACTGAAAATAAATAAATAAAACTAAAATAAATGTCTAGAAATGGTCAAGACAGAAAAAACAGTGGATTTTATTTTAAGGAGGGATAGATGGAGAAGAAGGAAATCAGTCCTTGAGAAATCATTTCACATACATTTGATACACTGAATTTAAAAGCATATTTACCCAATTATAAACTTACTAGATGTATGTATTTTCAACAATGGAGCTACATGTTGAGAATTTCAAGAACTTTTCTTGTTCTATTTTATTCTTTGACTAGTTATAATGATAAATAATGCAATTACAAGTAAAAGGGTGGTGAGATTTTTGTGTGTGTGTTTATTACAAGACATGCATAAAATCATTTTCAAAAGAACAACTGAAAAATAAAACAATTTTCTTTACCAAATATGTTTTGTCCCATATGAATTCCTATCCTAAGCTATTATTACTTATAAGGTTTTACTTATGAATGTAATATTTACTGACTACACATCAAACGTAATATACCACAAGGAGAGAAAAAAGCAAACCACACTGTCCCATAAATCTTACAAATGTAGCATATTATCTTTTAATATTTTTCCATCTTCCTGGACTTCAGCAAACCAAAAATTAGGATAGTATTAGGCAAACTTTCAGTACATTTCCAAAAAGATTAATTATTTTCAGGTGCTGTGAAAATGGGGAGGAGAGGTCTCAAAATGGAAGAAAGCAGACTTGCTACTTCCACCATGATAAAAAATATGGTTCTTAAAAATCTTTTGTGTAGTGCTGAGGATTAAACCTAGGGCTTTATGCATTCGAGGCAAGCACTCTACCAACTGAGCTATATCCCCAGCCCAGTTCTCATAAATCTTATAATGCATTCCTAGACATAGAGAAATCTATGATATTCAAAAAATTATTGCATCATTAATATATTTTCCCCATTTCTAATAATCAAACCAAGAAGTCATCAATTTCTTTCAGTTATATTAAAAACTTTATTGCTTTTTCCTTGATTTTATAATAATGGTCCCAAATATACTTTGCTACTCAGAAAAGTTCAATTCATTCCTGATATTTAAGTGTTCTGATGATAGAAGTCCACTTCCAAAAGTTGATTGCTAAAGAAGTGCAGAGTTTTGAGCAAATCTACACCTAAAGACATCTGGGTACTTCATGATCATCAACTATAATTCCAGCTATAAAAATTCCTTTGATGAAAGGAAATCACCATTGCACAACAGCAGGCTGGTAGTGGCACTGGAGACGACAACCTGCACTACGGGGATAGGTTACTACTGCCAGAGAGACTAGCACAAACCTTATTCTCTAGAATTGTGGTTAGTTTGGCCTTCAGCACAATGCCTTGACTTTGCTTCACCTTACTCAGCTTTCCCAAGACCACACTGGCCTTGGAGGCTGCATTTGCCATAACATTTAAAGGCAAAGGTACTGGCTACAGCAGTCTGGGAAACGAGATTGAGAAAGGAGGTGTGTGGGGTGCCAAGGGCATACCAGCAATATTGAGAATGCCACATATGTGGCCAAGATATATGCTCAGGAAAGGCTTAACTTTCATCTTAGGCTCTGCATAAGCAGCAGGGGAAGGCTAAGGCAGACTGGCAAATGACTTGCTCCAATTCTGGGTTGATATGTAAAGATTGGGTGAGTGATTCTTGTTATCAAGATGTCTAAGGAATCTGTCAAAACACCAGCTAACCACTAAGCTAACAGAACATGGACTACAGTGGCCATACATGACAAAGAATACAGGTTTTATAAAAATACTTTAGGAAAGTCATTAAACAGCAATGCATAAGTACCAATAACAAAAGAGAGAATCTTTCCTGAGTTGTCACATTATAATGTTCACGATGTCCAATTTTCAACACAAAATTCTGAGGTGTGTGAAGAAATAAGAAAATACTGCCCATTCATAGCAGAAAAAGAAATCAACAGAAATTGTTCCTGAAGAAGCTCAAGCATTGGATCTAAGTCAACTATCTAAAAATATTCAAAGAGCTGAAGGAAAGCAGGGGTAAATAACTAAAGAAAATGAGAGAACAATGTAACACCAAATACAAAATTTCCAATAAAGAGAGAAAAATTACAAAAAAAAAGATTAAGCCGGGTGCTGTGGACCACACTTGTAATACCAGTGTCTGGGGAGGCTGAGGCAGGAGGATCACAAGTTCAAAGCCAGCCTCAGCAACTTAGTGAGCCCCTAACCAACTCAGTGAGACGCTGTCTCTAAATAAAATATTAAAAAGGGCTGGGGATGTGGCTCAGTGATTAAGTGCCCCTGGGTTCAAGCCCCAGTACCAAAAAGATGAAACTAATTCTGAATCTTTAAAGTCCAATAAACTTGACAAATTCACTAGAGTGGGTTCAACAGCAAAACTAACAGAAGAAAAAGGCAGTAAATTTGCAGATAGGTTGAAATTATTCAGTCTGAGAAACAGAAAGGAAAAAAAAAAAAAAAAGAACAGAGCCTAACAGACTCAAGGGATACCATCAAGTACACCAGAAATAAGCATAAAGAGTCTCAGAGGGAGAAGAGATAATCGTTGCGTAGCATAATTAGAGTGGTTAGAGCACCAATGAGAAGGAGATTTTTTTAAAAAAAATATTTTTTCAGTTTTCATGGACACAATATCTCTATTTTGTTTATTTATTTTTATGTGCTACTGAGGATCGAACCCAGTGCCTCCCAGGTGTGACATGAGTGCTCTGCCACTGAGACACAACCCCAGCCTGAGAAGGAGATATATAAGCAAAGAAAAGAAGGCAGCGAGGAAGCGAGTCTACCACTGAGCCACACCCCCAGCCTATTACCAAAGTACATGTCCACCCTTCAATTTGTTACACTAATCTGGAATATGCAGAGAAACATACTTGTTAGAATTGTCAACAAATTTATATGGTTTTTCCGGAGAAGTGTGCTGGGTGAATGAAATAGCTCACGAAAAGCCCCAGAGTGGATGCTTGGCATGTTTAGGGAGCAGCAAAGAGGCCAAAGGTTTGAGGGTAGTGAAGAAGGGAAAGAGCTATTGGTAAAGAAGGGTTATAGCATGTAGGATTTTATAGGTCAGGAATTTTTGGCTTTTATTTTTTGAGTAAAAAGAAGAGTCAATTAGGGGATTCTGAGAAACAGAATGCTGTTACCTGACTTGTTTAAAAAGGGCCATTTTGGCTTCCATATTAAAAATAGAGGGTGGTAAAGGTAGAAGGAAGACCACTTGAGAGGATACTTTAGAAACTCAGTCAAGACACAATGGTGACGTGGATACGGTGGTAGTAAAGGTGAGGGAAAGAGTTTGAATTTGGTATACATTTTTAAGGTAGAATCAACAGAATTTCCTGATGGATAAAACACAGGATGTAAGAGAAAGAGACTCAAAGGGTGCAACTGCCATTAACCGACATAAAGATATTGTGAGAAGAGCAGACCTGGAAGGGAAGAGCGGAAGTTCAGTTTTGGATATTTTGAGTCTGTGATGTTATTTCGACATCTAAGGGAAATACTGAGTATTCCATTAAGCCCCAGGCTTTCAATTTTGCAAATAGTTTAGTAAAATTGACACAGGTGCATTAAAACAGATTAGAAATCATAATCTAGAGCTTACATGTTATATTAATTGATATTATATTGTTGTTATACTATTATGTAATTACATTATATATTATACACTGTATTTGAGTTTTTAAGGTGTTCCACATCTGGGACCATGGTAGAAAATGGGTTAAACATTAAGTGAAAGGTAGGTCTGGGCTACAGATACAAATTTGGGAGTTTCAGTAGATGGTACCTGAAGCTGTAAAAGTAGATATCACTAAGTGCAGACAGAAAGAAAAAGTGATCCAAAAGTAAGTACTAAAGGAACTCCAACACTAAGAGGTTGAGGAGATAAACAAAACGAGCAAAGACAACTATGAAGAAACAGCCCGTGAGGTCAGAAGAGGAAATGCCCAACTGGGATATGATAAACACAGAGCAGGTTACGTCATCTTTCTACACATGCAAAAATTAAAGCTCAGAGAAATTAAGAACGTTTGTCTAAGATCTCCTAACTCTTAGACAGGCTGCTTGTCCCATTTCATGACTACAGATTTAAGTCACTGGTATGAAAATAGCACTAGGAGTGTTCTTCAATGAGTTTATGGGAACTATAAAAGTGACTGAAAATAAACAGGAAGATGAAAATCAACTGAGGACAGGAACCTGGGGTGGCAGGTAATCTACATATTAAGGGAATGTAACAAAAGAATCAGAAAAAAATTCGAAAGATACAAGAACCAGGAGAGTGTGTCTTTGAAGCCAAAAGAAGATAAAGATTAGGTTGGGTTTGTAGCTCAGTAGAAGAGCACTTGTCTCACATTTGTGAGGCACTGGGTTCAATCCTCAGCACCACATAAAAACAAAGATATAAAAAAGAAGGGGCTGGGGATGTGGCTCAACCGGTAGTGCGCTCTCCTGGCATGCACGGGGTGCTGGGTTCGATCCTCAGCACCACATAAAAATAAAACAAAGATGTTGTGTCCACCGAAAACTAAAAAATAAATATTAAAAAATTCTCTCTCTCTCTTAAAGAAAAAGAAGAAGAAGACAAAAAGAAGATTAAGGTTTTTTGTTTGTTTGTTTTGTGTTTTGTGGTGCTGGGGACTGAACCCAGGGCCTTGTGCATAGGAGGCAAGTACTCTACCAACTGAGATATGTATGTATATGTATGTGTGTGTGTATATATATATATATCTCCCTATCCCTGAAGTTCAAGTTTTAAAAACTGATCAGTCAACAAATGCCGAACAGTGCATATCATCAACTAATGTTAGTGACTTTGCAAGAGTTGTTTTGTGGATAAAACTGTATTTTAAGAGTTAAAGACTATGTGTGTGGTAAAAAACAGAAGAAGACAGGCAATTCTTCAACAATGGTTGGTGATGAAGCACTCTACCACTGAGCCACACCCCTAGCCTATTATCAAAGTACATGTCCACCCTTCAATTTGTTACACTAATCTGGAATATGCAGAGAAACATACTTGTTAGAACTGTCAACAAATTTATCAATGAATATTCTTTTGTACCATTCAGATTTATTTCCAAAATGTTACATTCCTTAAAGGGTTTGGGAGAAACAAATGTGTGTATATGGAGAATATGTAAAAATACTTAAGAATATGGACTCACAGGTTATCTTCTACTTAAAGTGCATGGGGTTGTTAAAGAGCACAGGTTTAGTTATTTGCCAACTCATCTATTCTTCTATATATATACTTACTTGCTTTCTGACTTTCAGCTATGTTTCTGATAAACTTGAGACTACCAAATAAGTGGCGGTTCTAACTAGTTTTGTTCCTTAGACATTAAACCAATTTAAAAATGCAAAAAGTGGGCTGGGGTTGTGGCTTGGGCTGGGGTTGTGGCTCAGCGGTAAAGCACTCGCCTCGCACGTGTGAGGCACTGGGTTCGATCCTTGGCACCACATAAAAATAAATAAAATAAAGGTATAAAAAAAAATGCAAAAAGCAACAAAGGCTTTCATACAGGTCTTTTCATTGGATATAATGGTGCTGCTATTTCCAACCTGACGTTATTTTCTTTTGCAGACCACTACCTGCCTGCATAAGCAGATACCAAATTATGATTCAGAGTAAAGCAGTGTTTAAAAATATTTTGTATTCCTGAATAGAAGTTCTATCACATTAAAATCCATCTGATTGCTCATGAGTATTATTTATTTGTTTTCATCTAGTATTCTGAACAAATTTTTTTTTCTAAAATACTGAATTTAAAAAAATACTGAATTTAAAAAATACTGAATAAAACTGAAGTTCTCAGAACTGAAATAAACTAAATATATTCCAATGGCTTTTAATACAAGCTATAGAGTAAAAAATTCAAGCAGCAAAAGGGCACAAATGTCATCGCTGATCTAGAAATAATTAAATAATTTAAAAATCTGAGTGTTCTATGATTTTAAAAATGCTAACATACAGTTTGGAAAAGCTTAAGAGCATACTATTAAGATCTACATAACAATTTTCTGAAATAAAGCAAAAATGTATCATTACATATAATACTTTCCCCAATGTGAAATCTGTGAGAGAAAAGCTGCCAATGAACCAACTCTTCAAACCAGAGGCTATTTAAAAAAGAGCAGTGACAAAGTTTCTGCTAAAACCTATGTATACATGTGGAATTCAGATCTTTCTGTGCTCTTCTATATAAGGCTGCAGCCAGAGCAAATTAAATGTGCTCCAAGCAAAGGCATAAGAGCTGGATAAGAATCGTGTTTCACTGCTAGAAATGAGAACTGTGGAAAACACTATACGGCTAACAGGATAGAATCTGCATAAAATAAAAGCTCTAGAATCTTTAGATTTTTTTCTCCAATGAGGAAACAGCCCAGGCTTAATCCTAAATAAAACTATCTTAAGCTAAAATAACAGAGTTTATTACAGTCCCCCAAATTATCAGAGCTCTTCAGAATATTACTTGAATAAGGGTTATGAACTGGGTTGACACGCTTAACTGGCAGCTTTATGAATTACAATGAATGTTGCCATGCTCTAAAAATGAATGTATCAGAGAGGAAATAACCTCCCTGGCATGCTTACAGCTATGCAACACGCTTGTTTCACTGCCTGCAAGCTCCAGGGCTAGAGGCTCAAAATAAGTCAATGGGAGGAGGATTTCAGTCACAGCAACAAGCGCTGAACAGATGCAACGACAACACACTTGGGAAAATCACAAGCAAATGAGAGGTACGTATTTACAGATAAATAGATTTATCTAAGGGATTTTGTTGTTTTTTTTACTTAATCTTTAAGAACTCTACTTTCATAATCTTTTATTTATATTCAGTGGTTTAAGGACCAAAATGAAAAATTTACTTATGTTAAAGGGGAGATTTTTAATATGGGATTTGTAAATATAATGAACAAATATCTTAATTATGGTCTTAGCCTCCCTTCTCAAGGAACTAGGAAGGTTAAGGAAAAAATTAGTACTTAAAACACAACAAAAAGAACTGGTTCAAGTTCGGCAAATCTAATGATTAAATTTAAAAAAACCTCTCGAAGTAGCATGCTGTGAAAGATAAAATTTTTTGGATCCTATTAATATTTTTCTCTTCTAACGAAAGGGATTCCAAAATGCTTATAAAAAATGGCATTTAAATCAGCACTAAGATAAACCCAATAAGACAACTCAATTGCATGTAAGGATTCTAGCTGATAAATCATTTATTTTGACTTTATGTAGGCTTAAATTCTTCCTAGGTGGGTGGCTAGCGTGTAACATAACTTTGACTAAAGTTCTATTCAAAACTATTTAGTGCTTTGACTTTTTAAAAATTCTTTTTAAAGTACAGGTCAGGAAACACCTAGCTTTTTATTATAAGCCACTGAAAAAATAATGTATCTCTCCCCTATCATTAACTTTGAGGCAAGTCAGGAATTTAATATTTTTTATGGGAACTAATTGCATTGTCACAATAGCACAATGGGCCTATTGAGAAGGGAGGGCCTAGTTGCTATGTTCAAGTGTTTCTACTGCTTTTTGGAAATAAATAATGCAACTTATATATCTATATCTTATATTTAGGGGCATCTCTCTGGCAATCAAGTTCAAATATAACTCTACAACTGCAGCAAAAATACAAAAAAAAAATGAAAGAAACCAATACTGTATTTTCTCTCAGCTACTGGTATCTTTCACTGAGCCTTCTAAAATCTAAGCTCTAGGAAATACTAAAAATTTGAGGTCTTAATTACAAGCATGGACAGATGTGTGTATACTCTCATCTTAACAGAACTTCAACTTGTTTTTAAAAGGAAGGAGTCAACTTTGGCATGGATCGTTTGGCATAGGTATGACACCTTAAAGTAGTTGACCAGCTTAGCTACTGACCATGCTGACTAGTGTCCAAATGGATTGAATCAGAGAAAAATGGTGAATGGCTCTCTCTTATAGAATGTCTGAACAAAGCAGAATTCCTGAGCATGTTCTGCAGAGTTTACTGGATCACTTAATCTCTTCTAACCAGTCTGGATTACAGACAGAATCAATACCAGAGGAAATGAAACAGATTGTTGAAGAACAAGGAAATAAACTGCGCTGGGCAGCTCTTCTGATACTAGTGGTGATAATCCCCACAATTGGTGGAAACATCCTTGTTATTCTGGCTGTTTCACTGGAGAAGAAGCTACAGTATGCTACCAATTACTTTCTAATGTCCTTGGCGGTGGCTGACTTGCTGGTTGGATTATTTGTGATGCCAATTGCCCTCTTGACAATAATGTTTGGTAAGTATTTCACTTTGTTCCACACATCAAACCACTTTGACATACTGTTAGAGAAAAGGACAGTCATTTTATCCTTATTTTCCTTAAAATAAAAGATGGACTTGGACTATTTAAGGAAATGGCTCAGGGTGTCCCAAGAAATGATCCATCTGTTTCATTTTTTATGATATCTGACCATTTGTGTTCTTGATAGATTTCTAAGGTAATAAAGTAAGTGGACCAAAGCCTGAGTTATTGCGATAATAACATAGTTTGATACTGAAATCTTTCCTATAATAAAAAAGATAATTACATTATAATAGACATAATAGTTTTTGATTTATGCTTCTCATCTTTAGTCATAAAATCTGGGTGAACACAAATAATTCTGTTGATGAATTATGAAGGCTCCTACCTCAGAGTCAGCATTAAAAGGATTTAACTTAGTCAACACTGGCAAAACTGATATTCCATTCATAAACTGCTTAAGAAAAATGTTATATATAGCTGATATGGCTTCTAAGAATTATATTTACTTACGTAGTGCAGAAAAACAATTCAAGTAATAGAAGGAAAATTTAAGCTAGAATGTACTAATTTATTAAATTAGATGGTAAAGAAAAACTTCTATTTCAACTATTTTTATGAGAATTAATAAAAAGATATCTAAAATTAAGTACTTGATGCCCCAAATATTATAAGGTAATGACGGGTTTAAACTTAGTATTGTAAATTAACACTTATCCAGGCTTTAAAGTAAATCAAGAAAATTCTGTTGCAGGACAAGCAACAACGAATAAGGTTCTATTGCCTTAATCAGATTCTTATATCATTAGCGTTTTCTTTCTTTTTTTAAAAAAATATTTTTAGCTGAGGATGGACACAATGCCTTTTTTTAAAAAATTTATTTTTATGTGGTTCTGAGGACCAAACCCAGTTGCCTCACACGTGCGAGGCAAGCAAGCACTCCACATGACCCCAGTCCTTCATTAGTATTTTCTATATATCCCCCTCTTCTATAAATTTGTAATCTTTGGAATAATCTACTGCTTTATGTAATCATGAAAAATAATTAAGAAATCTTACTCTAATGGAGAACCTAAAGCAATCTTAATTCTGGAAAATTTTAAATAAATAAAGTACTTAGGACTATATAAACATATATATGTGTATTTGGTAAAGACTGCACAGGCAAAGGATTTAAGCTTACATGTCCATAATTATAATAGTAGCTTCAAGATATTAACCAACTCTATATAAACGGTGCTTTACTGGACACTCAGAAAATGTCAAAATGCTTATTTCAGGCTACCATGAAAGTTAATAGATATGTTGAATAAATGAGATATGCAGAAGTGACTTTTGACTTTATAACAAAGTTCCACAATATGAAAGTGAGCTAACAAAGAAAAGTTAACAGATAATCCATATATTCTCTATGACAATAACACAGTAAAAATTTAAGTTTTTAATCTAAAAATTTGGTGCTCACCATATTTTTAGCAGTAAGTTAGCAGAAAAATCAAACACACTTTAACATATTTCAAAACATTTTAAAAACATGTTGAATATCTTTCTATTTGTCTCAACTAATTAAGATATATATTTTAACAGTATTTCATTTTTTCAAAGTGTTTGCTAATTTTTAGCTACAAAAGTTCCAAACACTTTTACTATCAGCAATTAGTTTTACAGTGAGTAGATCTAGTAGATATTTTTAAAAGTGAACTCCAGGAAACTTAAAAATTATTTTTAAAATTATTGTATTAATTCAACCCAACTCTATTACCATGAGAAAGTGTATGAGGAGGACTGGTGTAGCTCAGTGGCAGAGTGCTGGCCTAGTATGGGTGAGGCCCTGTGCTCCATCCCCAGCACGGCCAACAAAATATAAGGAAATGCAAGCAGTCCTCTAAAAGCTTTCAAGGATGCATTCGTAAATTAGGAATTATTCGTACCAACAGGGACCTGATTTCAAAAAATAGGATCTTTTAATTTTTTTTTTCAAATAGGATATGAGTATAGCCTTTCATACACTGATGAATACTAAAACTTTCTAAACTAATGCATTTACAAAAATGTGTGATAACTTTAAAAGGCAGAAGTAGATCTTATAGTATATTTTTCTCTCCAGAACTTTCCCAATCTACCAACAAGTGTCCCTAGTTTTATAAGCATGAAAGATTAATTACCACTGTGAGCAATTTTAGCTATCTCAGGGAAATTTAATGAAGAAACTTTAAACCAGATGGTATTCTAATAAAATTATGCCTAAAAAAAAGAGACAGTTTTAAAAAAATGTGGTTTTTGTGTCCTTATACTGAGGGATATTTTACTTAACCACCAATTTGTATAATATTTAGTTACATACTTTTTGAGTTTCTATTTTACCAAGATTATGACAACTTTGGCACAACACTGTCTTTCAAACAGGTAATGCTAGATTAATTTTTCTTTAATTTCTTCCCAAGAACACTAGATTCTATCTTTATAACTCTAGTTTTTAATTGTTTGTCCATAATACCTAAAAACTGTGGTCACAATTTAGTAGCTTATAACATAAAGCCTAAAAATACCTATGTTAGAAATACTTGGGCACCAAAATAAACAAAAAAAACTCCCCAAAACCCCCCAAACAGAATAACCTGTGCAGATATGAAAAAAGAATGCTCACATTTAAGAACTTCTCAAAACTTTTCCTTCTCTTATCAAGTAAATGACTTAAAATATGAAGGGAAAAATACAGCATTTATCCACTTGAAATTTTAATCCATGCCTCATGATCAGTTGCAACAGTATCTATGGAACAGCTGAAAGGCTGTGTATAAAATGGTTGAAAGATGGGCTTCTAAAGCAATACCCTAGCTTTCCTGTGCTGACCAAGACAAACCATTTAATATCTTATTAGTTCCATCAACTTGTCTGTAAAATGGGTGTGCAGAATTTTACACTGAAGGTAGAGACTGTTATGTAGCCTACTACCAATCACTAGTAATTGGTGGGTATTAGCAGAGCATGCCAATTAAATGTGATTAAGATGAAAATCTAACCAGAGATGATGAAAAAAAAGTCAATTGTTAATTTAAACAATGAAATGCTACTCTGCCCAATTCTGAAGTAGGGGAACAAAGCAACTAAAATCACTTCTTTTTGTAAGTGAAATTTTATAAAGCTAAGAAAAAATGTTCATTAAGTATTAAATTACTTCACACATTATCATATTAGACATCTAACCCCTAGATGTCACATATACTCAGCTACCTTAGCAGAAAAGCAACAATGGAACAAAACAGAAGCTTTGTAACAATAATATAAGCTCTCCTTTCTAGAAGACAGAGAAACATTAGACTTTCTGAGATTTAAAAAAAACATGCATATTGAAAACTGTGTCCTTTTAAAACAAAAGTTATTTAAAACTGCCTGCTCTAATAAATTCAAGTAAACCATGTACCTCTGTGAACTCTTTAGACACAGACGATTTGGAATGGCTTTTAAAATAGTCTTTTAAATTCTCAAAAGAGAAATGTGTTATGCCCCAGACTAAAAGATTGATACTAATTATTTCTTAATTATTTCCTGGCTTTCCAATCTAAAAATCTGCCCAAAGGTTATGCAGAATTCAGATAAAATGAGTATATCTCATAATGACAGAGTGTTTGATTTAAAAACATCACTTTTAAAAAATATTTATTTATTTATTTATTTAGTTGTAGATGGACATAATGTCTTTGTTTCATTTTTATGTGGTGCTGAGGTTTGAGCCAGTGCCTCAAGTGTGCTAGGCAAGCACTCTACCACTGAGCCACAACCCCAGCCCCAATCACGGTTCTATTCTAATTAAAAAAAATTTTTTTAGTTGTATATGGACACAATATCTTTTTATGTATTTATTTTTATGTGGTGTTGAGAATTGAACCCAGTGCCTCACAGGTGGGAAGCAAGTGCTCTACCACTGAGCTAAGGTCCCAGCCCTTTTCATTCTGATTTAAAAGAAAGCAAAACAACAAGAATATACCCCCCTCAAACAAACAAAAAATCCAGACCCGGCCAATTGTAATACATATAGATTATTTATGTTTCTGTGAGATCACAAATAGCAGTTAGAATTCAACCTTAGTAAAAGGCATACCTTCATGACAAATTTAATTGAAAATTAAAGTTAAAACAAAAACACACATCCTCATCCTGTTCCCCACTCCGAGCCAGCTCAGTTTCAAGTTCAATTAGATGCACTGTACTTGCTACAACAAGCAGAAAGACAAATATTTTATACTAATGATGCAGCTTGTTGTTTCTGAGTGGAGATGTTTTCATAGTTGGGTTATTTCACTAGTTTCTGTCAAATAGCAGTTATAACAGTTAATATTCATTGAGTGTTTTCTTTATGCCACATTGTTCTAAATACTTCACATGTATTATTGCAATGAATCTCAACCCTAAAAATCCTTTGAAGCAATCCTATTAAGCAGGTATTATTTTCCTCATTTTACAGAGGTCATAGGAACAAAGGGATAACCAATTTGTTCAAGATCACAAAATAAGTGGCATAGATATGACATGAACCTAGGAGGACTGAGTCTAGAATTCACACTCAGCCTCTATTAGTCTACTTTCTCAAACACAAATGAGAAATTCTACTAGTCAAAACTGCCACTATTTAGCAAACAAAGCTAGCAATTATATCTTAACTCCATCTAACAAGAGTGCTAAAGAATTTTGGTCTAGGGATAAGGCAGAACTCAGTATTTTTTTTTCAGGTAGTTATATTTCATATTAGGTATAGAATATTCATGTCTCAACAAAAACTTGTAGAAATCCTTGAGACCTCTCTTCTTTTCTGAAGAAGGAATTAGACCTAGACCCATGCCTATGAAGTTGATGGACCTTGTCTGGGAGACAAACAGATACTTAAGTATCTAAGTGACTATGTATGGTGGTATTTAAAACATATAGTTTTCAATTTAAATGACAAAATATGTGTGCTAATATTAATTAATTAATTAATTAGCTGTCTACAATCTAAGACCCATCTAAGACTTGTTTCGCTTCTTTAATAGCTGTTCCTGTAATAGCCTATAATTACTTCAGGCATCCACAGAAATGCTATCTTTCAAACCTTACTGAAATTAATTTCTCTGAGTTCATTTAATTCAGAGGCAGGGGGAAGGACACAGAACATGGGATTTTTCAGAGAAATCACAGGCTTTCTTTTATGTAACACCAAATACTATATAATTTAAATATTTTCTTATTTTTTAGTTTTTATTCGAGTCAAATTTAGAGCCTCGGAACAGCAATATTTAGTCTATGTACCTGGTAACTTATTTCCCTTAGACTCACTCTTAGATACATTTTTTGTTTTCTTTTAATTTAAATCTGTGATGGTTTCACTTGGTTATCTCAAATTTTAAGCAATGTTCAAGTCTTTTTGGAAATGAGTTGGACTTAATACATTAAACAAATAAATACAACCATAAATCCTTAAGACAAATTAAAATTTCTAAGAAAAATAAGTTTAGAATAAACTATGTCATTATACCAATTTACCCTTTATTCAGTTTTTCTTTAACCTTGAGTCTTCTAAATTAATTACTAACTGAAAAGCAATTTTAGAATAAAAGTTTCTGACCCAGTAAAAGTCTTTACAAAATAAGAGTAGTAAGTAGTAAGGTTATAAAGAACACTTTCACTTTTCATTTTTAGTTACCTCAGTCTATTAAACAATTACAAAAGCCTTTTTTGTTTTTTTTTTTGCAGTGCTACAGATAGAACCTAGGGTTCATATATTCCTCCCATGCTCCCCCTCCCTATCCCACTATGAATCAGCCTCCTTATATCAGAAAAAACATTTGGCAGTTTTTTTTTGGGGGGATTGGCTAACTTCACTTAACATTATCTTCTCCAACGCCATACATTTACCTGCAAATGCCATGGGCGGGAGGGGAATGGAGGTGGGGCAGAGGTTAGCAAGGATGGTGGAATGTGATGGACATCATTATCCAAAGTACATGTATGAAGACACAAATTGGTGTGAACATACTTTATATACAACCAGAGATGTGAAAAACTGTGCTGTATATGTACCCTGCTGTCATTTATTTTTAAAAAATCAATTAAAAAAAGAAAAAAAAGAGATAAAACCCAGGGCCTTTCTCATCCTAGGCAAGCACTCTATCACTTTATCAAGTTCCCTTTTTGTGCTTTTCATAAAAGATTTCTATAATTTCTATCAATAATGCAGTTAACTATTACTTTTATGTTAGTTTCATTTAAAAACAATCTATCCATTAGTATTTCATTAAACTCAGAATTTTAAAGATCTCTCTCTCTAGTCTTTTTTTTTTTTTTTTTTAAAGAAAGAGTGAGAGAGAGTGAGAAAGAGGGAGAGAGAGAGAGAACTTTAATATTTATTTTTCAGTATTTGGCGGACACAGCATCTTTGTCTGTATGTGGTGCTGAGGATCGAACCCGGGCCGCACACATGCCAGGCGAGCGTGCTACCGCTTGAGCCACATCCCCAGCCCTCTCTCTCTAGTCTTAAAAACCCAGAGTCTCATTCTTTCTTAAAGAAAATTCAATATCCCATGTGAATATTTTTTACTGCTTACAATAAGAAAACACTAATAAAATTCCAATGATCTGCATATACTTCAGTTATGCTTCAAATTTGGAATTTTTAAATAAGTCCATCCTATTCAAGAGTGAGGCTAACAAGGCTTCATAAGCTTAATTAAATCAGCACCCAAAACTTTCCTTCTTATCCACAATTAGGAATATGTGGGTCAAACAGTTACATTCCAAAGACATGTACATTTTATGAGTTCTTTCATTTTCTAGACCTTAATCTTCAAAAATATAGTCCATGCTGGGCACAGTGGCACATGCCTGTAATTCCAGGGACTCAGAAGGCTAAGGGAGAAGGACTATAAGTTCGAGGCCAGCCTCAACAACTTATATCAAAATAAAAAATAAAAGGGGCTGGGAATGCAGCTCAGTGGTAAAGTGCCCCTGGGTTTAATCCCCAGTATAAGAAAAAAATATATATATAGTCCATAATTAGAATAGCTAATACCAAGTTGGAATTATTAGGAAACCATTTTAAGAGATGATAGAGAATGAACATATGATCAAGGATACAGCACAATAATTTTCTGCCTTTTTAATTATAACTATGACCAAAAACTCTGATTATAGCTCTTGAGTATATAGGCTGGGGGTGTAGCTCAGGGGTAGAGTGCTTGCCTGGGATATGTGAAGCCCTGGATTCCTTCCCAGCACTGCATTAAAAAAAAAAAAAAAAAAAAAAAAAAAAAAAGGACTTGAGGATTTTTTGTTATTTCCTCCTTGGAGCCCTAAATGGAGAACTTTAGATCAGCTCAGCTTAGAATGTATCTATATCTATATCCTCACCTCAGTTTTCATTACAAAACTCAATTGTAGGTGATTTTTTGCATTCTACTTAGACTGTTAGTTTGCTTTTAAGGTTGGGTCAAAGAATGCACTGCTGCATTTGTCCAAGGTCTTTTCCCACTGCTGTCAGAAAATCTGAATGCTATGGCTGAGAAAGGAGAAAAGTGCCTGGGTTCTCTATGAACAGTTTTCTCTGCTATACTTAATTTCTTTGTTTATTTTGAGAGGCTTCCTATAGATTTCTATGAGGCTTTCTGAGTACCTATCCTACACCAGCAATGCCAGATGCATCTTCTAAGACAGACACAACCTCTCCTAGAAAGTCATTTGTAAACTGTACTTTGCATACAAATCATCTGGGGATCTGATTTAACTGAAGAGTCTGACACAGTATGTTTGGGATGAGACCCAAGAGCTTGCATTTTTAGTAAATTCCCAGATGATGATCTGAAGAGCACACTCTGAGTAGTAAGGTTATAAAGAGCACTTTCAATTAACATTTAGGGTTTTGATAAAGAATTGTCTTTCCTTGCCCATACCCATATTCAAAGGCTTAATTGTACCTGAATGTACTCATCTGCAAAATCGGTGATACATCCAGGCTCAATGAATCTACAATTTACCACTTCCATTCCTTTCCACCCCCAATCCAACAGGTGAAGTAGGAAACACTCATTTATAATAATATACTTAATAATTTACTTAATAACATGAATGATGCTTCAATTTCTTTTTAAGTTGTTGTTGAACATGGAACCAAGTACCAAGCAATCACTTATTCTTTTTAAATAAAATTCATACTGATTTTGTTATTTTGGTCCTTAGAAGAAATATTTTAATATTCCTATACCAACTCTGGAAACAGAAGACACCAAAAGTGAGCTTTTTTGTCAAGTCTCCAAATATTTTTCACTGAAATTCTACTTGACTCTTGAAAATACCATATTCAAGTCTATCTAAAAACTCTTTCCCTCTAGTACAGCGTCTTGTTGTTGTTTTGGTTTGGGAATCTAATCTTTCTCTATCCCTAAACTCTTTAATTTTAAAAAGTTTGGGGGGTGGAGGGTGGTAGAGCACTTGCCTAGCATGCACAAGGCCCTGTTCAATCCCCTGCACCAAAAAACAAAAAGACAATTCACAACTGAAAAATCTCCTGGTGCCCAGTAATTCTGAAACTCCTGAGATGAGTATCTTGGTCTTTCTTTAATTATCCCTATCACTTCCTGTCAAAGATAGATACACTTGGAATAACCAGGACAAGAAAAGTAGTTTACATTTTACCAGTGGCCATACAACAATCAAACCACAAAAGAGGCATAGATAATCTCATATGCAAGACATCCGTTTTCTACACCAAAATCTATGTATATATGTAAGTGTGTATTTGTAAAATGTATTCTCACTGAAATATTGTAGGGACATCCTAAAATAAATTTTAGTCATTTTGAAACTATAAACATGTACACAGTGGGTGTATGTATAATACATAATGCTTTAAATCTGAACATGCACAGATACTTGTGGAAGTAAATTTACTGAAAAACTATGAAGACTATTTAATATCACTTTCAATTTTTTAAAAAAAATATTTCTATGTGGAACCGATGTGAATCTGCAATATGTATTTGGGGTAAAAATGGGAGTTC
Organism: Urocitellus parryii; assembly: GCF_045843805.1. Classification (NCBI taxonomy): domain Eukaryota; kingdom Metazoa; phylum Chordata; class Mammalia; order Rodentia; family Sciuridae; genus Urocitellus; species Urocitellus parryii. The sequence continues at coordinate 276,035,867 of NC_135531.1, read as the reverse complement.
ATAATCTGCTTGAATCAAATGTACGAAATATGATATGTCAAGAGCTTTGTAATGTTTTGAACAACTAATAATAAAAAAAAAATTTCTAAAGTGCTTAAAACTATATTAATTATACAATAAATGTTTCAGGACTATGCTTCAGGTTATTGCCAGAATTGAGTGAAAATGCCAGGCCTTAAGGAGACTCCCATTTGGATAGGCTTTTTGCCTACTCCATGGTAAATTGTTTTCTTTTTTTAATACAATACCAACTGAAAAATAAATTTTTATTTGTATAGTAAGGCTAAGTTCCAGTTGCAATGTGTAAATTTTTAAAAGGTCACAAATGGAACTGACAAGAGAGCAAAATCATAAAATGCTAACTGCTACTGACTTAGAGAGTCATAATTATTACATAAGATAGCAAATGTATTTAAAACCTTCCATCTATAGAAATAATGTAATAATCTGAATTAAACATTATCTTGTAGTGGTTACATCAAAATGTCAGGTTAATAAACAAAAAAAAGCTAAAAACTATGTATTACTTAAAAAAAGAAACTATAAATTGAAGTTACCATTCTTAGAGAAAAATTCTGTTTTTCTTTCTTTCAGAGGCTATGTGGCCCCTCCCACTAGTTCTGTGTCCTGCCTGGTTATTTCTTGACGTTCTCTTTTCAACTGCATCCATCATGCATCTCTGTGCCATTTCAGTGGATCGTTACATAGCCATCAAAAAGCCAATCCAGGCCAATCAATATAACTCCAGAGCTACCGCGTTTATCAAGATTACAGTGGTGTGGTTAATTTCAATAGGTATGTGGGGAATACCAGGGTACGGGTGGCATATATGGCCTTTGGTTCCTTTCAGCTAGGAGAATGCCAGGTTTGGTAGGCCCAGAAACTCAGCATGAGAAGTCAAGGCAGACTACTGATGTCCCAACACAAGGTGCTTCTGTCGTTCCATTCATCATGTAGTGTCTAAACCGTACAGAAACTGAAGAAGTAGCAAAGTGTTCATCTCTTAATGATGTGCAGGAAGGCTGAGTCTTCATATTTGTCAACACGTCATTAAGACCTAGCTAGTAAAGGCATCCCATAATTTCATTTTTTGTTATCTTGATGTGATTATCTTATATCACATCTAAGAAGATGAATAGGAAAAGAGAAAAAAAACAACTCAAACATTTTACAAGCAGGTATCAGAGCATAAATTCATCTTAGAAGCCAACATTTCAATATATATATAGATTAGAGGCATCTAAATGTCTGTATTAGTGTCTTAAATGTTTCAAAGTTTTTAGATTAAAATAATGTTTACCTAATGTTCAGAAATGACTTGTAGAGAGAAGTCACATCTCTTCTAAACTATTATGATTCTGTGCTTATCTTTAATGCTTAAAGATAGCTCCTATAATGGACTATCTTGGCATGAAGTACAGCACTCAAAGCTCTTAAAGTTAATTAGAAAAACAAGCAGATTTGCAACAAACACAATGATCTGACCAGCGGACTCACCCTTCCTAGAAAAATATCTTAGAAGAGGGAAAAATTTAAAGAGACACAATACAAAAAGGAAGGTAAGAAAAAAAATACTTCTCTGTAATCAGAGTAAGAAATATGCAAAAAACCAATAAGTAAGACACTGAAATTGACCTACATATTCCTGAAATAATGGTACTAAAGCCAAATATCTTGAAAAATTTGCAGATAAAATCAAGGCATGCTACTGCTGTGGCATGGGAAGAAAGCAGGGTTAAGGAAAAGTCTATTCAGAACAGAGAGATTTGCAAGCAGCAAGAAAAGGCCAGTTTAAGGGGCAGAGGCTGATGGACAGAGCAGAACAGCAACTCTATATGACCCCCCTCCCCCAAAAAAAAGCTAGAGAAAGAGAAGGGGAGATAATGGGTGTTAAATAACAAACTTTGAAGTGTGTAGTCATTCATTTCAAATGACCTTAAAAAAAAAAAAGCTCACTTCAATGAGTGAGGAGGAAAGAATGTGAGTGAGGTTGGTTTGTTGGGATAAAGGGGAGGAGGGAGTAAACAGAAGCAAAGGAAAAAGGGAAGCGGATCCTTAGTGAAGAATTAAAATATTTGACACTGAAATATGATCAAACCGGTGTGATAAACAACCTGTTGGTTAGAAATAGTATCTAAATAAAGTCAGGATAATATGAAATTTATAAATTGATCAAATTTCAACTGAGTGTCTATAATATGCTATGTAATAAGAATACACAGAAATAGGAATCCCTACATTCAAGAAAAGCAGATACATAAACAAAATACAAAGTGATAAAGTATGAAGGAGAAAAAGGAAGACTCCAGGTTTATGGATTTAGAAAGGATGTTAGAACCTGTCTTCCTTTTATAGATACAAAAAGAGAAACCTAAAAATTTTAAATAGTTGGGTTAAGGATTTTTATAGCAGCAAGGCCAAGACCAATGCTCCTTTTGCTTCATCACCCTCTTCCTTATAGAACCAATCACAATTTAGTAACTGTAAAAAAAGAAAATAGGATGACAGGGTAAGTTCAGTTTCAAAATTCTACAAAGTGCTGAAGAGAGCTCACTTTCTTCTTTTGAATTTACAGTTATCCTAGTGCTATGGGTTGAACATGTCTCCCAAAGTTCACTTGTTGGAAGTTTAATCTTAACAATGTTGAAGAGACATTGTTAAGGTCATTGTGAGGTCATGACGGCTCTGCCTTTATGAACCATTAAAGCCATTAAGGGAATGGGTTCATCCTATAAAGGATGAGTTTGGGCCTCTCTCTTGTTCTCTCTCTCCCCCATGTGATACCTTCCACCATGTTATGATGCAGCAAGAAGATCCTCATCAGAAGCAGTCCCTGGATCTTGGACTTCTTAATCTCCAGAACTGTGAGCCAAATAAACTTCTTTTCATTATAAATTATCCAGTCTGTGGCATTCTGTTATAACAGCATAAAATGAACTAAAACACCTAAGTAACACCTAGAAACAGTAAGTATAAAAGAGGGTAAGAGTATACAAAGTGCCAGTGAAAACTCAAAAGTTATTGATTAAGAAGCTGGACAGGAAGGTAATGTAAGCCTTGGTGGGGGTGCTACTGGAATGTGAAAAGAGAGTTTAGGCAGACTATTCACTAAGATAATGTAAAGAGAAGCTGTCCAGCAAGAAGCATAGAAGGATAAAAAGGAACAGATTGGAGCACATGATTTTTGATATGGGATTATTTCAAGAGAACTCCTGGATACCTACAGGAGTACAAATAATAAGAGTCGAGTTCAAGATATAAAATTAAGTGTTAGAAGAGTGATCAATGGAATGAAGTCATGCAAGATGATGGCAAGCGAGCAAGAGAGAGGAAGACTACAGCAGGTACTAAAACCTTTGAGAGAGATGGACAAATGTCCTGGAGAGGCTACTCAATGACCAGGATGGAAAAAAGAGTGGTATAAATTGATTTAATAGACTTCAAAAGGGAAGTGTTTGGAGGGGAGAAGGAATACTAGAGTGACGACCCTGAAGCGACAGGGGAGAATAGGAGTCAGCAGACTTTTTCTTAAAAGGTCAAGAAAGTCTGTACCTTCAGGCATGCAGGTACCATGTGGTTTCTTTCACGGTTACTCTCTGGTCATACCACAAAAGCAGCCATAAACAATACGCTAATAAATGGGTATGGCTGTGTTCTAATAAAACTTTTACAAAAACACAATGTGAGCCAATTTTTAAAGCCACAGTAGGTTGACCCAAGATTCTGTACACTTATCCTATTCTAAGGAAATCTTCTTTCTGGTGGTGAACATGAGGAAAAGCAGGGACTGTAGCTGTATCCACTAGAAAGGGTTTGAAGAAAATATTCCTGTCAAGGGCTCGTTAGCTATCATTAAAATGGTATGCAGATAATGAAGTGCTTTTGAATTCACACAACACAAGGCAAAAGATCAATTAATTCAGACATTTTAAAAAATATCTACTTCAAGGGGAAAGTATTTAGTCTAACCCTTGCACTATTAATTTTCCAATAAGCTACTTCACTAAGAAACAGCACATTTAAATACTTACTTCTTGGTATTTAAAATATTAAGAAATTCACATGAGGTACCTTTTATTCATGTCTATTAGAAAAACTCTAAATCTTGAAATAAATTTCACAATTCACATTCTCTCAAATTAAGTACCATTTTTTAAAAAGAAAAGTTAAGTTTTCCATAAGAAGTTAAAAGGAAAGGATTAAAAGACAAAGATTAAACTTCCTGTTAAATGAACCTCAAAGATAATAAGTAAAATAGATACCTACTGAGAATTAAGATACTAAACAGCTAGCTGTCTGAAGGCTCTTTAGATTATCTATACTGAATATTAAAATAAAAGCAGTTTCTCTTCTGAATTTCTTTTCCTTAACCTGGGATAGATCAAAACTAAAAAATAGCTTATAAAAACACAGAACAAATAAAGACATTCCCTACTTTATCATGGACATATTATAGCTTTAGGGAAGCTCTCACTATAAACCTAATATCACTAACCAACCTCTTTGTTTAAAAATGGCAGACTTGCTTTTTTAGGTTCTTTCAAAAGTTCCACTGATACAATGCCTTGACAGATTCTACACTGTGCGTCGAGGAATTACAATGCACTAACCAGCATAAAGTTACTAGGATAAAACCTGAAGGGACCTAAATCTAAATGTTACAATTTATAAAATGACTCAATTTATCTCATTTCCTCTTCCATAGGCATTGCCATTCCAGTACCCATTAAAGGCATAGACACTGATTTGCATAACCCAAACAATATTACTTGTGAGCTGACTAAGGAACGATTTGGCAATTTCATGCTCTTTGGCTCAATGGCTGCCTTCTTCACACCTCTTGGGATCATGATTGTCACCTACTTTCTTACTATCCAAGCGTTACAGAGGAAAGCTTATTGGGTCAAAAACAAGCCACCTCAACGCCTAACATGGCTGACTGTGTCCACAGTTTTCCAAAGGGATGAAACACCTTGCTCATCACCTGAAAAGGTGGCAATGTTGTATGGTTCTCGTCAGGACAAGACTGTGCCCAACTCAAGTGAAGAAACACTTATGCGACGAATGTCTACAGTTGGAAAAAAGTCAGCACAAACAATTTCCAATGAACAAAGAGCTTCGAAGGTCCTTGGAATTGTGTTTTTCCTTTTTTTGCTCATGTGGTGTCCCTTTTTTATTACAAATATTACTTTAGCTTTGTGTGATTCCTGTAACCAAACTACTCTTAAAATGCTCCTGGAGATATTTGTATGGATCGGCTACATTTCTTCAGGGGTAAATCCTCTTGTCTACACCCTCTTCAATAAGACATTTCGGGATGCATTTGGCCGATACATCACCTGTAATTACAGGGCTACAAAGTCTATAAAAACTCTGCGAAAATGCTCTGGTAAGCTCTACTTCCAGAATGCAATGGCAGAGAACTCTAAATTTTTCACGAAACATGGAATTCGAAATGGGATTAGTCCTGCCATGTACCAGAGCCCAGTGAGGCTCCGAAGTTCCACCATTCAGTCTTCATCAATCATTCTACTGGATACACTCCTCCTCACTGAAAATGAAGGTGACAAAACTGAAGAGCAAGTCAGTTATGTATAGCAGAACTGACAGAGTTTTCACCTGACATAATGACAAGCAAGGTGATGAACAAGATGTAAGTTCACCAAGAATTAGATAACGAAGAATTTTATGTCATATATTAAATCAATTCTTTGAACTAAGAATTAAGTATTAAGATTATCTAATTTTCCTTATTTGGGCAAAATTATTCCATTAAAAAATAATCCTGTATAGCTACAAATGAAAATAATCCAGCACTCTGGTTAAATGTGGTTTTCAAAGGAAATAAAATTAAATAAGTCAATAAAGTTCAGGCTTTAAAAAAAGTGTCAATTTAACATTTTATTTGGTTCCTAAGAGTAAGCAAAGTTGTGCTAAGAATGAAATAGAACAAACAAACACAGCCTTGCCTTCAAGGTCTTAAAGCAAAAGCCAACAGGAACAAGAGCTAAAGATAAGTATATAAAATGATGATCCTATCTGTTAAATCACTGTAGTATGCATCTAATCAGAACTGGGTCAACTGGAAGAGGAGGAGAAAGCAAATTAAAGTGGCCTTGAGTATCTGAATCACGTTATGCTTCTTAAAAGTATTAATGAACACACACAAATTGGAAGCATGGAATCTCAATCTGGAGACTTAACAGTAAGTGAGCTTATAAAACTGAGATCACTGTGCCTGTGTTTGCCCAATGATGCAGTTGAACTTCTGGCCCAAAATCTTTTCATTAATCCTTTCCAGGCCCCTTACTGAATAGCAGATTTAATTTAGAAATGATATTAATTTATTTGAGTCTCAGTTTTTTCATCTACATTTTGTGCAGTACTCAGGAGGATAAGATGAATAAATAGTAGACACTCAGTAAATGGCAGCCAATTCAATCTATTTACTTTTCTTTATGCTACCTATAAATGGTAAACAAATTTAGGCTGAGTAGATCAACAGTGAAAACAGTCCTTGCCTTAGCTTTTCCATTTAAAGCTGATCCATACTTACACCTCAGCCCACAGCTCCATCATTTACTCAGTTTAGGATAATGACTTCAAGAAACGTGTTGACCATGGAGAACCTCAGCATTAGTCAACCAGGCATATATTGTCCCAGTGATAGAATCCTTTCCTAGAACATGAATCTAATACACAGATCTTGATCTGTTACCTTTACTTATGGGCCCTATTTCATCTGCTAAGAAAAGTACATCTTACAAATTTAGTTCTTAAATCAAAGCTTTCAGCACTGTTCCCTATTTGTTTAAGATTTTTCAGCAATATTAAAGGTAGGTTACCTAAGATAAGAAGCAAAAAACTTTACATTCCTAAAAAACAAAACAAAACAGAAAAACACAAAACTAAGTTAATGAAATCATTCTAGTCTTGCCAGAATATTCCACAAAATGAAATACAACTCCAATATCAACTATTTCTGAAAAAAGTACATTATAATTTCAAATTTTTACCACTTTGATACATATCTCGTCTTTCCATCTTACTGGATACCTTATAAAGAAATCTATAATTTGAAAGCAAATGCAACAATTAAACATCCCTAAGGTAACAAAGAGATTATATCTCATAATCTTACTTTCAAAGGGAAACAGGTTACAGCTGTCTAGAATAATTTTGAAAAAAAGCTCTCATTCTATTCCGAATTACTGTCAGTTAAAGGAGAGGGGAAAACAAAGGTATAGGAAAAAGACAAAAAAAAAAAAGAAAGAAAAGTTGAAGCATCCAGAATGTAAATACAAAGATACTGAAGCAGGAAAGAACGTGGTGAATATGTATCAAATTTATATAAAACTGTGAATAAAAGGGCTGAGGATGTTACTCAGTGGTAGAACCTAGCATGATTGAACCTAGCATGATTGAACCCAAGGCCCTATGCCTAGCATCCATGGGGCCTTGGGTTCAATCACTAACATGGCAAATTAAAAAAACTGAGAATGGGAATATTGTAAAGATGAATCCTGCATTCAGTGCAAGTGGCTGATTGCTAAAGTTGCTTCAAATTATAAGGGACAAGATGATGCAAAATGTTTATATTTAAGGAATCTGTGTGGTCTAAAAAAATTTCTGCACCAAGAATCTCTTACTCATCTTGCAAGATCTATTTATATCTCAAAGCATATAAATATATACATTGAGAAATAATTAATTTCAAATTATAACAGACTAAATAATAACAAGGGACTTTCAACATTAATTTTAAGAAATGTCCATTTCAGATTATCAACTTGTTCACCGATATAGCAACTTAATAAGTACATAAAGACCAGTGTTACTTTTGATTTCTGTCTTCATTTTCCTTTCCAATGTTCAGTTAAAATAATTTAGACTTCATTCATTTCCAAATGAGGTTCAGTTAATGCTAAGCACAATATTGTACAAAGAGTTACTATAATAAAAAAAAGTGCTGACCAGACTGATAATAATGGGGCCAATCACTTACATATTAGGTGTTCACTTAAGATCATTTATTTTGATAAAAATTACACTCATTTTAACTTAACAAGAACAGGTCTGTTTTTTACTTCTATCATAATCATCATGAATGAATAATAATACACAACTACAGAAACAGAGAAAATACTGCAACCCCATGGACTGTCTTATGAATAAAGGAGACATGAGAATTTTACACAAAGAAAAAATTTCATCATAGTTTAATGAAGCATGAATAAAATGTTTACTAAGAAGTTTTCAGTATTGCTAGCCAATAAACATATCTGAAAGAAGTCCAAAAAATATTAAGGTAAAATCCTTAAAACATGGTACAAGGCCAAATGTCTGAAAAGTCATTTTCAAAAGTGATAACGGGGAATAAAAGATAGAATAAAAGACAAAAAATAAAAGATAAAAACCAAAGAAAGTAAATGATGGCACATCAAAAAACATGTAATAGCCTTAGAAGATAGGATAGACAATTCCCAAATGTTGAAGTTAATGAAGAAATTTGAGAATAAAAATGTTCTATCAGAGGAAGACAGAACTCTGCCTGAAAGGCACAGTGGACAAAACCCAGATCTACCATGAAACTATTCAGAATCTCGGTTCTATCATTAGTCCATGATAATGGAAACTATTTTGGAATTCAACTTCCTTATGCTTTTAAAAAAAGCAGAATATTTATTAATTTTTAAGTTTCTTCCATCTTTAAAAGTCTTTACTCTTAGGAAAATGGTACTAAACTACAATTTAAAGAACTTGATTTTAGCTCCAGTCCTTAAATTGTTGAATATATTTACTTTTCTTCATCTTTAAGTTTTAGACAAGATCATCTTTAAATCATTTCCAATTCCTACTTCTTGAGAGTGAGTTTGGGAATCTAGCAGGGGAATGTAGTTACTCATATACCCTTGACTCATGAATGAGGACCCATTCCATGGGGAAAGCTGTCCTCTTTGACAGCATGCAGCTTTGGGAGGAATGCATAAGGAGCTGTGCGGGAGGAAGGGAACACCCATGTCATCAGCCAGATCAGCGAGATCTACCCTGGTGATCAATGGGGTGACAGATGTCATAGCTAGAATGGCCTCACATCTCCTAGCCCCTATTTCTTAAAGAACCATATTATGAAAAGATAACTCAGAAAGGTCCCTTCAAAGTAGCACATTAATTAACAATTCATCAGCTGGATCTCACTATCCTAGTACTTAGTAGAAAGTGTGGCAAAGCCTAAGAACAGCTCAAACAGCTCATAGGAGACATCTGCTGTCGAAACTGGGAATTCAGTACATGTGTGAGCTACAGGAAATAAAAGAGCAGAAATAAATTTTGATAATTTGAGAGAAGCACTGTTGAATTAAAAGGGAAAAAGTGTTTCTTTTTTTTTTTTTAAAGAGAGAGAGAGGAGAGAGAGAGAGAGAGAGAGAGAGAGAGAGAGGGGGGGGGAGGAGAGAATATTTAATATTTATTTTTTAATTCTCGGCGGACACAACATCTTTGTTGGTATGTGGTGCTGAGGATCGAACCCGGGCCGCACGCATGCCAGGCCAGCGCGCTACCGCTTGAGCCATATCCCCAGCCCCGGGAAAAAGTGTTTCATTAAGCCAATCAATTTCTCAAGTACCAAAATATATATAGTAGGTCACTAATTATACTGATGTGAAATATAAAAGGCATGCATGCGGCCCGGGTTCGATCCTCAGCACCACTTACAAACAAAAGATGTTGTGTCCGCCAAGAACTAAAAAAAATAAATATTAAAAAATTCTCTCTCTCTCTCTTTAAAAAAAAAAAAAAAAAACAAGGGCTGGGATTGTGGCTCAGTGGTAGAGTGCTCACCTACCACGTGCGCGGCCCTGGGTTCGATCCTCAGCACCACATAAAGATAAATAAAGGTATTAAAAAAAAAATGCCATTCTTGATGGCAATGACAAACCATGTTTTTGTTTTTATTTTTCAACTGTGTCTAGACCTAACAAGAATAGGGAAAGGTTGCGATCAAAGCCTGGCTGGTTAGCGTGACAAAGATTGCAGGAAGGAAATAAAACTATTTATCTTCTATTTTGCTTACATCTTTTCTCTTAAGAAAATGATTTTAAAAGATAAAAAAGACTGATCAAAATGCAAAACAAATGAAGAGACTGGCTGCCTTAGATTTTAAATCCAAAGTTAAATAAATTACTTCCCTGAAATAAAATAGATTTGTAGATGTAATTATGAAATTCTACTAGCAAATGTACCAAAGACCTGTAAGTGGCTAATATTCCAATGTTCAAAAACAGAAAATGAGGAATTCAAGAAATTAAAAGTGTAGAGTCTGTTGTAGATTTTTTTTTAAAAAAATATTTATTTTTAGTTATAGGTGGACACAATATCTTTATTTTATTTTTATGTGGTGCTAAGGATCGAACCCATTACCTCATGCATGCTAGGTGAGCACTCTACCTCTGAGCCACAACCCCAGCCCTGTTGTAGATCTTTTAAAAGAAAAAAAAAGCAGAATAGCTTAATATATATATATAGGTTTTGTCAGATATTACAAAAGGCATCAGTGAACATCTGACACTTCCATGAAAAGTGTCACATAAGAAAATCATACCAAACTAATCACATATGCTATTGTAGAAGTACCAGAACTAGTCGATCTAGGTGAATGTTAACGTTGATAGGGTTCAGTGAATGTTCTCTAGTGTCTCCGAGAATAATAAATAGCACAGCAAAAAGACTAGCACTCAGTTGAACAATCTCACGGTAAAAAAACTGGTGTAATATAAAGCCTATTAGCATGTTATAGGGACCTTTATTTTTTTTTATTTCTTTTTTTTTAAAGAGAGAGGGAGAGAATTTTTTAATATTTTTTTTTTAGTTATTGGCGAACACAACATCTTTGTTTGTATGTGGTGCTGAGGATCGAACCCGGGCCGCACGCATGCCAGACAGGCGCGCTACCGCTTGAGCCACCGCTTGAGCCACATTCCCAGCCCCTGGACCTTTATTTTGCTCTGTGTTTTTGTTTTGCTTTTTTGGGAGTTTTCTGGGCTTCAAGCATGCTGAACATGCATTCTACCACTGGACTATATTCCCAGTCATGTTTTTGCTCTGTTTTACTTGACATCTTTATCCACAACAGAAAGAAAATATTTTACAGCTTGTAGTGAATGGATAACTACCTATCTGGGATATTATGGAGAGGATCCTATAACTATCCTGTAATCCCAGTGGATTTTCAAGTATATAAATGTTGAATTACACTACATCTGTACAACAAAGCTTCACACCCAGGGAACCTGGGGAAGAAAGTGTCTTCTAGAGAGTAAAAGGATATGAGACACTTGATTCATCTGACATGTATCTTGGGAACGAATTTTATTGTGCAATTTCTTTTTTAACCTTCTTTCACTGTATTTTAACGTATTTTACTAAAAGAAGAATTGTTATTTGAGATGGGAGCTAAGTAAAAAGTAATGAAATCTACTAAAAGAAGTACTACCACATGTATCACCACCAATACTACCACAGTTACCGCTAAAGTTACCACTACTAACATGTTTAGGTAGTCCAACTAGTGCCATACACAGTTCTAAAAGCATTAAGCATACTAATTTAACTGTCAGAAAAAATTACTCTCCATTATGTATTATTATACCCCTTTTACAGATGAAGAAACTGGGGTTCAAAGAAGTTGAGTAACTTGCCCAAGACTCAACCCAAGCAGAATGATTTAGAATGTGCCTTCTTAAACACAACCATACTATATTGTCAAAGGTATCTTCATATCTGCAAGCCCAAAATAATATTTATGATCTGCAAAGTTTTCACGTTTTTGAATTTAAGCAAGGCCTTTTATATTCTACTGTCCTTAAATATCTTTAAGAACTTTATAAACTCGCGTAACAGGTAGCATTCCTAGCTGAATTACTAATACACACAAAAGTATACTGGAGCTGTTGTTTGGAATTAAATAGTTGAGCAAAATGTTATTAAAAAATGAACAGAATGAATTGCTTTACTTCTTATCAATTAGTTTCTCAAAACCCATGACATTCTTTGTTCTTTTTTAAATGAACAGTAATAAAACAAATGAAATATACAGAATCAGAAATTAGAAATTATTACCTGAATAAAATGAACCCAAGTGATTCTACTGCTGCCCTTCTGACATCGTCATTAACATCGCTTACCTAGGGGAAGAGTTGAAAGATTATATTATACCATGCATTCTATCCTTAGATGAAACTGATGAGTGGGTCACATTGTTTAAGTATAATGTTCCTTCATTAGAATGCTTTCTCTCTATTGTATATATCAAACATCATGTTGTATACTTTAGATATACATGGTAAATAAAATTTTAAAACGATGACACATGTATGTAAAAAGTCTTTCCCTGATATAGAAAAAAAAAATCATATGGAAATTCTATTTCAAGAATTACAAGCCTTTAAAGCCTGGTGAAGTTTGGGATTCAAGGCAACTTCTTAAAACTATTTCAGCTCCATCATACCATTCCTTCAATATTTTTTCCAAAGAAGTATGTCCCAAGTTTAAATTACTCCTTAATATTGTAGGATGTGAATCTCTTTGGAAAGAAGGGATTAATTAAAAGTTCTATATCTTTCTGCATGGGAAGGTGACCTTGGGTTTACCTTCTTTTTTTTTAACCATTGGGTGTTCTTTTTTTTTTTTTTTCTTTTTTAAATTTTTATTGGTTGTTCACAACATTACAAAGCTCTTGACATATCATATTTCATACATTAGATTGAAGTGGGTTATGAACTTCCAATTTTACCCCAAATGCAGATTGCAGAATCACGGTTACACATCCACAATTTTACATAATGCCCAATTAGTAATTGTTGTATTCTGCTACAACAATTACTACTGTAATTCATTTCTCTCCTTGTTTATTTTCCCATTCCCCTCTCAACCTCTTATATGTAATTTTGTATAGCAATGAGGGTCTCCCTTCATTTCCATGCAATTTCCCTTTTCTCTCCCTTTCCCTCCCATCTCATGTCTCTGTTTAATGTTAATCTTTTCTTCCTGCTCTTCCTCCCTCTCTGTTCATAGTTGCTCTCATTATATCAAAGAAGACATTTGGTATTTGTTTTTTAGGGATTGACTAGCTTCACTAAGCATGATCTGCTCTAGTGCCATCCATTTCCCTGCAAATTCTATGATTTTGTCATTTTTTATTGCTGCATAGTACTCCATTGTGTATAGATGCCACATTTTTTTTATCCATTCATCTATTGAAGGGCATCTGGGTTGGTTCCACAGTCTAGCTATTGTGAATTGTGCTGCTATGAACATCGATGTGGCAGCATCCCTGTAGCATGCTCCTTGGGTTTACCTTCTTACTGGGTGACCAGGCAATACTATTTATTCTTGATAAACTACACCTGTATTGAGAAGACTACAGATGATGCCTATTGGAAAAAATAAGCATGGGCTTTCCTGTACAATGCGTCTTTTGTTAACTGAGCATGTCCCTAAGGGGTACTTGGAAGCTAACTTCATGGGCTACAAAAAGAAATGGTTCCTTGTTGATCATTAGATTCCCTATTTAGGATGACTGCATTTTTACATGGTCTTGTTTATAAATGAGGGTGCCCCTTAAAGTGAGATTTCAGAAATTGCACTCAATTGGCTTTAAAGACTTCCATTCCTACTGGTATTATTCTTCTTTCTCATCTCCTTCTGAAAACCTACATGAACCTAATGTTGGGTTATGGTCTACTGTGTAATGAAAAAGAATTCCAACTTAAAACTTACTACTGGTAGTCATGTGGTATTTGTGCTGCTGTCATCTAAATACATACTATCCACCTGAAAACTTTCCCTTCTGCCCCATTTCCAAGAAAGGACAAAATACTTACAGCAACATGCAGTAGGCGTCGAATAGCTTTGTTGTTACCAGAGCCACAATAAGCCATGGCGACAGTATACATTCCAGACCTTCGAAGAATTGGGTCCTAAGAAAGAATAATTCAACACTAATCGTCAACTTAGCACAATACTGTTAGGCATGGTGGCATACCTGTGTAGTCCCAGCTACTTCAGAGGCTAAGGTGGGAGGATCCCTTGAGCAAGAGTTGAAGGCCAGCCTGGGCAACATAATGGGACCCAATCCCCCAAACCCAAACCAAACCAAACTCAAATGAACAAAACAAAACAGAAATTGCTACAGTTAACAGGCATAGAGGCATCCACCAAGTAAACTGGTTTCAGATAAGAAAAATGAACACAAAGAGAATTGTGGTTATTAATTTTCCAAATGAATAAGGAAATAAAAGATCTGCTCAACATGTCTATCCCACCCCACACTTTCTAGGAAGTATAAACTTAAGTCAATATTAACACCCACAATCTTGGGATAGTCAATTCCCAATTATCAAACAAACAAAAAAGAAGCTGACTTCTAATTCCTTATTTTAACTTTCACTTTTACCTCATTATGTAATTCCTGGGTACTGAGCACTCAAAGAAATATGGCACTAAGGGCTGGGGTTGTTGCTCAGTGAAAGAACACTTGCCCTTGCATGTGTGAGGCACTGGGTTCGATTCTCAGCACCACATACAAATAAATAAAATAAAAGTCCATCAACTTAAAAAAATAAAAAAATAAAAAGAAAGAAAGAAATATGGCACCCGCTCAAAGAAACACAGAGTCTGGTGGATGAACAAATTAACAATAATTTTATAAAACAGTGGTTGTTTTTATCAGATTTTTAGAGAACGCTACCATTTATCAGTGACTACCTATCATATACAGCACATTGTAAAAACAGGAAAAACCTTACCACAATAAATAGAGAGTGTCATTATTTTCTGATGAAAGAATAATGAAGTATCTTATTAAAAATATATGATATCATTCTAAAAATATTTTTCTAAAAGAAATCAATTTGTAAATTCCTAAAGAACTTTTCTAGATTAACTTATCTGAGTTATCATTGTTTTGAAGCCATGGCTAAATTTAAGATCCTCAAATTACTCCCATTCAACTTAAATTTTATTAGAACTAATTTACCCTGCAAGTTTTATGGGCAAATAAATCCACTGGACGTAATGAGAGAGGGCAAGTGAGAAGAGGATAAACAGGACCTCACCTTATCACGACACAGAGATTCAATGAGAGCATCAGCCTCTTCCATCCTCCCATACATCACTAATGCAATGCCAACTGCAAGACCACGTAGAATCTTCTCATGCTGAGTTTCTTGTGCATATCCAACCATGTCCTCAATAGCCTGGGCATTTTTAGAACCCAACATAACCAAACCTAGAGCCAGCCCAGCTGCTTCTCCTAGAGAATAAAGAGTAAGATATAAAAAAGCAAGAGTAACGTTTACAAAGTCAATAAAATACATCCAATAGAAAGTTGCACCAATTGCATCAATGATCAAAAACATCCATTAAGCACTGTTTTTCAAAACATCTGATAAAAAGAAAAATACTATATGTGAAAATATATTCAAATATTTATAGCTGTTTTCCTTTTGAGCCTTGACAGAATGCACCATCAAATTCTACAATAACTCCAAAGAAGACATATATGGCAATTTATGGCATTTTTCCTATACTGTCACCAAACAACAGAATATCCTCATGATATAAGGATATCAATCTAATAACTTCCTATTTGAAAAAGTTCTACAAGGACACACAGGCTTATACCATTTTAGAAAGCCTATGTACCACAAAACATAGCTTATAAGATAAATCTGACAAATGGGGCAAAATCTACTCTCCAAGTAGAGTATCTATTTGATTTTTTAAGAGGCTATGACAAAATGGGGGGGAAAAACCCACAATTACATTAATTCCAAAGTTTGTTGTCTTTAGAAAACAAATGCTTACCTGTCACAGCATCATCCTGATAAAGGTTTGTTTTTAGTAAATCATACACATCCTGGCGTGCAGTTCCCATGGCAGCCAAGCCAAGACCCAGACTGCCTCCATGTCTAACGATCTAGGGAAAAAATGTTAGCTTCATTGATTTGTAACACTGTACTTAAAATCTAAGCTTTTATACTTAAAATCCAAGCTTTTATTCTAACTCCAGCATCATTTTGGGGACATTAAATATATAGAAGTTGGCTCAATGAGAATGATCAAAGAATGTGATAATCAGAAGGTCAGTGGTAACCTGAGCAATTTCAGTTTGAACGAATGATGCTTGCTGAAGCAATAGAAGAGTTGGGAAATGAATGGGAGGAAAAAAAGTGAACAGAGAGACCACAACTCTCTTTCAATAAATTTATAGAAGGAGAGGAAAACTGTACAATAACCAAGAGGGAGATGCAAGTGTCAGGGAGAGGTTTTTGGAGGAATAAGTAAGACCTAAGTATGCTTGTGATCTGAGGGGAAGGAGGCAGGAGGAGGAGCTAGAGAAGATGCCTAAAACCATGGTTGTGAATAAAGTGGGAGAAAAAGGGGCCAGAGGACAAAAGTTGGTCTTAAAAATTTTAAAAAGGAGACTTTAGTTATCATGTCAATTTTGAATGTACAATATTCTTTTACTGGTGCCAGCATGCCAACCATGTCTTGGGAATATATTCCTTGACTACTTAGTCTTGGTGGGGACTGTCATTTAGGAAGCTCCTACCTAAACTTAACAAAAGTATGAGCTCTGATCCAAGCTAGCCCAATAGAATGTCTCTTTTCTGGAATTTTATAATTCAAAGGCAAAAAATGTTTCATGTTCATTCATCCTAACAGTAGGGCCCTGAAGAGATGACTGTGTTAGATCCTGTTACAAAGACCTCCAAAGGTGCCTGACTCTTAACCTTTGTGGGAACTGGTTCATCAGCTTTTCCATTAGTTATACAAGCAACTTCTGACAAACTCCCTGTTTAAGTCAATCAGAAGAGGTTTCTATAACTTTCTATTACTATTGGATTTTGATAACCATAAACATATCTGATACTAGAGGAAGTGAGGTAAAGGCACAACAATGCACACAAGATTTGTAGAGAAGGGGCCTAGGAGCTGAGATAGACCATCCTATTGGCTCCATCTTTTCACTAAAGTGTGAGGATAAGGTGTTCTGGCTTACTTAGCCACTTTCCTGATAGCTTTCTAAGAAGAGCTTTCTTGAACATAAAAGCTAAAGTCTAAAATCTAAAATCCTATTTCAGGGTTCTATAAGATAACAATAGGGCTATTTAGTTTTTCCAAAGGAATTACAGTAAAAAAATTATCAAAATCAAAACAAGCAAGAATTCTAATTTCTTTGAGAACATATGTAATTGGCGGGGGGGGGTAGGTTTCTATAAAATGATAATGTTAAAAAAATGACAATGTTAAGATTCTAAAATCACTTATTCCAAAATGTCTACAAGCGTCAAGAAATTACATGTTTTACAACATACTTTAGTATGGTACTTTGTTTTGCTTTCATATACAGGATTCAAAGGAGTGGAAAGCACAACTTTAACTTACAGAAAATTTAAAAAAGGAAATTACCTTAAGGGGAAAAAAAACACAAAACTTCTGAAAATAGTACTGTTTGGGGTATTCCCAAAACCTATCAAATCTTTATTCACTAAAATGATTTGGCAAATGTAACATTTTCATAAACTCATAAGTAATAGAAATTTAGTTTTCTATTTTAATACTTACATCATTGCTGGCATTCTTTAGCTGATTAAGCAAATAATCAATTATGTCACCACCATGATTGGCATGAATGAGACCCAATGCATAGAGACCACCACCTTCCTGATAGGCGGATCCTGGAGAAGTGTCCTTGGGAAGGTATGTTGCCATCAACTGTAATGCTTCCTTCTCATGACCCTGTAAATTTGAGCCATAAAGGTATCAGTAAGATAAAGGGACGGGAAAACAGACACAATATTTTCTGATTCCTGCTTTTCCTCCAGAATCTTCACTACCTGGAGCTCTTTCCCATACAAATTCATCACTCAAATGAGGACAGTCTTTGACTCACTCACAAGTTAGTTAAAAGACATTGTCTATCCTTCAAACTTTTCTTTGTTTTAGAATGTTTTCCCAAATAACATTTTAATTCATACTTTGCAAAATGGTTTAGACAGCTTCCACAGGAAAAGAATTTCTACTTTATTTAATTAATTCTACCTTATTTTTAAAAATTTTAAATAAAATTTAATATCTTATTTAGTTCACCCTTCTCTGTAAGATGACTGATTTGATTTAGCAAAATGAGTGTGTTAGTTAACTATAAGAAGCTTTTTTCTTAACTCCAGAAAAACTGCTTCTCTTCTGATGCCTATTCACAATGAATAATACATATTACCTTATGAATCACACCCAAACTGGCTGTAGCAGTAAATTTTGCCCAATTAGTGGCTCTGGCCAACCATTCCAAATTATCTCTGTAAGAAAAGAAAACTCAGTAATCCTATTTACAAATGAATTTCACAGAACTTTTTAACACAGGTCAAAAGCATTAAAATTTTACCCCAAGGGCTGGGGATGTGACTCAGTGGCAGAGCGCTTGCCTAGCACCCTAGGATGTGCCAAGCTCTAGGTTCAGTCCCCAGTATCACAAAAAAAAAAAAAAAAAAAAATTTTTTTTTTTTTTTTTTACCTTGAACCATCTCATCATTTTACTTTGTGGATCTCAACTTACTACTGATTCTATTCTAAGTTGTTTTTAATATTTTAAGGATTTTTTAAATGCACAACATATAATCCTAATTTTGTTCATTCTATAATGAACAAAACCAAAATCTATTATTTTCAGGTTTTCGTATATTTCTTTCAAAACATATCATCAAGCCACCTAATAAAAGGAATTAATTTTACCTTAAAATGAGAAGGCAAATTAAATTTTAAAATATACCAAAAATAACAAAAATGTAATTTAAAATTCAGGACTGGTCAATAGAAAAAGCTCTCCACATACATGTAATAATGTCAACACTGTCTCTATATTAAAGTAGAAATTGCCAATCATATTCACCTCAGAAACTGGTCGCTGGTTGTCCCGCAGTGCATAAAAGAATTTGCTATAACAGTTGCCGTGTGACACACAGAATTCCGTACTGCATCCTACAAAAACAAATGCGGATTTTTTTTGATCACTGGCAAAGCCTTGTACCCATGCATGCTTTCACACATACTCAGAGGCCCTATTTTGTGGCAAAAATAAAAGTAAACTGAACTGAGATTCCAAATATAAATTTTGGACATTCTTTATAAAAACTAAGTAACTAGTTTATAAAAAGTCAAAGAGTTTTTATTTGCAGTCTTAAGTTAAGGTCGATACCAGATTTTAGGTAGGAATTTAGGTAGTGGAATTTCTATATTTTGGTTTCTAATATTTTAACTTTCTATTTCTCTTCAGCATTTTGGCTAAGGTCTCCAAAATGTAGTAATAACCTATATAGTCTATACCTCTGGCAACCACCAAAATAATTTTATTTTTAGTAAGACTATATTACATAAACTAGCTTCAAATGACTATCACAAAGACAAATCATTTGACTCTTTTTTTGCTATTTGGAAAAATTAGCTTTAAAGTTTCAAAAAGCACTTTCACATATGCTTTGATCAAACAGTTATTCAGTCCATGAATAAATACAACTATTAAAAAAAGAATAAATGTCTTTGGGAAGGGATATCAAGTAAAAAGGGAGACAAAGAGAAAGA